>NC_051059.1:16548622-16867940 GCF_904848185.1 Acanthopagrus latus | reverse complement strand
ATTACACATTTAGTGGATAAGGAGCTACATCAGCATTAATTAGCAATCCTGCTTTTGTCCCTATGACAAATGTAAGTTCAATTTTTGCTCGCCTTTTAGCTCTATTTTTGGTCTCCACCACCTCCGGAGGGACATACCTGGCTGTTTAGCTGCTTAATGCCCTAACATGTTCACCAGCGAAGTCCCTAACTTTCTCTGTCTGCTGTATGGTGATAGGAAAGTGTTATACGGTGAGTTTTTAGAGCTTTCTTTTCCGCTGGAAGCCTGGAAAAAGTGTGGGCAGAAAACCAAAACAATGCTAATACGAGAGCTCCAAAGGTTCAGGTCTGAGGGGAACTGCAGCGTCGGGTGATAATTCTCTGAAAACAACCTCTTTGACATAAACCTTTAAATGCAATTGACTGTTGATTGTTGAGCTTTAGTTCTGATGTCAAAACATTTCGTGGGACTTTAAATGTCAGAATCTTACCACCGTGCTCAAATGAACCCAAACTGAATCCTATTCGTACCACATCTCTTGAGTAAAAAAAAAACAAAAAACACCACAAGATCGTGTCCTGTAATTTATTACCATGCCTCACGCCCCGGCAGACCTCGGCCACTCGTGTTTGTTGCGCTGAGACTGGAGCGCTTGCTTGCACTGCTGTGTGTTTTGATATTTCATCAGGGCATGCTAAACAGTGAGGAGGGCTCTCTGCCGCCCACCTCTTCTCAGACAAATTGCCTCCAAGATTGCAGAGGTGGGTCTGAGGCTGATGGATGGGTACACAAAGACCTGACGAGACCATATTTGCAAACATTAAATCCATATTTCCATAACATGTAGGAGCTGCTTGGCCACGGGCCACTTTAACAGCCTGTTTAGCAGGCAGTCAGTGAGAGGTGCCTGCCTGCAACGTAAATGTTGCTTTAAGGTGGTTTGTCCTACATGTGTGTCTGTCATGATAAGTTTCTTCCTCCTCCCTTCAACCCTTTTAACCTCTTTAACCAGTAATTATATCCACTCATCTCCTTCCTACTCCTCCCCTAAGACCTGAACATCCATTCATCAATTTCAGCTCCATCATGTCTGACCAGTACATCCGTGTTGCTCCCTGCCCTCCCCGGCTGCCACAAACTCCTGTCTCCATCCTCATCTCCATCTCTGCTAATCAGTGGATTCCTGCTGCCAACCTGGCTGTTTCATACCCACCATGCCATCTTCCTCCTCACCCTCTTCTCCCTCTTCCCCCTCTTTCTCTCTCTCTCTCTCTCCTTTGTCTTACATAAACGCTCTGTTCCCATCTCTTTCTCTCTCTCTCTCTCTCCCCCATTCTCCCCTTCTCTCCTTCCCTCGCTCTTCCTCTCCCCTACCCCGTTGGCTTTTGCCTGCATTTCTCTGTTAATTTGCCTGAGAATGCATTAGCTGTAATGAAGGCTGAGGGCCGAGGGAATCCTCCAGGGTTCCATTAATCATCCCCCCTCAGACAGGCAACCTTGATTACAAGTGGCAAGAAATTCATTAGAGCCGGGCCTCTGACAACTCTTATCTCCGCCACTAGATCTGACTCATTAGGCAGCCAAATTAAAGCTATGATGGCCCTGATGAAACTCATCGCTTGTTTATCTTGTGCGATTTGATGCATCTGCCCATACATCACTGTAGCCACGACCGTCCGGACCCTCCCATGAAGTCAGGGGCCTCCAGTCGGCGCTTAGCAGCCTGCACTCACACAACCAACGAGTAATGATTTCCCCCCTCTCTTCCCTTCTCTCTCTCTCTCTCTCTCTCTCTCTCTCTCTCTTCCCTCTCTCTCTCTCTCCAGGTGGGGAATGTGGAAATGGTTTAATGTCTTTGCTGGAGAGAACTTCTTGATATTTCAATTTGTGATTCAAGGGGGCAGAATGACAGAATGATCCAGATACTGTCTGCAGATGTACAGCCTTTAATCGAACAGGGGTACATAAACGAATAGCACATTTGCAAAAAGAAAAAGCGAGGAGAAATTCATTTTTGAGTGTTTTGAATTTTAAAAAAAGTAAAACAGAAAAAAAGAGAGATCCTACGAGATGTCACCGGTAATTATTCTTATCCTGCACACACCAGCGGAAAAAAAAAAAGAAAACACAAAGCTCCCCTCGCAGCATCCTGATGATAACACCCGTCATGAACTCAGCATCTGAGCTGTGTCACGGCTCCTCGTCGTCACCTCCTCCACCAACCGCGCGGCTCATGGGCACCGAAATAGCTCGCTGCACTCTGGCACGGCGTCGTGGAATTGACCGCCTATCTTAGTCAGCTCTTGGGACCATAATAAAAACTTCCACTGCCTGCCTCCCCCCCCCTCTCACACGATCTCATCACTCCTTGAATCCCCATCCAAGTGTCACAGTCTTGATGTATGAGGTGGACGGTGGAATAAAACTTTACTACTCATGCAGTGCCCTGGTCATGATATGTCTATTTGTGCACTTTTGAGGTCAAAAGTGAGGTGTAAAGGCAAATGTTTGAGTGTGTGTGCATCCACGAGTGAGATCAGGATCTGCTTTTTCCTGCTGCACTGAAGAGGGTTTAGTAAAACACGCTCATCTTAAAAAACAAAACCCTACATATTTGGGGCGAAATACTGATTTAGAAAAGGGGCTGACTCATTCCATGAAATATTAACAATAAAGAATCTCGTCCTGTCATCACACTTCGACAGGTTAAACACGGCTCGAGGCTCGAGTCTATTGTGGAAACTTTTTTTTTTTTTTTTTTAAATCACTTTTTCTCATCCAACCTGAAGGGAAATTATTCCAACATGAGCCTTTTCTGGAGACACTTCAGAGAAACCACGTATACGAAAGTTTGCATAAAACATCCAGCATGGTTTTCCCCCGTTTTCCTGTTACGGGATATAGTTCTGTGTTCAGACATGATTTCAGTTGCAGATTATTTTAAAATAGTGCAGCTCTGTCAGTTCTTACGTTGCCATGTAAGTTTTCCATGTTGGGTCTGAGTGAGCGGGCAGCTGCATTTAGTGCTATAGGAAAAAAAAAAAAAAGATCTAAAATGATTTCATTTATTATGTAAAGGCTTTTTTTCCCTGTCTTGTTTGGAAGCCTCTTTCACAGTCGTGTTAAAACCCACAAAACATTCTCATTTGTATCATTCCAACCTCATTACAATACACTTTTATTTCTTAAGAATTCTCAACAGGTATCTGCATTATTTTTTAAAATTTTTTTGAGTAAATGTCAGACCTCTGTAGAAAATGACATTATTCAAGAAGAGCCTTGTATTTATCATGTGACATGCAACAGAGCTTTGTCTCTTTAGCTGGATCTTAAACCTCTTATTAATTTTGGGGGGTGAATTTCTTTTTACAGGAGAGTCAGCTTTTAATTGTTTTTTTTTTTTGTTTTTTCCACCAAAAATAATAGATGTCCATGTGTCAGATTAGTGAAGGCTGCACTTCTGCTCGGTTGCCCTCCCTGCAGTGACTGATGGATAAGTTCATTACAGGGTGTTGAATGTCTCCAGTCTAATGGGGATCAATCAGTCCACTTGAGACAACATGGCTTCCTAAAGAGGAATCAATCACTGCTGCTATTAAAACAAGAAGGAAAGAAGAAGAAAAAAAAAGGCCTACCATTTACATTTAGTGTTTTATAATAATAATGATAGTAATTTGCGACTTGAATTCACAAACGTGTCAAAGACCTGAAACTTGTCAGAGTGAAACGCTGCTGCTCTGAAACACCTGCAGGGTTTTTTTTTTTTTTACATTTTTTTATTTTTATGATTTCGGAAATTGTGCATGAATATTATTATCATGAAATTGAAAATGATTTCTTACAGATAAATAAAACGTGATGATTTTTTTTTAATATATATTAAATGTGTTAAACATTATCACAGAAAACAGCCTCCTGACTGCACTCTCAGGGAACGCTTGTTATTCCAGATGAATCGCTATATTTGAACACTTTAGGCCACATTTCTCGTTTAAAGCGAAATAAAAACAAATATCCTGGAGATTTTTTTTTCTCCTTTCGCCGCCATGTGAACGCTGCTCCTCTGCTCCCTGAACAATAACGATTCAGTGTGGATTCCAACTTTTTTTTTTTTCGTATAAAGCGATTTATTAGGTCAATATACTTTACAGGTGTCCCTTGTTTGGTCATTATTTCCTTCACATCTTTTTCTTTCTTCTTCTTTTTTTTTTGTTTTGTTTTTTTTGCACAAATAGCTGTAAAAGGTGGGATCCTACAGCCGCCAAACAAATAAAATAAAATAAAATGTGGGGGAAAAAACTGTCTTTTACATGCAAATGTGGTCAACAAATCGTACGGGAAAAAAAAACACAAAAACGAAAGAATTCACCAAATGAGGACATGCACATGACCCAACAGAACAGTTTGGCCCTACATATAAATACTTAAAAAAATCTTTACAGTCTCATCTCATAGTGCCCATTTGTACCAATTGTTTGTTGTTGTTGTTTTTTTGTTTTAACCCATTTATATTTACATATTCACAGGACAATAAATAAAAATGACAGCGTATTGCCAAATACTTGATCTTCCTCTCTGCTCAGTCTCACCTCTCAAAGACAAAATAATCGAATCCATCCTCTTTTTTTGTGCTTCATGCGTTCGACAAGATCAGCGGAACATAGAGTCAATGTAAGTGTTTCTTTTATTAGTAGCATTTGTGTGTTTTCTCTCTCTCGGTCTCAGTCTCATGGCCTGGTCCCTTGCTCTATTTGCTGGTGCTGACTCCTCACAGCGAACCTGTTGACGTGCACCGGGATGGGGACCACGATTTTGGGGTTTCTCACCGGCTCTCCCGACCGGTTGTTCACGTTGCCGGCCTTGATCCGTTTCCATTTGGCCCTGCGGTTCTGAAACCAGATCTTCACCTGCACCTCGCTCAGTTTGAGTGCGTGCGCGATCTGCGAGCGTTCGGTCAGGGAAAGGTACTTTTTACAGTGAAACTCCTTTTCGAGCTCCAGCAGCTGCTCGCTGGTAAAAGCTGTTCGTCTCCTCCGGCTCTTCCCCGCCGAGCCGCCGGTCGGCAGCGCCTCCTGCGAGCCGGCTTTTAGTTTGCTCTTCTGGGACAGGGAGCCGCAGTTGTTCCCGTCAGAGAAGCTCTCGTTCTCGCTGTCCGCGGAGCTGTCCTCCCGGTCGCTGCACGCCGCGTCCGCCGATTTTAGGTCCAGCTTCTCGTCGTCCGAGCTGTACAGTTTGGTCTCGCCTTGAAATGCGGAGAGGAGAAACAAACACACTTTCATGAGTCCCGTGTGCCCAACAAAAGGGAGCATTGCGCAATGTCTCACAACACATCAGTCATTCTCTCTCTCTCTCTCTCTCTCTCTCTCTCTGGAGACGTTAACAGCGAAGAAACAAGTGCTGAAAATGTTTCACACGAGTGGAAACACTGACTGACCTCATGTCGGGCCTTACAGCTGTGGACACTGAGTTGTGCTCTGAAGTTTTTCTTTTTACGCGTCTAACTGCGTTTTTGGCAACTTAATTCAGCCCCCTGCCTACAAAAACACTTCTACACAAGTATTATACAAATACGGCTCAACATTTATCAGTGATTCAACAATGCAGTTATAATTTCAGTGAACTGTTCTTTGACATTCTTCAGCTCAAATACAATCAGGTGGCATCCCAGAGAATTTCGACCATAAGCACATGTTGCATTAATTATATTTCGTTGACAAAAGTGAGTGCAATGTGGCTTCTGCTATCAATCTGAGAGCATTTCTGACACCAAACGCGACCCATCTCTACTGTAAGCCGTGGTTTATTTTACGCACGGTGGCCACTTTTTACGCAGCAGCCTACAGCTGTGGATTTGACGAAATAACGTGGAGAAAGTAACGAGGCCCGGCTCACCTGATATCGTCTGAAAAGTTTCCGAGAAGTTGAGCAGATCGGAGCCCTTGTCCCGGCCGTGCAGCTCCTCGGAGTGCGGGCTCTCCTGCCTCCTCGCTCCGGGATCGGCGGCGCTCAGGCGCGGGCCCGGGAGCTCCTGCGGCGGGTAGAAACTGTCCGGAGGGTCGGAGAAACTCGGCATCGTCGTGGTGAGCGCCACCATGGACGGCACCCCCTGTCCCAAACTGGCACAGAACGTGTTCGTGAGGCGTCCAGCGAAAGAAGCCAAAGGTGCGAGCGGAGGTATACCAGACGATAGGGGCGAGTGGGATAAAGCTTGCGGGATAACCAAAGGTCTGTACGGCATGAACATGGGGTAGCCCGTGTAGAGCAGGTGTCCGGGTCTGGGCTGAGGGGTCCCTATGAGGGAGTCGATTGAGAACGCCGTCCCCTGGCCTCCTGGTCTCTGCATCTTCGCAGGCAAAAACACTTTTTTCTTTGTTTGTCTTTTTTTTTTTTTTTAAATTTAATTTTGGGTGGAAAACTTGGAAAAGCAGGTGTCCCCTCTCTCCTCTCTCCTCTCCTCCTTTTGGCGACGCGCAAAAAAAAAAAAAATAAATAAAATAAAATGAAATAAACAAACTTTCAGCGCAAAGACGACTTGGCGGATTGAAAGTAGATCCCCTGCCTCTGCGCTGTCATCCCGCACTGGAGTGGACGGGGTGTGTTTCTCTCTCTCTCTCCCCTCTGTCAGCGTCAGTCAGGCCGGGTCGCTTTTGTTGTGTGCCCCGCCGCTACCTTTTTCCCTCTTCTTATTTGTCACACACTGAGACATAAACACACGCTCTCTCTCTCTCTCTCTCTCTCTCTATCTACCTCTCCCCTCTCCGGCAACTCCTCCCCTCCGTGCAGCCGTGTGTGTGTGTGTGTGTGTGTGTGTGTGTGTGAGCGCAGAGAGAGAGAGAGAGAGAGAGAGAGAGAGGGAGAGGGAGAGAGCGCATTGGTTATCATCTGCAATACAAGAGGAATGAAAAGGGGGTGTTTCCCTGGGGGCTCATCCATCTTCCTCAAATTACGCTTCATTTCCTTATTCAGCCTCTGACTTTTTGGCCGTCTTGAGAGGCGGTAGTTTCCCAGTGGAGACCAAATAGACGGGTCGCCCCCCCTCCATCCCTCCTCCTCCTCCTCCTCCTCCTCCTCCTCTACCCCTCTCTCTTCAAGCCCTCCTCCCCTTTTGCCAGGTTCACCATTGACTGCAAAACGGTGCGAGAGGGACTGCTCCGGTCCTTCCCCTTCTATAATCGTTGACCACACCAACCCAATCAGCTATTATTAATTTTGATTGATGATAAGTAATTACTCTGGATGCAAACGGAGGGGGGGGGGGGGGGGCAGCGTAAAACAACGGCGGCTTTTGTCGGAATATTGGGGCCGATGGGCATCAGAGTCAGGAGGGAGGAGGAGAGGCAGATGTTTTCTGCGCTCTCTGTCCCATTCACCGCGGCCCCAAAAAAACAAAAGCAGGGGGGGAGAAGAGAGAAGAAGAAGAAGAAGAAGTGCAGCAACAATTGTTCCCCGGAGAGAGATCCTCTGCGCGTAAATTGGAGTCAGATAAAAAAGAAAAAAAAAAGACGCTCTGCGCCAGAGGTCAACAGCAGACGCACAGGGGCCAAAGTCAAATATGTTTGAACTCGATTGATTTAAACAAACAAACAAACAAAAAAACACACACATACAAACACATCTGAATAATAAACTTTAACGCCAATGTATGAACGTTTTTTTTTATTATTATTTCAAATAAATCAAACGACGTACACATTATTTCACATTATTTAGTTTGCTCTGCGCTTTTGGAGCTGTAATTCATCCCTGATCAAAAATGCATGAGAAGAGAAGAGAAGAGAAAAAGAAAAAAAACATCTCACTGTTCTCTTTTCTTTAAGCACTGGTTTAATCGCAGATCATTTCACCTTTTAAATGGCAATGGGGACTGATGATGATTAGCCCTATTGAGTCCTGGGTGCCCGGGCTCTCCAACTGGTCGTCTGATTGCAAAGAGGACATAAACATATCACCACCGACTCTGATTAGCGGTGGAGGGCCAGGCCAGGCTAATTCTTATAATTGCATGTGACTTCAGCAGCACCTCTCTCTGATCTATTGAAACCATTTCTCGTCGAGGCTCCTCTCCCCCCTCCGTCTCTCTCTCTCTCTCTGCTGATGTGACACAGCCCCTTCATACACTCTCTATTCTTAAAGAAAAATAAAATAAAATCAAGGAATCTTTGGGAGTTTACGCTCAGACAGCATGTTTCTTCATTCGGGTCTATTTTAATTCGCGGCTTTGTTTTACATAAAAGTCTGAATACAGGCCTCCTGCAAAATGTTTGGCAACACAGTCCATGTTTTAATTGTCCCAAGAGGTGATTTAGAAACTGTCACTGCTGTCTCTTTCTTTGAAAAATAAAATATAAAATAAGACTGCAGATAACCGTCGTTTTTTTTTTTTTTGTTAACTTTTCTCCCGCAAATGCTTGAAGTTTTTACTGAGCTCCTCCGGCTCGTTGTGTCAAAGCTTGTGTCAGATGACCAAGTTGAAGTTGAATAATCGAACGTGTGAATGTTTTTGATTAACGCACAAATACCAACGTGTTCAACGTGTTTTAATGTAGTTGTCATTATTTTTTTTTTTCTGCTTACCTTTGTAAATACAATTTTAAAAAATCCGGTTTCTTAAATGTTTTTTCTATTTTTGATTGTTTAGATGATACTTTCTTTTTATTGACTTTTTTTTTTTTTATCTCTCGTCATTATTTGTCTTATTCTCTCAAACTACAAGCGAAAGCACGAGGGAGAATAATTAAAAAAAAAAGAGAGAAGATGTCAGAAAAAAAGGAAGTAATTCAAAAGAATGTTTACATTTCACAGCCAGGGTGGGTCGTTTTATTTTATATCAAGCTTGTTTTTTGATACAAAACGCCTAATTACAATCGTATCGGTGGGAATAATTATTTATGCAAATACTTTATGGCATCCTCAGTGTGCCACACATCCGCACTCTGCGCATTAAACATCACACTACAATGAAAACCATTACGTATAAAAATACAAAGCATCTGAGCATCTCTACTATCAAGTGAAGAAGTAAAAAATAATAATAACAATGTGACAATAAATGGAATATAAAACACTCAATCAGATACCTGTTCTCACTCTTTATCAACTCTAGTCTATAGCTCCCTCTTGTGGTGAAACGTGCTGAGAAGATTGATCTGGAATCAGAGAGGCAGAGAACAAGCAGCTGATTCTCCCTCATAAAAAAAAAAAAGCCTATTCAAAAATATGTGGAGAGCTAAGATGGTGCTGCAGCTGATGTCACTGTTTTTAATCACGATCTGAACTCTTGTTATGTTATGAACAGCCGCAGCGAGCAGCACTCGCTCGCCACACAAACACCCGTCTCAGTGGATGTAGCCTCTGAACCCCAGCAGCAGGTAGTCCTTGATGAAGGTGGGCAGGCCCAGTTTGGGGACCACCTTGTGTACGCGGCTGTCCAGGAAGGTCCTGAGCTTGCAGCGTGCCAAGTGCTGCAGGGAGCGAGGAGTCATCGCCAGAGAGAAGATCGACTGGTAGAACTCTTTGTGCTCCTGGGCGGATGACAGCACGGATAGACATGAGATCACTTGGTGCAGCGCTCGTACTATTTGTCTCACTTCACAGCCAATCAAAGTGGTGCTCTGACATTAGTAAGCAGTAATAATTAAATAAACATTGAGTTAGTGATTAAATGTAGTATAAGGTACGGCCTGCTGTAGATTATTATCCCCTTACAAATACTGAATATTGCCCAGGACAGCTTTAAACATCCGGCACAATATGCAGAAGACATCACATCTTTTTCTACATTTTAAATTATCCATATAATCATCATGATGTTTTTATAAATTGACTCTGTATTTGAAGGCCATAGTTTCAATATATGCGGTGGGTCACCTCAAGTTTAAGAGCTGGTAAACTATCAGCATTAAATAGAATAGATTTTAATGGAGTTTTTCTGGCAGGGCTGTCCAAAGTGTAGCATGTGGTACCATAACGACAAGAAAAATAGGCTTCTTTTTTTTCTAGACGTAAAAATGCTCTGAATTTGTAGGATCTGTAATTATTGATTACTTTTCATAATATGAGCACAGAGGGCTGAGTGACTCTTTGTGCAAGAAGTCAATCATTCAAAGGAACTTGGGATCCCAATGCCATTTCTTTTAAGCTTAACACACAGTACAGCAGGTGTTAAATAAATAAATATTAATCATCTCTTTTCTGTGTTCTCACTGATGTCTAGACAATGTGCCGTAAACATGCTAAATCTGACCATGAAATTAAAGAAGAGAGAGAAGATACCACTTAAAGAAATAAGATATTTGGCACAATAGGAAAAAAAAAAATATTTATCATGAAACACCCACAGTGGTTGAACCATAATCACAATTCCATTATTTCTTGAGCTTGCCTTGAACACCTCCGGTGACACAGACTCCACCCAGGTGTCCGTGACTTTGAGGTGACTGTAGGCGTTCAGAAGAACCTCGATGGTGCGTGGAGACTCAGAGCAGTGCTTAATGACCTAAAAGAGAACGCCACAACGCCGAGCAAAGAGACAGCATCCATACAATCGTCATCTAAGTTCCTGAGCGAGCTTGTGACTGCATAGAACTGAAGAAATAAAGTAATTAAACACTTGTGAAATGAACAGATTGGTCTTCCCTCCAGGGGTTTAACTGGAAATTATGCAATTAGTGCTAATTAATCTCCTATTAACACTTGCCTAATTAGGAACCAGGCATTTTGTCTAGTGCACGTGGGTTCACTGATAGTTGTAGTCTGTTTCCCGCAGAGAGTGCAACACTTCATGTTGTGTCATGAAATGGGAATGATGTGAATGTGAAGTTGTGAGGTCTGGAAGGAACAGTTTAGTGTTTCAAGACTCTTTTAGAGGCGTTAGATGTGCGGCACTTGCTAATTACGGGGAATGAGCCGCCTTGATGAGTAATTGGTTCATACAGCAAATACAATATACTTCTAGAGACCAATCTGGAATGCCGTTTTATCCAGTTTTGTCTGAAATGCATTTGATTTCCTACCATGGGCAGAGCTCCCGGCCACACCCGGATAGAACCATGGTTGAGCAGAGCGCGGACAATCCTCTCGGGCTGATGGGAAATCTTGAAGCACACCACCTTCAGGATGTTGTGCATGGGAGCTTCGCCGCCGTAGTCCATGTCGTTAACGCAGGCGCCTTTAGCCAGCAGCAGATCCACTATGTCTGGATTTGCGTTCTTACAGGCCATGTGCAAGGGAGTGTTCCTGTCCTGGTCCATCGTGTGGACGTCGGCCCCCGCCCCCAGCAGGGTCTGGCACACCTTGAAGTAACGCTGAAGTTCCTGCAGCTCCTGGCGTTGGGTACAAGCAGCATTCAGGGCCGTGAGACCCTCATCGTTCTGTTTGTCCACAGCAGCTCCGTAGCGCAGGTAGAGTTCGGTGTGGTCTGGGAGGCCGTTCTTGGCTGCCACGTGTAAAGGAGTGTCATTTTCATCTGTGGAGCGACCGTTGATTGCTGCACCGAACTGAAGGAGATACTTGGCACATCTGCAAGGTAGAATTAAAGAAGCCGAATTTGTACCGAAGTTGAAAATGTATTTGCCATTTAAAACTGGCAACAGGCAACTTTTTTGCTTTAACATATCAACATGATGCAAATATTCATTGCACACTGTAATGGCTGTCGAAAAGTCATTTCCTCCCTTTATAGATTTGTTCCTGTTAAACCTTGTTTTCCCTTTTGCTATTCAGTCCGTCACCGAGACCAATTACTTCTGAAATAACAAAGTCGAATTACGGATGAAAAGAAGTGTGTCTATCATTGCGCAACCAAAACTTCTTCAGCCGCCATCCCCTGGTAGCAGTGGAATGACTGGCATAACTGTAGAAACTCGAAAAAGAGAAAGAACCCCGCTGATGGACAAGGCAAAGAAAATGATGCTGAGGTAAAACGAGAGTGAACAGACGGGCATTTTTCCTTTGGATGGTAGCCAGGCTGCTGTGTTTGTGCCAACAGTACTACCGCAGGGAGGCATGACGTTGAAAAGTTGTTCGACACAATAACTTTTAGAAAAGGGGATATTATAACATAAAAGGTTAGGCTGGGTACCTATTTTTTTAAGTGGGTTTAATCAATTTCTATTCTGACCACTGTAATACAAGCAGCAATTTTAGCTATCCATTACCTTCTCTGGCTGCCCGCTAGTTTTAATGCACTCTCATCAGGAGCTGCAGGAGTCGGATTGAGACTAACTCTTGAAGGAAAAAAGAATTACCCAATTCTTCTATGACAAAAGTTCAGTTCAATGGCAATAAATACACCCTTGCTCATTTCAATCCAAGTCAAGGACGGCTAATGTTAGAAAGTTTTTTTAAAATTGAGTAAAATTGGGGTATAACTGACATAACTGTGTGAATTCACTGACTTGTTGATTTTGCTTGTGTGTTCCTGTCATACAAGCAAATGTTTTAGCATTTACCCACAGTGCCTGCTAAATATCTAGTCATGAGCCATTTTTCAAATCAGCCTGGCTATTTCAAAATCTCTCTACGTACCCTCTGGAAAACCCTTGGTTAAGAATCGCTGCATTAAATGAATCATTTCATGCACTTCGGATTTACTCACTCCAGGGATTCGGGGCTTGTGCAAAAGTGCAAAGGCATAAGTCCCTCTTCGGAGACGGCATTGGCATCAGCGCCGTGCATGAGCAGCAGCTTGGTACACTCCGACTGGCAGTTCTCGCAGGACTCGTGCAGGGCGGTGGAGCCTCCTGGTGCCAGGTCTACGTTGGCCCCACGCTGCAGCAGGAGCCTCAGGCAGTCCGTGAAGCCTCGACCGGCTGTGATGTGAAGCGGTGTGGTCAACTCCTGCTCATAACTCAGTGACCACAGTCCTGCCAGCAGGGGAGCACATTTGGCATAGTGTCAACTTTGAGCTCAACCAGTTGGATAAAAAAATCAGCAGTCATGTCAGATATAAGTAATACCAGAGTGGGTTTGCTGTCCATTACTCAATTGACTTCTCAATAACGCGATAAAAGACCGTGACACCCTGATGAGTACGACCATAACATTTATATAAAATGAAAGGATCTGATAAACCTACTCAGGCATCTGTAGTTAAATCTGAAGCTCTTCCATTCTTCTATGTTGCTGGTGTCATAAATGGCATCAATGAGGTAGTTGTACTCCTCGTCGTCCACGATGCTGAGAACCGTTAGCTCATCTCCAACAAGGAGGGAGTTCCAAAACTGCAGGACACAACCTGTGGCTTTGGCCGTGGCGATCACGTCCTGACGGTACGTCTTTGGTTTGCGCCATTTAATCTTAGGTGCTACATAAGCCATACTGGAATTTACTAGATTTTTCGCTTTAAAGATTTACAAAAGGGTGGTCTCTCCTGAAGCAAATAAGCACTTATGTAGGTTGTTTGTGCAGACAGTTCTATTTCAGGGTGGTGTGATGCGATATTTTGGTTGACCTGGGGAACTTCGCCAGCGCATTGGTTGGAGCCAGTGACTGGTGTGTTACATGTCACCTACCCACTGATTCAGCAAATCCACTAAGTCAATGGACAACATTCTGTTGCATTCAGTAAACGTAAGAGAAGACAAATGGAGTGATTTTCGCAACAGTTTGTATTACACAGGCCCATTATCAGTGTTATGTACTCAACCAAAATTGTGAGGTTGATTTCCAGGGCATCAGAGGGCTTATTTGGTCTTTAGTGAGAGGCCATGATTGAATCCAGATTATGTGGTGGAGATATGATGGCCTCTATAAATACCTCCACGTGCTCTGGTTCTATAAATACTCACTGTGTCTTTAAATACATGTACCAGTTACATACAGCTCATATATTAGTATCAATTTAAAGCAGTGATATACTTTCTCTTTCACACAGACACACAGGTCATTTTCACATCTTCTGTAAAAAAGGGTCCTTTTAAAGTCCTTAATGTTTTATGCTAATTACCAGGAAATTAAATAAAGCTGCATAGCTGTATAAAATGATATCAATTCCTGAATTAACTCCTAATGAAGACAGATCTTCCTACCATCCCCTGTGGCGACCCAGCGCATGTCCCCTCCTTGTGGCTCAATGATGAGGCTTGCAGTGGATCCTTTGGGAAAGAGGCGCTGCAGGGCCTCCAGGTCTCCTGTGTATAGGGCGTTGTGGACGACCAGATCATGGCAGACAGCTGCTGGCAGGGCAGTGCTGGACCTCAGTGGCGCCCTGTCCCTGGCCTCCTTCTTCAGCATATAGCTATTGAGGTGTTGGGAGGCCAACTGCCTCTTGTACTTGTATCTCTCCAGCATGTCCTCATCACGTTCGAGAGAGCGTAAGGCCGTGGATGTGAAGACAAAGCTGCCTCGCGACATGCTGAATGGCTTGCTTCTCAAGGAGAAAAGTGGTTGCGTGAGATGTGTATGATTAAGCGAAGGCGATATCTAAGAGGGGCCTGTCTCTCTGTTTCTGTTTTTGTTTGCCTCTCTCTGGCTAATGTCCACTATGTGCCTGCCGGCTGTTCACAGGGTTGGTTCACAGAGTTGTTTTGATATTCGGTATGAGACCCTCCCTGCAGTGTGACAAGTAATGCTATTTTTATGTCTCACATGCAGCCACTCGAGCCTCTCCTGTTTGCCTTCAGCAAAGTCACAGTTGTGAAGCGTCTCTGTCAGGCTGCATGGATCAAATGAGTTGAATAAACTCATGTAGTAACAATACATGTTGTTCTTGGGGTGATGGAAATTTTTTTATTATGATAATTATTATTATTATTATTTTTTAAATACACAGTAACTTATTAATCTAAAGGTCCTTTAAAAAATACATATAGCTTTACATTTACAAATTTCAAGGTTCAGCACATACAAGTAATAGTCATTCCAGAGCATAGTATGTTTCTACCTCTTTTACTCTAAAAGTTATGGGCATGAGTAGTGTAAGTAAAGGGTCGAGGTCACAGGATTTTAAACCTTTAACATTAACATTACCATTCTCAGGAGGGTTTTCACTGTAAAACTCGAGAGTATGTTAAAAAGCCACAGCTGACTTGAAGGTCAGTTGTGTAGGATTTAGTGGCAAGGGCGCAATAACAAAATACCCTTCACCTCACCCTTCCCTGCACTTAAAACCATGACTGTCAATAATGATGGACGAAATCTCCCCAAGAGAAAGGCCCAAACATTCTGATTGCCCCCTGGTGGTTAGCTACAGTACAGGTCATAAGTCCGCCTCCTCCATATTGGCCAAACTAAAAACTAAATAAATATTCCCAAAGATGATTTCTGTCATTTTTATACTGCAGCGAAGGAGGACGTCAGGTGATAGTTAAGAGCAATAAGTCCACTTAGGGAGGAGGTTGGGGACAGATCAATGAGTCAAACCAGAACAGGACTTTCACCAACGAGGACGTTGTTCATGTCACATATGAATCTTAATGCCTTAATCTAACCAAACAGTGAGCTTACAATGAAGGTCCAGTATGTCTGTCGCTGGTACATTGTTTTGGAAATAAAGTTTTCTGGGAAGTGAATGGCAGTCTACCTACCCAGTTATTTAGGTATGAGGATTTGTTGGCTTATTTTGGCTTCATTTTTGCGTTGTGGGAGGAAGAGAACAAGCGCCGTCCTTTTTTATGCGTTATTTTACGTCTCTAAAGGCAGTGTATGGTTTGTCTGTTCTGGGCTACCGTAGAAACATGGTGGTCCAACATAGTGAACTCCATTAAAAGACCCACTCCCTCTTATTTTAAACATAACCATAAATATTTTTTCCTATTTCTGCACCTGGACCTTTAAAAATTTCAACAACTTTTAAGGTCAAATTTTGCCTCAAGTTTTTCCTCAGAGGAAGAGCAAATAAGAATGCACTATTTGTAAGCTCCTGTGAGTGTGTGTTTGCAAAATGTCTTTTTCAGCTATTTTTTTTTTATTCAAGCGCCTTAATGGATTTTATGTATCCACATGGCTCCCTCCATTAGAACATTAGGCTGAATGACTGGCAACCGCTGTGTCACTCTGCCCCACGTGTAGTGTTCTGATGGCGGAGGGGACGGCGCATAATTAAGCCTGCTAAGCCTACTTGCTAAGCTTCTGACAAACATCTCTTTTGACTGATGGGCCACCATTTTCCAGAGCTAGCGGAAATTTCACTGATCCCATCCTCTAACTTCACAAGACACTAAGAAACAGGTTCTCATGGCGAGCAAAGGATGGCTCAGAATTACCCTGGAGTCTTTTGAGACTGACTGGCTTAAGCTCTGAGATCACCATCACGTGCCAAAAATTTGCTGTGTTATACATATTTTAATGTATGTTTACCCATGTCTGTGTTGGAGTCTATCAAGATGTACGTAAGCTCTGTGGAAAACACGGTGTGCACCACAGGTGAAGGAATACACGATATACGCGGGGAGGTCTTACCTTCTTTTCTCATTTGAAAACAGAAGCATCGCTGCATCTCATCTATACCTTAACGACTGTTCTGGTATGGAAATCAAGGTCATTTATTTTATGTTACAGTTTGGTAATAGATGCCACATTAAACTGAAGGCGAGTAAGAGTTTCAACTTTGAAAACACACATTACCAGAGAGAGACTAGGAATATTGTTTTTGCGGCTGGAGTACATCCTTTTAAATGATATACATAATGAGTTTATAATATGCATCTGGGCTACCTCCTCTCTACTTTGATGTCTTCCAAATGGCCCGGGTGTCATCAGCAAAACATGTAGGCACTTTCCCGCCTCATTGACTCCCAAATGTATTTTAAATATCATTCCTGGTAACGCAATTATTTAAAACGCTGAACTAAACACTTACTAATGGGGAAAAAGACAGCGACTTCGATAAATTCATTTCTCAAATGGTGGGCATTCATGTTTCTTTTTTTTTTTTCTTTTTTTTTTTCTCTGTGAAGCGGAGGCAAGTCTGATGGCAACAAAAAAACATCAGCAGTAGTAACACCCCCTGCCCTCACAGCCCCCCGCGGACATATTAAATCTTTGGTTTCCTCACATTACCCACCAGTAGCTGTCTCTCTGAGGTTTTTCTGCATTGTGGTCAGCCGCCTTCCTCTCCCAAGGCGGTGAGAGGCTGGACATCAGCAACAGCCCTGATGAGAGTGAGGCACTTCATTTATGCAATCATAGGCAATTAGTTCCCTCTGATTATGTGCCTCTTAATGCTGTTTTGAGTACTGTGGCACACAGTAATACAGAAAGAGATTAAACTATAGCCCTCCCTCCACACTGAGCAGTCATTTAATATACTGAGAACATAATGAAATGTACACAGTAATTACAGTAATATTAAATGCTAATGGGTTTGCAATTGGATCTGTTGTTAGTTTAAGACAGAGTCAGTGCACCCAAAGAAAGTCTAAGTTTAGAGAGCGCCTCACCACGACATCGGAGCACTCGATTATCCATCAGGTGTTTCTTATTTTAATGATTTATGTCATACTTATTGTTATTCCTATCAGAGGAAGTCAGATCCTGTCTAGCATATTCTATAGAGCAATTAATATGCAATTTACATATTTCAGTTCACATGTTGGGGAGTTAAAGAGAAACCGGGTCTGAAGTTTGGCAGAATAGCTGTGAGGTCACCATGGAAACATGATAATGAGTTTGCCTAATTGGCTTGCTACACTATCTAAAGGGAGGCTAGTCGCTGCATTTATGGATTTGTCTCATTGGGATTTACATCTTTGGGTTATTGTAATTTTCTAAATATCATACTGACTCTGATGCTCCATATGAACACATTAAGAGAGACATGAACAGTCTGCTCTTAGTCTTTGAAGCCATTAAAAGGCCTTTGGTAGCCAATCAACACTGGTTTATGTCCATATATATGGCTCATCAGCGTCAACAATAGGGCTAAAAAGGTACCCTGTTTGCAAATCTCCCCCAGGTCTCATCACGATGCTCGAGATGTTAGTGGAGAACCTAAATGAATTTATAGAGCCTTGAATTGAACAGTAGCTCCAAACTATTCTGTGGAAGCATGATTACTTTTTCTGTATTCTTTCGGCTCTGAGCCCACTACCTATAATGTATTGTATGGGTCTTTGCAGATTCCAATTGTCTCTCAATGCACTGATCACCACGCAAATAGCCCTCTGTTTCATCATGACAATTGAGAGGTTCATATTTCAACCTAATAGTCCTGTATAACTTTAACCATCTATCACAACCTCATTTCATTGCGGTTGCAGTTAATACGCGCTTCCCTGCCAAGTGGAACATTTTCTAATGATGCACTCTCACACAAAAACAAGGCAAGCCAGCCTGTGCTCTGCATCACTCACTAATGCACCCATCCATAATGTGTTCATAGCAGTCTGCCTAAAGGAGGCAGCGATGACTACCGCTTGGCATGGGCATGAGAGGGGATATGGGAAAGGGTGCAAGATACAAAACCTAAATGGCTATGATAATCATGAACAAAGTCACTGCCATCAGAGACTGCATCACCCTCATAATAATATCTGTAGATTTCATATCATTACCAAGAATACTGGGAAACATTTAAAATGGATATCTCAACAATAACAGTCAGCGGTGGGAGTCACATCCGAGTGCATTATTAAAGTGAGCCCGGCTTAGTAGGATGTTGACAAGGGTCGCCTAATAGGTGTATGTAAAGCCTGATGTAAACACCATTCTAATTAGAGAGACCTTTATCAGTTCCTCCATTTTATGCAGATTGGACTGGTGCAAACGCTAGTGTGATTATCCTGTAATCAAGTACTATTCAGTTGACAGTGTCGTCTTTTAAGAACCTGATTAGAATACATAACAAGCGTACAATGTTGCATTATCTCCTCTGTCAGTTTATAAATATGTCAATTTTTAAAGCTAACTGAATAATGGATTTTGTCGAGGTTTGGATGAATGCATCAGAGTTGATAAAGATCACTTTAAAAAAAAGAACAATTCTGTCAGCGTATTTTAAATCAAACAGTTTGGGGGACACAGGGGCTGCTTTGTGCAAGTGACATCTATGAATATGTGAATTTATTTGACAAATTTCTGATGGTTGTTTAAGCTATTTTGTTTAGCAAAGCAAAGACAGATAATCTTATTTTATCATGTTGTAAAACACAAAAAATGACCAATAATGTATCTTAAATAATAAGAATAATTCAAGAATTGTTATCTATGTTCAGATTTTTAATTTAAAAATTGAGGGAAAGCTTACTTCCGGTCGCCATATTTGTTTCAACGGTTGAAACGTCAATATCAAGTTTTCTAAGTGTTTTTTTTTTTTTTTAATTTAAGCTGCGGCAGGCAGGCGGGATATTTGTTTTTATCACAGCCAGACGGAAACTTTGACGAAGTTAGAGATTAGAGATATCTTCAAAAACATCGGTGAGTGTCCTCAAACTAAGTTTTTTGTTGTTTTTTTATGTTGAAAAAAATCTGACGATAAATGCTAGCGTTAGCCTTACCTGTAATTGAAGTGGTGCAACGATGTCCGCTAGCTAGACAGCTAGCTGTTATCACGCTAGCTGTAGCCACTAATTTGCCATGATACAAGAGGCTTGTATGAGTGCTGGTCCCATCAGTGGACTCTCAGAGCTTCCTCATCAGGTTTAAGAGGTCTCTGATTCATTGCGAAGGGGGGAAATATTAAAATCAGGCGAGAAAATGCTAAAACCAAGTAGAGATTATGTGATTTGCTGTTAGCTATAGCTTTGTTAGTTTCTATGTTAGCTTAGGTTTGTTATCAGTCTTTCACGTCGCAGTCACCTGGTTAATACTACACCTGTCATGGCTGCTGTAGTGCACCCCTGTCTATTTCTTTTTATTCAGAAGAATCCACAGAAATGATATAGGAGGATAGAATGATGTGCAGATGTGGGATGTCTATGTGGATTCAAAACAACGTGTGTGATCACCGTGTCTCCTGTAATCAGAAAATAATATTTAACATTTTAATATCTCGTTTATTGTGATCAGTATCCATTAAGCGATAAAATATGTAGGCCACTGACTAAAGAGTCACATTGTTATCCACTGTCACAATGTCGTCTGTTATGCTGACAGTATTGGGCTAGCTGTTTTCTTAAAGTAATTACAATGATAGGGAAGTAACTGACATGCCTGATTAGAGACACAATTTAATTTCCTTTTATGTGTCTTTCAAAAAACCCTGTGTTCAGACTGTCAAGCCTAATCTGAGAACTAATTATTGTCTAATAATAGTGCTGTGCAAATAAATAAGAAGGGGCTGCACAAAACCATAACATGGCGAATATGCAGCTCACAAGACACTGCTAAAAAAACAGATGTCAAAACAGGATTATCGTGCTGTAGAGATGCATTGGCCTGCAGATCTTGCTCCCCAGATGTGGGAAAACATATGTCTGTTTGGTACTGACCCCAACAAATGTCACATCATGATTGCATTTTTTCCACCTAGTGAAAACGAAGATTGTGATGTAAAAATGTAAATTCCTACCCTACCGTTCATGACTCATAGCGTAGTTTCTGTCAAGATAATCACAGTCCGATTTTTAATATCTTACCGCCTTGATAGGTGGTAAAGATGAATGCAGCATGATACTGATCTCGTGCCGGTGCGTTATGACATTGTGCAGTTTGGTTGATCAAATTTCGCGCTGTAATGCACAAAATATGCTTGCATAAACTATAGCTGATAGAGATCCCCCTGTATGCAAGTCATAATGTCGTTTGTACGTCTGTTTACCTCAAAGACGACGCTCAATGTGGCTGAATTACGGCTGTACAATAACGCCATCTAGGGGTTAATATAACATGTTACAAAAAAGGGAATCAAACCATGGAACCAAAAAAAATAAAAATCTTTATGCACTTAAAGAAATCTTGAAATCCACCGGCTAACAGAAAGCCACTCATGCACATATTTGTCATAACTGTTCGGAGTGTGTTGAAGTCTTCATTTGGAGCTGGTGTACTTTGTGACCGCTTTGGTCCCCTCGGACACGGCGTGTTTGGCCAGCTCCCCGGGCAGCAGCAGCCTCACCGCGGTCTGCACCTCTCTGCTGGTGATGGTGGAGCGCTTGTTGTACTGAGCCAGCCGGGACGCTTCAGTGGCGATCCTCTCGAACAGGTCGTTCACGAAGGAGTTCATGATGCTCATGGCTCTGCTCGAAATCCCCGTATCCGGATGGACCTTTTTTGGTCGAGGAAGAGGTGGAGGGAAATGGCTCGTGGTTAAATTTTTAAGACAGGAAAACCCGAAGTAGTTAAAGCTTCCCCTTCTTTTTTGTTGTCACCCACCTGTTTCAGAACTTTATAGATGTACATCGCGTAAGTCTCTCTCCTTTTAGCCTTTCTTTTCGCCTTTTTCTCACTCGAACTCTTTCCTTTCTTTTTAGATATGTCGTTAGTCATTTTCTTTCTTTCTTTCTTTTTTTTGCAACTGTGTTAAATGTGTGAACTTTGGCAAAGTTGTAGTGGTTTAGTTTAGGAATAACTATCCCACTTTTCTGACTCACCCGAAACTGTTTATGTAGGCTGCGGTCATTAGTGACTGATTTAGATCACCTGACCACCTATTTGCTCCTTTGCATGGTTAAAAGAAAAAAAAAAAACAAGCTCAATATAGCGTCCAATAAGCTGCCAGACTGAAATTGGTTGACCCATACAATTCAGTATTACCATACATGTAAGTATGATGTACTTTTACTGGTATTTTTGATGATTAAGTATCCTTGATGTTAAAAAATCACTTTTGAAACTTTTGTTGATTGATTTTTTTTTGGCTTTCCTACATTTAAGACCAGGTGCTTTAAAAGAGTTTGCCTCAAGTACTGCTCATATTCAGGCTGCACAAGTAATTGAAATGTCATTGCAATCACAATATGGTCAAGTGTAAAATCCAAATTGCAGAAGATGCAATTTTTTGATAAAGGTTAAATATTTGTGCATTACAATAAAGTACTGTTGTGCTTCAGGGATGCCTCTGCCATAACACAACAATAATCAATCAAGAGCATAAAATATTTTTTAATAGATTATTTTTTTCATTGAAAATAGACATTTCGATACAAAAATGATCATTCCCACTAACTGTTAATCATATCACTATTGCAATATCTGACAAAATAGCTGAAATAGACTTGAGTAATATTGAAGACCTGATACCTATACTTTTACTCAAGTATCATTTTGGGTACTTTTTAGAACACTCTGAAAGGCACTAATGTGATAAACAGAGGCTGAGTCATAGTAAGAGTCTACGCCTTTGCATTTAATGATTGTGTCCACTTGGTGGCACACTTGCACCAGTTATTAGGCTGCATGAAATCCTGTTATGGGAGATGTATACCTGTTGTAGATCCCACTGTAATCCTTTGTAATCTTCCATGTAGCTTGAAGCTTATAATCTATTTTAAACCAAAAGGTGTATTTAGATACCATAACATTCACAGAAAAATACTTTTGAGCAGTCATAGTCCATGTATATGTGAGCCCACTCTAGATCCACCTGAAGGCCTACGTTGCTTTCAGATAGATTAACACACACAGAGGCTGTGCTTATTAAAAAATAAATGGCATTATGAGCAAGGCTGGATTAAAGGCTGAACCTCCAGCCTCAAAAGCCCAGGGTAATTTTTGTTGAAATTAGTGTGTGGTCATTTACATTTAGTCCAAACAAACTTCGGCACAAATGTCCCAGGAGTTTTTCAGCTCTCTGTGAATGATTGTTTCTTTTGCTTTCGTCGGCAGATTATAGTTTATGCGCATTCTCGATTTATCCTCTCATCACATTCAGATATCAGAACGTTGACAATAACTTTGCATCAGTAAATGCATAGTGGTGCAGGTTAAAGGCCCACTTGATCTTGTACACAAAATGTGCAGTATTTCAATTTTAGTTGATGTTTTTATGATTTCTTATTTTAGTATCTGGGCTCATTTGTTTAGTAATTGTGTGTTTACCTCAATAAATTTGATTCTGGACACTTTTATGTGTAGAACATCTTGATAAGTGTTATATTTTAATACTGATATTTGGGATAAAAGTGGTCCTGCTCCAGGCCAGCATTTCCTTTACTAGATATTCTTTTATTATGAGGGATGAAGAGTTGGACATTTAAATTGTCCCTCAGTGTGCCATTGTTGGAGTCATTCGGTATAAGAGCATATCCAAACACCTAATGCATCTAATTGTATTTAAAAAAAAAAAAAACATGTTGGAATCTACTGACTTGGATTACATGACCATTTTTCTTATTTCAGTTTAACATTATCTTGTGGGTATTGGGGCTACAACTAATGATTATATTTATTGCTGATTATTCTGTTGTGTATTTTCTTGGTGAAAAATGTTTGATACAGTCCTTAAATATCTTGTTAAATCCACAACCCAAATATATTTACTTTACATTTAAGATGCTGCAGTCAGAGAATTTTGACCGTTTTTTTTTTCTTTTTTCCTTGAAAAATTTGTAGGGATGCATGATAGCTACTTGCCACACACGGCATCACTAGAGTGGGCTTTTTTCTTTCTACGTTCAGACGAAGGAAACACAACTGAAACTTGCATACTTGTTCTGAGCCTGAGTTTAACACAATAAATATCATTAGAGCTATGCTATATCTTAGCCTTTGTACCCTCAGGGGTGCATGAACTACAGGTTATGAATCTATTTTTGAAATACAAAGATGTGAAAATGTTACGGGTATCAGCCGTTAGAAGCAGGTAATAAGTGGTTATCAGTTAAGAAAGTCCATATGGTGCATCACTGATATGTTCCCTCACACTGACAAACCAGTTTAAAGTATAAGCCAGTAACACAATTCAAAGATGAATGCATATTATGTGATAATGCATCTGTGTGTGTGTGTGTGTGTGTGTGTACTGTACGTCGTCGCCTTTATATTGGTGACATTTTATCTATTTGATTGATGAGATTTAAGGCACTTGAAGGAATTGAACACAAATGATACCTTTCATCATACAAACACATCTCTCACCAGTAAAGGACTTCATGAGGCTCATTTATTATATCATAACAATGCTTTCCCCAGTTATATTGGCTTTAAAAATGCTACTGGGGCTCCACTCAATTTTCAGATGCTTCCGTATCACAAATAATGCTACAGCCTCAGTTCCCAAAGAATTGCAGCACATTTTCCCTTCTCACTTTGCTCGAGTCAGTCATCAAAATTCATAATGAGTGCACAAAAGACAGTAATGATTATTGTCTTGTCTTTGTACCATGTTCAATTGAATATAGGTCTAAAAGGATTTGCAAATTATTGCATTCTGTTTTATTCACATTGTGCAGCATCCCAACTTTTTTAGAGTCGGGTTGTATAGCAGGTAAGCAAGAGATGTGATGAAGTTACTGCACCATCAATCTATCATATAGACTATTGGGTTGTAGAGTGAAAGTAAAAGTAAATTGACAGTAGTGTGACAGCAAAAACATCAGAACTCAGAAATAAGCAGTGGAGCTGTAGCCATAGCAGCTTTATCACACTGGACTAATTATTTAAATCCTGTAGAAAGTTGCAGAGGTTTATTCAAATTTTCCAAAACAAAACATAAAAGGAAACATTTCTATCTGTTACTTATACTTCTGTCCACAAAAATACAAACATCTGGTTAGCTTATGTTTTATAATTTCTATACTGTGAAGCTGCACGGTTAATTGAAAAACAATCTAAATTGCAATGTGGTATAGTGCAATATGCAGATGGCAAGAATCTGCAACATTTTGACAACAGGCAAAATCTTATTCATAATGATGTAAATTTTTGCAACACAGTTCTAACATAATTCCCACTCATTGTCAATCATATTACAATTGCAAATAATTGCAATATGACTCTTTTGACCATATCGTGGTGTGTATTGGGCGGGACATGTTTAAATGAGTAGCAGAGTAGAAACTCATCCATGTTATTTATCTTCAGATTTCATATGAAAGCATTTGCCGTAAAAACCTGACCTGACCCTCTGATACTCGGTAGATTACCTGAAATAACTATTTTTCTAGAAGAAATGGTTGCATTTGTTTTGATGAATGATACATTAGTGTTAGAATTTCAGTATGTAATTATTGCTAAATAATCTTCATAGCACATTCCCATTTCTGTGTCCAAGGTTTTGGATGCCTTCAGATTTGTTCTCCACGAGTGCACAGCAGATATAGAGCAGTAGATTACATATGAATAGATCCTTATCTCCGACAGCATTTATGCAAGGTCATTCGCAGCAACTGCCACACACGTTGTATAGCAGCTATTGGTTGACTGTATTGTGAAAGCCATCTTTTTCTCTGTTGTCTGGCAGATTTCTGCTGTTTGCTTGTTTCGTCTGTGAAGAGAAGAAAAAAGGTGAGTGTGTATGCATGTCTGCTACACGGCTATGTCTGTCTGACAGTCCCAGACAAAGAAAAATGTTGCCTGCTCTGTTTATCGCAGCCCTTCATATCAACATATTGCTAAAGGCGATGTGCAGTGGTTATTTTATTTTATTTTTTTTCTGCAAGGTTTGTAGAGAACAAAGCTCAGTTTGATACCTGCACTGATTACTTACTGTAGTTGCAGAATACACAAGTTGTTTCACAGTTTGGTGTACAACAGTTTGTGTTTCTTTGAATATATTCACACTGAAGCAAATGTTGATCTTTAAAATTTTACCATCTATTGAGCAAACAGTTCAAAACCTTAAGTTAGGGTTGGGCAACATATGGATATCTTATCAATATCATGGTATGAGACAATATATCGTCATAGATTTTGTATTAGTTTATCCTGATACGATATGAGTGTTCAGTTTCCTGGTTTTAAAGGCTGCATAACAGTTAAGCGAAGTAATTTTCTTAACTTACAATCTGTTCTGCTTGCTGCAATGTTAGCCTTTACCCACTTAATCACAATATCCACATTACAGAGTATTTTCTTAAAATCTCATTGTGTCTATATTTTGTAAATGCACCAGTCGTCATCCCTACAATATTGTCAAAAAATGATATCAAGGTGTTAAAACATATCATGATATTGGATTTGTCACCCAGACCTAGCATTTGTGAAATGCATTTTAGGTGAATCAGAATATGTGGTCATCCCATTTTTGCGTTTTTTTGTCTATTTTTTTTTTTAACTACCTGAAAGAATGTCACCATCTGCTAGTAATAAAACTAGGTGACAGTCTGCCCTCGCTGTAACCCTGCATTCACAGGAGGCTACATCCGTCCTGTAAACACACTGATTGTGATGCAACCTCCTCTATTTGATGTAGTCCTGCGATGCCGTTGGATATCTCATTGGTTTCAATAGGCTACACAATTAACGACAAGCTTCCCTCATATGCGGCTCTCCTGCTGTTGTGTAAACGGAATTATGGATGAAAAAGTCCAATGGGCGTGTTTGTTGGGTGACTTTATAAAAACATATTGTTGATGAAGAAGGCAAGGCATCTCCAGCCATACGTGCATGGCCATTTTATGGGAAATACTGGTGAGATGTGGACCCTGATTTAGGGCAAAAAATATGCCTGTAACACACATCTTAGCTAAGTTCTAATCATTGACTTTATATGAATTGCAATGTACTTGTGTAAGCTGCAGAACATTGTATATAGTAAAACAAAGTTATTAGAGACTGGGATTGCTATAAAGGATCGTTCTTTCAGTCTAATCAGTAGTTCAGGTTTTGTTCTGCTCCCTCCTGCTGGGGCTGCTCTGTTCAGTGCAGTGCATCTCTGCTGCTCCATCTTTAACTTCATGATGTATGTGCTCTTAAATGTCGACTGCTTTAGTGCAGGGTTCAGTTCCTAACAGGGCAATCCGTCCTGTGAGGTGCTTGCCAAATCTGCATAACTTAGTTGGGCATCACAAAGAATGACTTACCATAATTGCTCCTTTTAGCTGTACATCATATCAAGGCGGTTTGCTTGTCATAGGAATTTTCGCTGAACTGTTGTAATTATAGCGCATTAATATCCAACATCATTTTTGTATAACCACATAGTGAGAGCGGCAATAGTTGCTGCTGCGTTGTGTCTCTGTACTCATTAAATTAAGATGTTTACTTGTCAGATCAGGTTAATTTTTGTTTAGAGGACTCTGTCAAAGCTTTTGCAACACATATTTGGTGACAGCAGAAATACAGCGCAGCACACCCGCAGTATGAATCACATTGTTTGTGAGTGCATTGTGAACCAAGCTAAACCATGGCAAGCTTGTTATGAAACAATTCAGATTAAAACTGATGAGAAGAAAAAAACATTTATCTGTGTTTGAGCCATCAAAAATCCTGATATCAGTGTGCGAACTCGATCACATTGATAATTTCTCCCTTAACATTTTAATGCTCATTATCCCAGACAAAGCTTTTGTAGATTTATAGACATATAACACATTTCTTAGATGTGAAAAAGAGCAATTTGACCTTTGTTCAACATTACTTCTACCTAAAAGCATTTGCACAAAGTATGATCGAATAAAGAGGGCCAAGGAAGAGCATAGATTATGATTGAGAGTTGAATTATATCTAGTGCTGTATAAGGTAGACACATATATCAAACATTGCTGTGAATTGTGATTTTAAAAAGTAAAAGCTCCTCACTTTTGTTTCAGTTGCATTAAGGTTGACTAGCCTTCATATTATGTTGCATCTCTACAGTGTTATGTTCCTTTTACCAACAGATTTGGACTAGTTGTATATGCAGTTATGACACTGTGCCAGTTATATGGAAAGAGTCTAGCCACCAATCTATAAGCCAGGAATTTTTCAGAACATCAATTGATAAGTCAAATTCAAAGGCCCCCAAAAAAGTGAGAGCATTGCATCGCAGCGCCTCAAATATTACTCCTCCTCATTAATATTCACCGCATTATGCTGTGCATTCTACCATCCACTTGAAAGCCAATTACTGTTGAAAAGTCCACCACTTTCATCCTGCAATCTGCAACAACAGGCATGCCTGCTAGTATGAATTTGGAATTTAAGTTTGCTAATCTCTGCCAACATTATCCAAATGTACAGAGAATGCAAATAAGTCAGCGTGAAGACTGTTTTGCATTCTATTACTGAACATGGAAATTGAATGTCATATGCAGATTTATGCAACAACGATGACAACAATCACAGAACTCTAATATTGAATATTTATTCAAATGTGAATGAATGTTTGTAGGTTTGTTTCACTGATGACAGATCAGTTTATTCACCACAAACCACTTCATATTCAGATTTTAAGTCATTGTTCAGTTGCTGTGAAACCAGGAGCTGTGAACACATCACTGTTTGCTATGCTGAAGTTAGTTCTGATGGGGTGAGTCAGTCAGTTTACAGTCAATCCTCTGCGCATACACCACACTCCACAGGCGGTGGAACTAGACATAAACAGGAATAATTACAGATAAAAGATAAACAAGACTACAACTCGGTCAATGATTAAAACAAGCATTGTATGAATAACTGAAACACATTAAACTAACTAGAAATAGAAGAATAACCAATTCAGGAGAAAACAATTCTGTAAAAAATTGTTTTTAAAAAGAGATTTTAAAAGAAGAAACAGAGCTTGCCTGGCTCGGTCTCCTCTGGTTTTTAGCTTTGACCCGGGAATTATTAAGAGCCTCATGCTAGAGGATCTCAGGCTGCACTGAGGCTCATAAGGCTTAGTAATGATGTCATAATGATGTCATAATTAGGGGCCAACCCCAAATGTGCTTGAAATTAATGTTAATATTTTAAATGTTACAGGTAACCAATGTAGAGATGCTAATATAGGCAAGTAAAATAGACTTGATTTGTTTTAATAAACTTGTCCAGTACTGGGAAATGGTCCTGTAGACATTATTGCTGCTGTTAGTGTGTTTGAGTGTGTTTTCTTGCAGTTAAAAGTCTTGAAAAGTCTTGAATTCAATTATTTGAATACAGTGCCTCAAATCTCATTAAATAGTGTTCAGTTTGCATTTGTGAGGTTTCAGTTGCTGAATTGTACCTAATTTATTTCATCAGTCTTTCGAGCCAAAACACTAAATGCTGAACACTAAATGTAATACTGTCTTTTTAATTTATATTTGCACTTATCTGTTGGCAAAATGTAGATTAACCTAACTTACTCTAATAACCATAAAAAGAGAACTTACCTCTGCACTGGACCTCATACTATACTATATCCCTTCATACCTACTTGAAATAACTGAATAGGAAAAATATGATTTTTCCAAAACCTAGGTGCTACATCTGGTAGAAAAAACATATTAAAAAGCATGAAATTCAAGTGTCTGATACCCGTAGACACCCATTGTATTTTCCACAAATAATACAACAGTATACATCTTCAAGTACTCCCTACATGCTCAGTGATTTATTGAGTTAAACCTTATTCTCGTTGTAGAGTAGTATTTCGAAAGTATCATAACAGTTCATCCAAATCCTTCCTGGATTTCTGTGCAGTATCTCAAATGTGACTCCATACTGGAGGATTTTATAGTTTGTCAGTATTTGTCACTGAAATTGACTCACTTGGCACTGTTTGTGAATGAAGACATATTAAAACTCAGTGAAGGCCTCATATGTTAAATGGGCACAGCATCATCCATCACTGCTAAGTGTTTGTAGCACATTAATCATTACTAGTCATGACTGTGAATACAGAGTGCAGCTATAGGAGCGGGTAAGCTGGCCTTGAGTCAGGCATCAACAACTTGTAAATTTAAGCATCATCATCATCAAGTCAGTGACATCTTGACTTGGAATAGTATCTGATATATTTCAGGTGTCATGATGTTATGAGTTATTAAAGGAGACATTTTATGCTAATTTTCAGGTACATTTTTTTGTTTAATTTTTTTTCTCATACTGTCCAGTGCTGCTCACTGTGGTCAGCGTGTTTTGCGTTAGCTGCACTTTTTTTACCATGGATGTCACCACGAGACGTGCCTCTAAACCACAAGCATCGCCACCGCACGTTAGAGAAGGAATATGAGCCATATTAGCCTCTACCTCACTGCAGAGCAGGCCAGTAATGTTGCAGCTTTGGCCATTCCTTTTTCACATATACATCTATTATTATCTTCAGAGTATGTAAATGTACATACCACAGCAACACAAGTGCATATACAGATGAGGGTTCATCAGACAGTTCCTCTTGACCCTCAATATTACAACAGTAGTCCAACATTTCACCAGACTGGCAGTAGCCATGTTAGCCAAGCAACAAGCTAATGCCTGATTCAACATGCTGACTTATAAACAGAAAAGCAACATGGCAGAACTGACAGCTTTCAAGTTTAAAGTCAGGTCACAGACAGCTGATATCGATCAGTTCTTGACCTTGTAGAGTTACTAGGCCATGATGATAATGCAGTCTGTAGTAAAATCCACGCAACCTTGAGCATGCATAAATTCTGGGAGTAAAATACACACAATTCAGACAGATCTCCATAAAAGATAAAGTAAAAAAAACTGCGTCTTGCCATCCTCTGGACAAGATGAAGACCTTTGTGTTGATTCTTGCTGCCAAGTATAGAGCATCTCCCATGCATAGCTCTTAGCTTTGTACTGGCTTGTCCTCCATATCTAGTGTTCTCACGCTTACAAAAGCTGAAACGTTGTGGTCACACGGGAAAAATATCATGAAGTAGCGGTCCTCTTTGCCACGGCTCTTAGCTCTGTGGTAGTCTTCTAAAGTTAAACTGTTAGCAAACACAAGACATTTCATTTGGTTTAGGGACATTTCAGTCAAAAAATAAACTTAATTCACTCACTTCAAATGTCCTTTGAAGTGAGTTTTTCATAATATGTCTCCTTTTAAAGGGCTCTATTTCTGTTTTGATTTTAGCCTGTACTTCTGTTGGGTGGAAGGAGCAGAAAACGGCTTATGTCTTGTAGTTTGGAAATTGCTATACCTCAGACATTGTTCTGGTTGACCTAATCTAAGTCTCAGCATTGCCTGTCAGGTGAAAAGATTGCGATAGTCTGTCATGCTGCATTCTCTTCTGTGAGCATTTTTAGAATTGCATCTCGACGGTGACAACGTATGTTTGACACAACATTCCTCCAAAGTTAACGGATAAAATGTTTGTTTTTATCTGAATTGCATACCTCTATAATGTTGTGGCAAAACGGTTGCTATGGTCTCTGTGCTTGGTTACCAGGGCAGAATATTGATTTAATCCTCAAGGGCTGTGGTCATATCCTTGGCAGTTCACCTATTGTTATGATAATGAGACATCCGTGTGTAGCCAATGAGTGATAATCTTGTTTGGTCCGGGGAGAAATGAAAAGGTTTTTTCAGCATGGTGTGCTGACATTTTAACCCCAATAAAATCACCCACTCCATTACTGGTGAAGCCTAAAACTCGCATGTAGTCACACCATGATGAACCATGTCCAAGGACTGCTGTAGCCAGACTATGAAATGCTTAGAATGCTGGGAATAGTCCATTGCACGGAGCAACAAAGAATGAATAAATAAATAGATAAATACATACATAAAAAAAAAAAAATTATATATATATATATATATATATATATATATATATATATATATATATATATATATATATATATATATATATATATATATAATATAATATAATATAATATAATTTATTATTATAATTATTTATGTAATAAACAACAAAGAAACCATTTAGCCAGGTTGTTTGGTCATGTGTTTGCTGGCTTTACTTGTATTGGAATGAAAATACAGAAACGTGGATATTTCTGGAACTCCGTTACGTATGTCAATGCAATAAATATGCAACCTGTGGCTGTCTTGTATGCAAGCAGACATGTTGGTGTAGGCTGTTGGGGCAGTTTAGAGAATAATAACACGGTGAAGGTAGCGTCCAAATTGAGAGACTTCCCCTGTGAGCACAGGCACACAGGCAAAGCAGCCATTCAGCAGTGGGATGGATCCTGACTACTAAAGAGGGAGAGGGAGAGAGAGAGAGCGACTGAGAGAGAGAGAGAGAGAGAGAGCGACTGAGAGAGAGAGAGAGAGAGAGAGAGAGAGAGAGAGAAATGGGGGAGTGGTGGGAGAGAGAGAGAGAGAGAGGCAGCGAAAAAGAGAGTGAAAAGGCTCCACACGGCAGAATATAAATCTGTATGTTAACAGGACTAAAGCTGGAGGTCTCGAAGCGGCTTTAGTGGTTATGCTGTTGGGGGGTTGGCCATAAAGCATCAAGAGGTGGTCTTCCCTATTAACTGAGGATCTGTGTAATAAGGAACCCGTGGAAGCTGTGAACGCCGGTTGTCAAGCACAGTGGTGGGCTGGTCGGAGGTCTCTGACCCCCTCATTTTCATCTCTGGAAGAAAAAAGAAGAGCAAACAGAGACCCGAGACAAAAAGGAAGGTGGCAGCGAGGGACCAGTGAGCCATTTCTCTCTTTATTACCTCCATTCACAAAACCATTGCATCCCATTATCACAGCGATGTAGAGGCATTCTCTCCGATTAGAGGAGGAAGGGTCCCATTGACTGCTGAGGCTTAGCACCTCTCTCCAAACGCTAGCCCTTTTCATCGCAGCCCCCCCTTCACCACTCATTTCTCGCGTCTATCCTTACGTCTGCTATTTTCTCTGTTTTTCTCTCTTTTCTTGTTCCTTGTATTCTTGTCCCTTTTCACACCACTCAGGAATCAGGAGGCATTGCGTTTTGGTAGAAGTGGGTGTTTCTGGAGCTGTCATTGTGTTTGGTGCCGCTACAAAGGACAGCTGAGCAGGGAGTGAGAGAGACAGCTTTGGAGATAATAAAATAGCAGGCTGAAAGAAAAAGGGGGGGGGGGGACCTGGGACTACAGGAACAGCTGACAACCACTGGAAGGTGAATTGTGATGAAAAGACAACTGTCACAGAGACTGACAACCATTTTAAGGTAGCTACTTAGTGAGAACATTACCACTTCTTGAGGGAATAAAGAAACAGTGTACCAAACCAACACTGCCAGTTGGATACTGCTATTGCTGTTGCTAAGCAAAGTCTTTAACCTGAAGTTCTTGGGAGACGGTGTTGAACATCACTCTACAACCATGAAAGGGAGCTCAGAGGAAAGCATTGAAAGCATCAGGCCCTCCAACCTGCAAGCTTTTGCTAACATATCCACCCTACATGGCATGAGTCACATATTCGCCTATGGGCACATGACATTCCGTCGGTTTCTCTGGACTCTTTCCTTCCTCGGTTCACTAGGCTTATTGATGCTGGTCTGCATGGATCGAGTGTCGTATTACCTGGAGTACCCTCATGTCACCAAGCTGGACGAGGTGGCGGCGACTAACCTCACGTTCCCATCCGTTACCTTCTGTAACCTCAACGAGTTCCGCTTCTCCAAAATCACCAGAAATGACCTCTATCATGTGGGAGAGCTCCTGGCCCTCCTCAATAATAACTACCAAATAGCCAACCCACACTTGGCTGAGCCTGAAGTTCTGGCTGCCCTAAATGATAAGGCAAACTTCCAGAACTTCAAGCCTAAACTGTTCAACATGACTGATTTCTATAACCGCACAGGTCATGACATCAATGACATGCTGCTGCAGTGCACCTTTCGAGGAGAGGATTGCTACCCGGTGAACTTCAGCACAGTGAGTATTCATGCTTACCAGATCTCTTATCTTAACATGCTTTTATTATTCACACTGCTGTTCTGTTTGCTGCCAGACCTGACAGACTGTCGCTTCGAGTGCGTTTTAATGTTGCTTGAGCAATTTATTTGAAACAGATGCCTTGCTTTAATGCATTTGGTACTCTAATATTGTCCAATGTTAATCTTGTGGTTGTTATTTCTAAAGTGTTCTTACAAAAGCTGTTGTTGCTGTAGGTGTTGCATTGTTCACTGTAGCTGATGCCTGTGCTGGATAAAACTTAGGATAAGGGCAAGGTTCAGAGGTGATATGCTGCAAAGAGTTCCCTTTTTTGCCATTACTGACTCGCAGAGTGATCTCTGACAACAGCCTGGCTTCTAAGACGAGGATGAAGTATTTTTATTTTATTAGTTGTTGTGTATCTCCATATCTTGAGGAACACTTTTCTTCCCACAAGGTGTTTTACTAAGGTCAAACAGAGGGGTTAAGCTTGCTCAAGCAGTTGTTTTTTTGCAAACCTGACAGATGCTTTTATAACTTTATTCAAACTTTGTTTCCAAACAATTATTACTCTGTTATGAGGTCGGGGTCACTGTGCTGTCTGTTGTCATTATTTTCCTGTCTCTGTTTATTCTGATCAATCCCAATTGCTGTTATATCAGACAAGTTATTTCTCAGTAGTCAGTGCAAAAGGCAGTGTAATGTTTGTTGTGTATTTAAAATGTCTGTACAAGACCAATACTTCTACGAAGATGATTTTAGAAAGCATTCAGAAAAAGGTGCTGTGGTGCACCAGGCACTCATACTCATGTACTTTGATTCATTCTTCCCTTCATTTGGCTATGCACCCAATTAAGCAGGACTTTTCATTCATCGCTCAGTGTGAATGGAGTTTAAATAGTTACTTTTGGTTTGTTGTGTTAACAATGAATTCTCAATCAAGACATTGCACAGAGCTGATACGACATGCAAATTTAAGGATGGAATATGAAAATGGAAAGAAGTTTGGAAGAGACACAGTAAACTTATCTTGGCCCTCCACTTTTGTGAGTTGATTATACCATTGACCTAGATCTAGGTGACATCAGACTACATATCCTCATAAAGATCTTAACACACCCAAGTACTGCAGCTGCATTATGATTTCCACTCTGGAGTACTGGCTGTATTTCTTTTTACTCAGAGAAGATAGGTAAGCCTTAATGTAAAGGAGGGTCTTGGAGACTTTGTTTTTTTTAATGAATTACGGATAAGAAACATATCCCAAAAACTTTAAATGACGTAGTTCCTGAGCCTGGCTTTAAATGGTTAAATTAGTCCTAAAATTAAATTAGCATCATGAAAACTATCAAGCAGGAAAATCCGATTATATTACTGTTTTGCTTGTATTTCAATTAAGTTTATCTGAAATTCATTTGTATTATGATGACATTCTTTATTTTTTTTTTTCCTTTCATACAGCTTGTGTTCTGAACAACTGTTCTCGTTGCTTTTGAATACATGAGTAAAAGTTTGGGTTTATACAGGCTCATTTATTATTATTTATTAGCCCATTACATTTGAGTGAAATACAGACCAAAGAAGCACGTAGCTCTGCTTGGCTCATCTGGTTCGCCCAGTATTTTATTCAAACAAGAATAGTGTACATCAACCAAAAAGGAAAAAATAATAAAGATGCAGCCTAGGGATAGGCATCACTGCAATATCACTTGTTACTGTTTGAGTTTCCACACTTATTTTCAGACATTTTATTATTCTCACTGCGCCTGAGTCCTGTATCCCATCCCTTAAAGTGCAGTATTGATGGAGTAACACCTAACTTACTTATCGCTCAATTGAGTCTATCCACTCTGCAAAAATACGATTCTAATCTACGACGTATCTTTAATCAACCCTGAAAGAAATCCCAGCAGATGGTCAATTTAAAAGTGAATGAGTCTATAATCTTCAGAGTTGATCAAAACTCTTGTCTGCTGTAGGAGGAGATAGAACTAATTAAACACTGCTTTTCAATCTTACGTCTTTTCTATTTGTGTCTTGAATATTTTGAATTGGGAATGTTGCCATTTACATGTTTGTTTCCAGGCAGCACTCAAGAGTGTCTTGAGAGACAAATCATTCAAGGGAAGCTAATTGCCGTTGTATTTCTTGATTGAAAATGCTTGCCTTATCAAATGAGTTTGGCAGAAACTCTAAATGAATTTGGTTTTGCTGCATGTTTACTTGTTTTGATTGGGCACATTTGATTGTCCATTGTTGCGGTGAACCCTTACCTGACTTTCACCTGAATTACTGGCTGCATCACATTTAAAACAGTCTTGTCGATACCCATCCATGACTGCTGTGTCTTGTCTGTATATAGCGGTTAAAGCATTCCCACACCACGCTATGTTATGCTCTCAGTGGACAGAAATGTGTTTGTCAGGACATGGATAAGTGCCTGCACACCAAACCATCTAGCTGAGTGTTTTGGTGCTGTATCGGATAATATTCTCACACAGCTAACTGTGAACACCAAGGCCGGCTCACTAATGGAGTAACCGATTCCATAACCTGCTGCTTTGGGGGGAAAATAATCTTGGCTGCTGTTCATTAGAAGTCTTCAGCAGGAATGACAAAATCAGGTTTTGTTTTGTTGACTTTGTCTGATAATATGTGTTCATGCTGTTTTCGTGCTTAATGTGTTTTCAACACAGAATCTCTATTCACTTGCAGTATACTGATAGTTAGACGACGACCACAGGAAATTTTCAATTACTCAATTTCCCCCTCAGACATGTTGAGAGGAAGATTTACAATGCAAAGGACTGTGGGAGTGATGAGCTTTGACCTTGAATAAATGAAGGAAGAATTCCATTAAGTCTGGGTTATGATGCAGTTGGGAAACAAAGCATTCAAAATGTTTTGCATTGTTATGGCTGGGTGGGCAAGGGGAGAATGGCAATTTGTAATTCCAACCACTTTAATCCCTCGTAATTATTTCATGGGGCATATGTTACTAATGTCATGAAAAATTGAGAATATTCTCATGGACTTTATGGTCCTTTTTAAAAAACATTTTGTCAGTTGACATTCAAAATATTTTGCATGACATTATCCATAAATTTAGCTCTCTAGCTTGGTCAGTTTCTAGGTTAGGCAAGCTGTTTGATTTTTTTTTTTTTTAAAGCAGCCTCTTCCAGAGCATTAGCAGTCTCTTTTAGAATATTGTGGTCTTTAGATGGGATAGTATTCTTTAACCTTTGAATTATTTTGCTTGAATTTCTTCCACAGTGAGCCTGTTCCTCAGAATGATGAAACACATTAAGCACAGGCTCTTTGGTGTTGTGTAAAAAAAGACCATCCAGTCAGAAGTGAATCAGAGTTCAGATCTTCTCCTGAGATCTCACAAAAGCTGCTTTCCATCGGCCCATTATAATAATCCTGACACCTCGACTCATTCTTGTGTTATTTAAGGTTCGTATTAGGATTAATCAGACTTTAATTCTGACATTTTGTCACGATGTCAGCAGTAATCCATTCCTAGAAAGTTTAAATGAATTTACTAGGGATTAGATTTGTTAGTACAGCATATACATATTTTAAATCTGCACTTTGAATTTAAATGCTGTGTTGCTGTCAACAAAATGACCTCTATCAATATGTATTTATTGACTTAATGTGGCCCTGACAGAGTACATGAGTAGCTTATGACTAAGACTGTATGTAAATCGAGCCCCAGTTGATGATATACTGCGGCTAGTGAACAAGAGGTTGATTATCATACTCTGATAGTGTGAATGTAGCGCTCAATTCTTAAGTCTTGACAGGTCATGACAAGTCCCTTTGGGCTACATTTCTGTCCATTTTTTTACAGAGTGTTTAAAAATCAGTATTCATCATCACAATTTGCTGAAGCTCAGTCCTTAAGAACCCGAGCTGCCTTTCATCTCATCATCCAGATGACAGCAGGTGCCAAGGGGATGAAAGATGGCTACAGTTGAGACGAGGCTGACTAACATAGAGTGACCTGTGGATCCACACATATATTTTTGTTAAGACACAGAGGTCCTCAAGATTTGGAGGATATTTTCTCGTCTGAACCGACTGATGAAAGAGCCAGACGATATCTTTCTGTAGGATATAACATCGTCTTATCACAGATGCTGTATGTCAGCAGAGGAACATATGTTGGCTGATTTGCATAAAGTGGAGTACATACTGCCATAAAACACACTTTAAGTCAAAATTCAATTGTTTGCAGAGCAGGTTCTTTTGTTGATTACACTCTGTGGCACAGCAGCTGAGTTGGCAGAGTAAAATATCATAGTTCAGCAGATGGTGATGCAGATTCTGTTAATAATAACTGTAATGATTAGCTGTAGGAAACCCTGTAAAATATGTCTTGGTCTCAAATTTAGAGGTCCTGGAAAATAAAATGTTAATTTATGAATATCAGCCAGTATTCCTTTCTCACAGAGGACGTATTGACTCATAACTAATAACATAAGTAACTGCTGCATTTTGTTTGAGTGTAGCAATGTCAGGACCCTGGAACCTACGTACAGTATAATGGCGCCATTAAAGCAGCAGTAATAGTGTTTTGTTTTACTTGGGGGCTCGGGATCAAACTGAAAACACAATAATGACATTATGATACATTTGTTATGACAGATGTGTTTGCAAAAACAGTTGCATTTTCAGTCAAGTTTCTGACCATCTGATGCTTGTCAGTCTAATATCACCTCTCCTGTTAGCTCTGTTTTGGTTCTCACCAAGTTTTTTACTCACCTGATAAACATTTGTGGCTCTTAAGATGCTACATGCATCCTTGCACATATAAGCGAAATAGAGAAAGGAAAATTATCCTACATTTGTTTATGACATATTGGCTATGTATGTCTAAACAACTGTTTCACTAGCCTAATACAAATAATGATGTTTACAAATACACTCTACCCCCTCCCCACGGGTGTGGCCATTATTGTGACAACCCTAATGAAGTCAGGGTTTGCAAGTAGGAATTTTGACTTTTTTTCTTTTTTTCTAGAGGGCGAGTTGTGAGTTGTCTGAAATGCAGCATTTGTCTTCCTGTCTGTAAATTGCTGGTCATTTGTATAGCGTCTTGATCAGAGCATTTTCACAACAGCTGCCTTAAAGTTGGGTGACAATTCTCTGTAGGTTAATTAATTGTTTGATTCCTATATTATTACATATTACCAATTCATCCATAATGGAAATATTGATTAGTGCAGCTTTAGAGTTTTTCATTACACAGTTCTTTTCCTCTTGTTTTACCAAATATTGGTATGTGCTGCCAGAATCTGGGATCAGTCAGGGTCTAATCGATGCGCATGCTCAAACTTTTGTTTACATATCTTCTTAACATGTGTACACTGGTAGACACAACACACAGATGCATGCCTGCAGCTGACACAGCCACATGGGGCCTTGTGTACACATACAGGGATGTACAGTGAAAACACACAGACAGTTACTTTCCATAAGATTGTGTGGTTGTGTGTGTGTGGGGGCCTACTTTATCGAATAAAGCTATCCTCAAAATTCAGCTGGTAGGAACAAGTAATCTTTAAATTTGCATCATTAAGCTGATGAGTTTTAGGGAAACAAAAATAAATTCATGTATCTGTGCTGTACCGCCAGCTGCTCGGAAAAAAGAAATTGATATCTGAAAACGGTGAAGGGATGCAACATAGGAGAGTGTCAGGAAGGAAAAAAACAAACCGCTCCACTGAGTGATGGTTTCATGAGATTCTCTAGAGGCGATGAGTTGTGAAAAGTTAGCAGAGAGTAGCAGAAGTACTCTGTGTAAACTCAGGAACAGAGCAGTGATGGGGAAATAGGAGGGCAGGGACAGATCTGGAAAGTAAGTAACATGGAAATATAGAGCCTAAGGTGCGATGCGTTTTTTAGATGAAAAATGTGACCATTTTCTGTATTTTTTTACAGCTGTAAAAGTCAAATATGTCCTTGCCCATGCTCTGACAGGGTTTTAAGGGATTTAAACCATTTACTGGGCTAAAGAGTGACTCACTAAGTGCTGCAGGTGACGTGATATGGATGCAGACAAGCAAATGTGTCAGGAGTTATTTCCTTTTAGGGCAAATGTCATCACTAAGTACTTCATTAAACATGCTCATTCTACAACATACTAAAAAATAGTAATTAAAAGAAATATACACACATTGAACTTGTCAACATTAATGGTGAAGTAGTCTGAATTAACAGCATTAAAAGCAACAGTACAGGCTTAACTTCAGTGGTGAAAATACAGACAAGGCAACTGGGCTTCATTTGGACCTGTGGTCTCAGAGGGAACAGTATATGTCCACAAGTAGTGGATCCTTATTCACATTTACTGTAGGACACGTTTTAAAGCTGAAACCACTGCAGTCCTCGGTCTTTTGAATTACAAGTCCTTTGACTTATTGAGGATCAACAGTCCCCTGCTAATGTTTACAACCCTACCTGTAATTCTGGGGTCTCCATTACTTAGAGTAGGGCATGACAAAGACAGAGGGTGAGAAAATATCTCAGTGTGCAGTAAACAACAGGATGCCTGAGAGGAAGAAGAGTTGTTACAGAGAAGAATGGGCTTATTTTTCTCTGCCATCGTTTTATTCATAAGTATCAAACCAGATCCAAAAATAAATTTACGATGCCAAGGAAAAAGGCGGGCAGTGTGGGGGAAAAAAAAAACAAAAAACGTCATTACATTTGAGGCAGTCACTTCAGAGATCAGTTATGTTCAGCCAGCAACTCCTGAAATTTACTGTACGCAAGTATACAGAGTATATCCACTTCTGGGTAGAAGGATTTACTGAGTACCTACCTGAAAATAGAGAAATAAATCATTGTCCGTCTCACAGAGCGAGGCTGCAGCCAATCATGTGATAATCTTTCATGCAATTTATGGTGTTAACTGCTCACAGGAGACTTTCGTCCCCTGACTTCAGTCTTTAAGGCAGTGCCTCCATCCAGGCAGTGTAATGCCCTGGGCAGAAGCACTTTCTTTGGGATAAACTAAAATTCTAACCATAAGCTGTGAATTTCTCTTAACCCAGTAGCTTGATGGAAGGGTATAAACTATTGCATAACAGGCTAGTAACTAAACAAAAATGAAGTATAATCACTGAATATTTATCTTGTTATTTTGACCAAATAAGCTGTCTGTGAAGAGGTTAGAAGTTTTCTGTAGCATGCTGTCCCAGCATAATTCAGTTGAGTCATATTTATTAAATAGGGACACAACACAGCAGATTGACATTCTTTGAACAGCCGTTATTGAAGACTGAAAAACTGTTCTATGGATAAATCCATACAGACTTATCTTTATATTTCAGATACCCAACATCAGCAGTAACATTTCTGCAGTATGACAAATATTTTACTGACTTTCAGTGACATCTCAGGAAGCCTCAAAACATCCAACTTGACTGCAGTTTAGACATTTCTCCCAATCTAAACAGGATATTCTCTGCATTCCTGTCAGGGTGATCTGAATGAGTCTAATCTCTGTATGAGATTGCCTTATGTCACCACTGACATTTGACATCAGCAGATAACATTAGTTATTACAGCCTACTGCTGTTGCAACCAAACGGCAGGTCTGCTGTAATATCCCATAAATATTACAACAGGAACTGATACCGTAGTAATCAAAATTCAGTTTATAGCGACCAAAAGGAATGACAGGAATTGTTGTGTGTCTGGTTATGATTAAGTTATGCAGAGATTACTGCAATCGCAAGAAATCAAGCTTATTATCATCTGATCATCAGTACAAAAGAATACAAATAATTACAGCCCTGGCTTCTGCATTTGACAGGTGTTACTTTTCCTGGATTGATTCAGACCCTGGTCAGATTTAGACGTGGGCAGTATAGGTAAAGTTGATATTGAGCTTGTGCAGTTTTAAATTAGTGCAATGGCAGCAGTCTCACAAATGATACGTGATGACATTTACGAAAATAAACATTGATAAAAAGTCAAACTCATGCAGAGTTTATGTTGAGACAGTTGAAATGCTCTATAGATGTTTCTTTTTTTTATTTGGATTGTTAAGTATGAAAAAAGACAATTTGTATTTGTCCGTTTTTTTAATTGTTCTATTTACACGATTACCAGATAAAACTCTGCATGATAAAAACTGTGTATTAATAGCTATTCCTCTATTTTTTGACAAATGTCAAAAAGGAACCAATTAACTCCACGAAAGCACCAGAAACAGCACAGTAAACAAACACAAAAATAGTGACTATGATACATAAATCATTTGCACAACAGCCATTTACATTATCCTAATCATGGGCCTAGAGATTTTTTACAAAGAACAAATTAGGTTAATGTATGTTTATATTAATCAGTTATATAAATAATTTAAAAAAAAAAGAATTGCCCTGAAGTAGACCTTGTGAGGTCAAAAGTAGTCAGTCCTCTATTCCTTTATTTGTCCTGCAAATGGGTAAATTTCTTAATTGGCTTGTATTCTAACTTTTGGCTTTATTAAAGAAATGGCATGAGGTGAACAATGTTCTTGGTAAACAGTCATATATATATATATATATATATATATATATATATATATATATATATATATATATATATATATATATATATATATATATATATATATATAAACATATATATGGACTGTTTTCCAAGAACATTTAGCAGTCCATTTTTAAACATTTTCTTTTCATAGTTGATTTAGCCATTCGGTGACCTAAAATAAGTTTTTATTAATATCTCAGTATCATTTCAACCAAACCCTCAGCCCTAGTTTTCATTTAAAAAGTAGCCAGGGTCCCTTATCATTAAAGCGAGCATAATGAGTCTTGCAAACACCAAGCGAGCATTTCAAAAGTAATAATCTATAATTAAGTCAAACTTCTCTATCAGGTATCAGTGGTCCACTTGAGGAAGGTCACTCACCGGAACTGCTGATTGAAACTAGAAGATGCGTTGGTCCATTGCCTCCCTTTTATTTGCAAATAGAGGAGAGCACATGAATCTCTCAATTCTCATGAGACTTGGTTACTGGATTTGTGATCACTGTGACCTTAGCTTAAGTGATATCAGAATTATTTGCAGAACCATGCATTGTTATTTTTGAAAGTCATTTATACTGTAAGCAAAAGGTTAATGTAGTTTATTTTTTTGAACAACAGATAGGTTGAGGATGATGTTGCTTTTGCAGGCACTTCTATATTTTTTGGTCTTGCTCGGGTACAATGAACATTTTGCACCTTCTATTTGCATGAGTGCTTTTCCCATTAAAATACAGCAACACAATGAGGAAGCACAAATGAATATGTCTGTGAGTAAATCGATTCTGCCTCCTACATGTTCAGAATGTTTATTAATTCCCACCAAATTTTGCCCAGAGCTCAAAAACAGGCAACTCCTTTTAGTTCCTTACATTTCAGTTTATTGAACCACTAATCACACAGACTGAACTGCGCTGGAAATCATTTCACCTGTCATTACCTTGATTGTGACCTATGTTGCACCATCACAAATAGGGCCGCGGTCCTTAGCTCATTTACATTAATGGGTTGTGGTGGTTTGTTTATCTTCACCACGACTGGATTACTTTACATGGAGGCCCAATTGTCAGTATGTCCCTGTGTGTTGTACAAGCTCTGTTTATGACTGAGAGTAGCACTTCTCCAGTGTGTTTATGAGAAACAAAATGTTTCTGAGCCTTGTATGAATAATATATACACAGGAATAACAGAAACAGAATTTCTTAACTTTCCTGGGTATATTTTACTCTAATACTGAAACAGTTCCAAGTTGTTGTCTGCTGTGCATTGCTTTGATATGAGATAGCTTGCAGTCTTGAATTACTGTTCTTTAATGAAATAATTCTGAGAGAGATTGATGTGTGCCTCTGAGCTTAAACACTGGCTTCATTTTTTTTCTTCATTAAACCCAGTTTGCTCCCGGTACATAATGTGCTCTGTCATGATTTGTTCTTTAACAACCATGGCCAATACAATTATGTTTCAAAATCCTTTAATTTGTGCTTAATGCTAAATCCAACAGATCCCTTTACTTATCACATGGATTGCAGTATTATGTGCTTTTATTTTTTTTCTGATAGCTTGTGTGTTACATATTATATACCATCATCGCTGCTGCCTTTCACAGTGTCAGCTGAAATATGTTGAGTAATACATAGTAGGTCAATGGCCCCTCAAACACTTCAGTACTTGTGAAAATCCAATCCTACAGTGCAGTGGCCAAGAATAGAGACTCCATCACCAATGGGCTTTGCAAAAAGTTTATTTCTATACACTGTTACAGCCGTAGCAGAACATGCTGCAGTTACAGATACAAGGCTTTTAGATGATGTGATAGCCTGCGGTCAATGGCCAGCCAGAAGGTCGCACCTCTGCTATGAGAGTAACAGACCGCTCCAGCATTCCCCAGCCGTATCTGTGTGTAACCATCTGAGCTGACATTTAAATTTGGTTTGAATGTTTGGCTGTATTTATTTATTTTAACCTCATTTATCCAGGGAAAGTGTTTGCTCTTTTCGAGCAACACAACAACTGCAGCTTTATATGTGTGTGATATTTGACATTTCATTATTGGATTCTACCAGTTGTTTGTATCTTTTTCATCAGCCGTTCTGTCTGACACTAAAGAGCCACCGTGGTTTAGGAGTGACAAGGGTTGCTGTGGTGAAAAAATGTTCCTACCAACTAATAAGCCTGTGACAACCTGCCGTTACGTCATTTCTTTATAAAAAAGATAATCGCTATGTAGAGGGCTGTATGCTAATGTAAACCGAACATTTCCTACAGCTGCAGCGAGCTTAGCACTCATCGCTATCATTCAAAATGCAAAATGCGACTGCAGAGAAAAACAAGTCATATTTCGGCATTAGTGATCATCGGATCAGTTTGAAATATGTCAGGAAGTAGTTTTATACAGTCTGTGGGAGTAATGGGACAAGAAAGAGCTGTTAGATGATGAGCTCAGGCAACAGACTGCATACCTCCAACTTCTCAGTGAGGTAACCCACTCCTTTTCCCTCATTACTGTTGTCAGATTCCCTATTAGCTTTGGATTTGACCTCAAAGTATTGGCAAAAAGGCGCTTTTGCTTTGCGCTTTGACAACAAAGCCTCCGCCATCATCTTTCTGGTCAACTCCTTCAGTTGTCACATGATAAGTGAAACATGAATCCTGTGACTCTGTTCTGGGACACTGCTGTTGCTTAATGGAGCAGACACATTTTGTAGCGTCCATCGTTTTACTAAGTATTGATTTAAAAAAGCAAAATGATGGAATTAGGCAAATAATGTAATGCCCAAACAATGTGTAACACCACTAACTCTGACTACCATGGCAAGCCTAAAAGTAACATCGTAGCCCTAATATATTGTGAAACCAAACTAAAAATATCAAAAAGGACCTAGATTTGATCTACCATGCAACACAAAATTGAATAATTGTTTCAGCTCTTAAAAGATCTTGAAAGCATGTAAACAGCAGCGTCTTCATAGAATGTATTATCTCATAATTTAACAAGTCATCCAGCCTACTTTCTCTCTCTCTCTCTCTCTCTCTCTCTCTTTCTCTCCATCCTGGTAACGCCAAGATTTCAAAGGATGTAGCCATAGGGAAAGTCAATGCACTGACAAGGGAGACCGGTGTCAGCCCTTTGAAAACTCATTGGATCATAATTATTCTTGTCTCACCATACTGGGTCCCGCTAGGTTCTTATTATGCACTGACTTTTCAGACCATCCAATAGACCATCATATCTGCTGCAGTGCATGAAACTACTGAATGAAACTACTGAATTCGACCAATTAATTAATTGTTTTTAATTTCGCTCTTGCTTTGGCAATGTAAACATCTGTCTTCCATTCCTACCCAGCCCTCCTGAATTCACAGGCATAGTTAAGAGAATGACATATTACTGCTGATGAACAGCAGTTAATTGTTGTTATTTAGTATGTAAAGATTTTCATGCTAGCTACAGACTGATAAGGAACAAAAACAATTAATTCCATATTTCCAAGGCACTTCAATGACTGAAGTGTGATCTATTCACAGGGACGAAGCATAAATATTTAACGCCAGTTTTTCATCACATCTTATGTTAAAACACAAATGATAACCTCCGTGTGTTAAACGTTAAAACTTTGATCGTTAGCTGCTAATACAGATCAAAGCTTGATGTATTATTTCATGATGAATCTGTTTTCTCATTTTGTGTGAACTGAAATAAAATCTAGCCCCTTGCTACCTTGGGCCAGACTGTTGCCATGGCAGTCGTCTGTGAGGCATGCTCCTTTGCTGTTATCACAGATTGCATTACTCTACGTTCAGCACAATTACCCGACTCATCTAACCAGCTCGTAGAGTGCACCGGCACTCTTCCTGTGGTTCACATGAGGTGTAATGGCAACTTCAGCCCTTTATCCTGTAGTCCTGTGCCCTTTGTATTTGTTCTGAAGAACCTCTTTATGCAGAGTGCAGTGGATCACCAACATTTGACCATGTTTCTGACAGCAGAATGACATCTCATTACCCCGCTGATCAATATATTGAATCAGTGAACATTACAACATACTGAAGGTGGCACTCTTCACTCAAGAGAATCAATACGTGAGCATGGGCAGCACAATGATATATTTGTTTTCCCTGAAATATTTTTGGAGAAAATATCAGAAAGGTCATCTTAAATGGTAAGAATAAATATTCTTCAGTAACTCAGTCACTGTTATTCATTTTGGAATTTGTTTTATGGATATGATGATATTTAATTTACTAATTTAACTTTGTGGAAAAAGAGACCACAATTAGCATTTCTACATTGCATGTCCTATTTGGCCAGACTTTTAATTGAAGATAAACATCTGAACCATGGCAGCAAATATAAGAGAGGACAACATCTCCTCTTATTTACATTTCCATGTAGTTTGGAGCATGCAATTAACTGCTTGGTAGATTTTTTTTTCTGCTCCTCTTCATTGTACACACAACCTTAATCAAAGGCATTTCTCTGCACAGGTCTTGAAGTGTAAAGCAAGCCTGAGGCATTCTATGTTGCGTACACAAAAATCATTGATTTTTTTTTTGAAGGAAAGCCCTTTGTGGTGACTTACGCTTCTATTTCTGACAACAAGTTGTATAATAACTAAGGGTGGGAATCACGTTATGCTCATGATAACGATAGTATCGCGATACAGCGATTCTGCTATGATCCATATATCACATCTGTCTAACCCAAAAATACAAAATACTCCTGGAATAATGTGTTTTTTCTACTATGCTGTGGTGTCAGTTGCACAGAATTTGAGTCATAACTTAGTACCACACACACTGACTCCACCTTGTCCATTTGTGTCATCATTCCAGTGTAAAACAGCCATAAACTGGCACAAGACTGAACTGTCTGTAAGCAGAACATTTTTGGAGTTCAAATATTTCATAGAAATATGCAAGTTTACAGAAGATACAGCACAACAAATAATGAAGTTATGACTCTGGGTATTCACATTGGCAGGGGAATCTGTTTAGAGCGCCTGCATATTTAAATGAAAATATCGATGTTTTGGCACCATATCACAAGAGGAAGCAATATGATATATTGCCGTAACGATATTTTGTTCCATCCATAATAACAACACAGAATATTGCACGTTGTCCTGTGTTATTGATCCAGAGTTTGACAACTGTAACAAGTTCCAATTTATTAGCCTTTCCTGTGTTTCTTTGTGTTTTGAGCTAGATGCTTGTTATTACTATGCACTCCCCTGAGACTCATTATGGCTGTGGAACTGGAGGATATAAAATAATGGTTTCACAGGGGACATGATTCTTACCAGAAACACATTTTCAGAATGTAAAGCCACCACCCCTGTGTGTGTTTGCTTGTTTTGTTTTAAGGTGCTGGGCTTTTGCAATGTGGACACTTAAATGCCAAGTGTGTATTTACCGCCATGCCCTTCAAAAGTGTTAAAATGACTGTTGCCATGGATATTCAAATGTGACAGAGTTCAGACTTTGGTGTAATTCAAAATGACAATGGCTCTTATTTATTAATGGGTTTGATAGGGAGCCTACAAGCCACCTGTGGATTTTAATGGAGGGCAATCAAAAGTGGTCATTGTATTATTGCACAGCACAGCCAGAAATTCAATGTAGGTGTAGTGAATGTGCTCCCTCAGCTTGCACTCCTGCTAATACTGAGAAAGTGCCATGAATCAGACAGCGTCCAACCATGCCAATCTTTAGATTTGCAGTTGTTTCAACAATAGCACAATAAATGAGGACCAAAGCTCCCCCTAAGTGAGCTGGAGGGGTTATGGGGAGGGCGCTGACGGCACTGCAAACCTGCAAGAGATAGTGAAACACAATCACACAGTTAGCACAGCACAAAGTTCTGGCACTATATTGTTATCTGTAATTGTAATGACCTTACCTGAAATGTGTTGTTCTGATACGTGCGAGGAGGAGTGGTGACTCATCTAGTTTGCATTTTCTGTAACTGTGCTTATCTCAAAGTGTCTCTATTCTGCAGCACAGTTCGTACCTTCCTGTCTCTGCCTCTGCATCTGTGGATTAGTAAACCTTTGCTGTTGCTCTGATTCACACTGCCCGACACAAAACAATACACAGCTGTGACTATTCTAATCGAAGAAAATGTTATTTTCTCGCTTTGTCATTCAAACAAACATAACAACCCCATATTATTTGACACAAGCGCATGCTTAACATCTGGATTGTCAATTTTATGATCTACCTTAAAAATCTTTAGCTGTTTTCACTGTATCATTATGAGTTATAATGGATTCCTCTCAGCTCATTTGGCTGTAAATGCCCATGCCTTAAACAGCTTTATTGTGAAAATTTCTTACATAAAACAACAGTTATGTTAGTGATTATTGCGTGCCTCAGAATACAGTAATTGCTAAAATGATGTGGCATTGCATTTACAGTATCCTCTTTGCATTTAAAAAATGCAGCAGCCAGATAATTTATGTACTCCGGAAAGCCGAGGGAATCTCTTTTTCTCCCTGTCCTCATGTCTTCCTCATCCCCTCTTCGTTTCAACTCCATCTTCCTCTACGTCTCTCCCTCTCTCTCTCATACTGTATGTGGCAATGCAGTCTATTAGGAGTCTCTATGTTTGACAGCCACAGGGGAACATTCGCTTTTGAAGACACTTCACGCTGAACACTTAAAACAGTAATTGTTATTAAGAAACTGCTGCTTTGGTAGCTGAACTAGCTCTCCCTAATGGCTGGTTTTAGGCTACATGTTCCCCTGATGTAGTCTCTTGATAACACTGCGATTGTCGGGATTCTATTGAAACCTATTGTTTACTCTACAAACCAGTGCCATATGGTAGCAGTGAGGTTCATTCAGGATTGTTTTAAGACGCTCTTGCATCTACATTAGAGTCTCCATACGTCAGCGTAGTTCAGCTGCCCAGAGCCGAGATGCGTTTCTCTTCAGTGGGTCGTGGGAAGACTCTATGCAGACAAGTCAATGTCTCACTCACTCTGCTTAGTCAGGCCTAACACGCCGGAGGCAGATCACTGTCTGCCTGCATATAAATTAAAGCAGATAGCCTTGTCCATGCTTTATTATCTGTTCTGCCACTGAGTGCTGTTTCAAACTTCTCGCTGAGAGGTGGTGCTTATTTCACAGAGGCTAATGACGGGAGCGGCGACCTCATTCACATCCTTCAACCAGAGGATGAGTAACGACCTCCGTCATGAATTTATGGCAAGCGCTGCAAATGGATGATCAGTGATTCATTGGCATTCTGGTTTGCTGTGCTTTAATTACCGTTCCAAAACAACACCTTTGTTTACCATCTACACATAAGGCTCTGTACACGTGTGTGCCACCATTTGAGAAGACTGGACATGATGTGACTCACAAGATGGATCTTATCAAAATCTCTGTTTCTAAACCAGGTTATTATTGGTGTGTTCTCCAGCCCAAGCAGTAATCACTGGCTTAGTCATATTGTATTTAGCACTTACGCACCGGCACCCTGTGTACAGTGTGGCCCATGTGTATTTCCATGATGATACATTTTCAGTTGTTTTTCTCCAAGCCAGCAAACTGGATTTGAAATCAACCAATAACCATGAGGTTAAAGTGCTGACATTTAACTGTAAGGAGATTTAAATGTGTTCAGATATATTTTGGATGAAAAAATGTAGGAGAAGTAGCCCATTTTGTTCACAGTCTCTTAATTTTAGTACCACACAGCTGGACACCGACCCCAAACATGCAGCCAAAGCAATCAGAGGGATTTTCAGCCTCAAACATTTCTAAATGATCCACTGGGCAAGTATTACTGCTGCATGTGGACCCTATGTTTTTTGTCCCTTTTCCCCTCCTGTCTGTCCTTTCCAGCTCTAACCAGGTGTGCTGCAGTTTGATTGGGTAGTAAGCTGGTCTGGCCAACATCAGACATTGTAGACTTGAGTGGGAACTGCTGAGCTTAATACTTCTCAGCCTGGGATTTTGTACTGTTTTAACTTACTGTCTTTGTGTTCATCTTAATTTAGTGTCTTGGTTGTTTGTCTTTATGGGTTAGATACAGTCCATGGATTTGGTTCTTTATAAACGTGGTTCCTTTAGGTCAGTAGTTGGGTGTTGTTCACCCCATAGGGCCACCTAAGGGTGGAGTGTAACAATTGCATGCTCGTCTGGGATCTAATAGCCTTGAGGTGATCTTAATGTGTTTAAGTTTTTTTTTATCTAGAGGCCTATGTTTATCTGTACCATCTCTATGTTAAATTGCTTATCGCTGTATTTGTGCTTTTGACTGAGCACCCTGACTAGATAGCCACCAAGCAAATTCAGGAGCTTGCAACTTTCAAATTTTGCCTTTCTTATTTTTGGTGGTAATCTCGAGTGAGTAATCACTTGACCTTAATCTAACTGATCATGTGTTTCAGAGATTCAGAGACATGACTGAAAGCAAATCACTCTGCATAATGAAGCAATGAATATGGCTGCAGGGGAGCATCACCAGTGAAGACACTGGTTGATTGATGATGTCTATAGAGCATTAAGTCAGCCATTGACTGCCAAGGATGTGCAAGCAAATAGTTCCCAAAAACTGGGGCCCTGTTTTCACACATAGAGGTGATGTGTGATTACTGTTAGAATTGTTTTGATACTGATATCAGAATTGAATCTGCTTAAAATGCTGGAATTTTTAGGGGCAAGTACATGAGTCTATGAACTGATCCAAAAACATTATTTTTTTTGGCAAAAGACCCTAGAACTTCCCAGCAACTTCCCATACACCTGTATGCAACTATACAGGATTTTCTTACTGCATAAGTAGCTGATATCCATCCCATGGCAAGGGACATATATTACATAATGTCTATAAAGGGTTAGTAGTGTTCAAACGTGTAGAATGAAGAAAACGTGTGTAAGTACAATAGAGTGCGTAAACAACCTAAAATGAGCTAGATTTCAGTTTTATTTGATGTGGGTACATGAAATACAATAAAATCAAGAAACCATCAAAGTCACACAATAAGACAAACTAACTCACTGATTGAGGCAGCATTAGACCAGCAACTCTTGTGTTCTGCAAGCTAAAATGACTGTGTCTGTCAAAGGAGTCTGGTGGCTTTGAAAAGAGCATAAATGTATATTCTGTTGTAAAGGCCTGTCTTATGGCAGGTAAAGCAGTCAGTGATTTAGACTTTTTTTAAGGTGGAGTTACATTGAACAATTACAGGTGAATTGTTTCCATGCAACTAGCCCTCTCTGCTTCTTCAAAGGGGTGAGTTCTGGCTGCCATCTACTGTAGGTAACACACTGTCTATGGATACTCCATATGAACGCACTTCAAAAAACTAACACTATCTCTTTAAATGTGACACAGGTCTCAGGATATGGAAATGACTGACAATGTCCTCACTGCTGTATATTTCCAACCTGTTACTGCATTCTGTGAAAGCACAGTCAGGGCTATAGTCTGAGATGTTTTAGAAAAACCAGCCCCTGGAGTGCAGAGACAAAACAATAAAATGTGTCACTTTCTAAATAGACTTTCTTCTTTTACATTCCTCTAACTTCTCAACAGCATTTATTTTGCATGCAAATGTTTTATAACCTCTGTGTGTTCTGCAACAGCAATGTCTTATCTGCTCAATGCATTTTTTTTAGTCTGTGTTTGGGTTCGCTAATCTAAATTGCAAGTGGAGAACCTAATACAAGGGTTTAAGATGCAGAATAGAAAATCAGCCTTGGCTCTTTCATTATCCTAATGAACTCATTACGGGTCTGATAATTGTCCTCAGTTGGCACAACTGATTGGAAGCTGTCAGCAAGTGATATTTCACTACAAGTTTATTTTCTATATTTCACTCAGCCTATGTGTTAATATAAGATAGCACTCTGTGAACAGCCACAGTTATTGGCACAGTAATTCTTATTTCACAAGCAATCTAATTGTCATGTTGTCATTGTAGATGCTGCAGTGACTACAGTTTCATAAGAATTCTTTCATCGTTAGATCATCTTCCTCTCTCTTGCACATGAATTATTAAAGTCTAAAAAACTAGATGAGATTAGTTTCATCAGAGAACTGGAACATGTGACAAGATTAGCTAGATCCATGGGAATCTGCCCATGTGAAGTTTGGAAACAACAGTTGTGTCAGTCATTCAAACTGGGGATTTTCAGGACATACCACACATGGAAGGGTTAACAGTGCTTCACATGGGTCCGACAGACTTCTGAATAAATTCTCAGAAGAAATACAAAAAAACTCCACCAGCTTTGAAACCAGAGAGAAATAAGTTTCTGTGGTTGTCTCTAGAAGGAAAAAAAGAAAAGAACAAATAGAACTGCGAGCAGATAGCACTTGGATGCAGATTATTATGCAGTATTATTCACTGGGATGCATTTCTTTTGAGGCCTTTTTGTTTTTTTTACCTATTATCTGAGGCATTTTTGTTTCAGTCAATGTCTTCGGAAGGGCAATGCTCACTTAGACTGCTGTTCCTCCTAATTTGGCAGGTTAGGTCCGTCCTTACTCAGGCTTGTTGCAGACTATCTATCCTCCAGTCCTTTTAAAGAGAATTTCACTCAAACTCATGCCTTCTACCCTCGTCTTCACCCACAGCCCGCACCCAATCTCATTTACCAGACCAATTTCCTCTCTTGTCTGCAAACCAGGGCCAATGTGAAAAATGCCATGTTCTTGTCTCTTGTAAATGTGAGGGCACATACTCTGACATGTTTGGCACACGAAGGCAGCGGCTGGCCTGTCACCAAAACATCACTGTGAACACTGCATGTGATAACAGTACAATAATATGAATTCTGGCTTCATTCTAGGAATATATTGCACAGTGCATTACAATATGGTAAAGTGTAGTCTGTAAGATCTGGTCTCACTGCTGTGGTGATTCTGCACTGCATATCCTAGCCAATTAGCATCACCAATAATGTGATGTGTTTTCCTTTTGTCTTTCTCTGTCTGCTCTGTTTAGACATGGTTGTTATTGCTGTTCATGCTGAGTACTTCTTATTATGCACTCCAAACAATTGCTGCATCTGTCACATGCTCTGCAGCAGAAGGTTTTTGCCCTGGAACACCTGCCTCTGCAGAAGACCTGGGTGTAGATAGAGAAATATATGTTTATATTTTGAGAAATGTCAATAAAATAATGAAAAGAAAAGAAATTAAAAACAAAAAAATAAAACAGAAAATAGAAACATTAAGTGTCACCGGATCTCTAATATACAGTACCAATAATACAGTACCGAACTTCATAATTCTGAGGTTCATCTTCTCCCTTCCAGACTTGGTGAAAGTCCCACATGCCACAGGCGTGTTCTGGCAGAAGGGTGCTTAGCTTGTACCAGGGGGTGAGAAACAGCTCCCTCAGTCAGCAGGATAACATTCTCCTCCCCTCCAGTCTCACAAAACCACCTCCTGCCAAGAGCCTCCTACTGCACTGCCACCTGGTCTTCTGTGGTATGTCTAATCCCAGCCAGAGACCCATCCATAACCCAGCCAGGTTTCCTTATGAAGCTGTAGTCCCACCATCAGACCTCAGTGAGGACCCTGGCAACAACTTGTATGAATAAGTGAGCCAAGTGCCAAGTGTTTAGCTAATCTTCTGTCTTTGGGTGTGTTTGTATTACAGGTTTGAATAAGCATTAATTATTGACTTTCAACATCTTCCCCACAAATGTATTGGCCAATTATGGTAGTCATTGATGGACAGCGTGGTTCTCATCAGTGAGACAACTTTTTAATTAAAAAGGTCTGTGTTTTAATCCAAGAGATAGAAATCAAATAATGACAGTATAGGCACTATAGGAACAGAAATTTGTGTTAATATAATGGCCCTCTGTGGTTTCCAGAAATGGGTGGTTTTACTAAACAAAGGCAAAGGCATTTAAGTCAATTGCATGCTTTTCATACAGGATGCCAGAGCCACACAGGGACCCAGACATTTAGTTATTCAGTATGAGAAGGGTTGAGGCTGACCTTTTTAAATGGAATATTCCCTTAGAGCAGTCGCCAGCAACGAAATTTAAGTCTTCAATCTTGTAGATGTAAACGCTGACATTCAGAGCCTTTATGTTTATCTCATTGATTCGGCAAACGTCAAGCACCAGGGCGTTGCAAGCAAATTTCCTGCTCTTCTCCCCTCCGCCTACCATTTTTTAGCTCTTTTAGGGTTGTGCGAATTGTGAATACAGATTGTACGTGATATTTAAACAGCCACAACATTTCCCTAAATCAAATAGTCATTGCCCAAAGCAGGTTGCCTCATCTGTGGCATGTTAAAAGCATGCACTTGATTAGTGTTTGTAATTTGTCCCGCTGTCTTTGAGAATGCAGCACATTACCTGTATGCTCGGGGGTGACGAGGCTGCTGTCAGAAGCTCTAACACAAATTCCTGTCCTGCCAAATGGTGCTGATGATTCACAATTATCAATTTACTCACAGAAAATTTGATTTAAATCTAAATTAGCAGTTGAACCTGTTGTGACTGACATTAGTGAATGTCTATGAACTTATTAATCAAAGTTGTATTCATTATTATAATGAAATTGCCCAGCCACAGTCATTAAATCATTTCATAGTAAACACTAACAATTCTGAGTGGATTCTTTATTAGACTGTGTATAACCATTCACACCAGTGCACTTACTTGCGATATGAAAAATAACTGGCATTTTAGCTATCTAGTGTTGATGTGTAAGAGTGTTGTTAAAGTAAAAGCAATTTGTACAATATTTGTTAGATATTTAGAAACTTTAGAAATCTAACTCAGCAAGTAAGATGTGAATATATTTGTAAGAAAAGGCCCCAAAAAAGAAAGAACAATAGCTAGTAAAGACCAGAAATTGTCATTTACTATGGTGATATGGTGACTCCTATATTTCTGGAGAAACCTCGAATTCCAGACATATTTTACAAATTATTCTAGCCCTGTATTATTGTACAGATATATGGACCGGAGCAGAGTTGAGGCAGTTAAATAAAGATAACAGTACTTTCCAGTAAGAGTAAACTATTAATGTAATCTGTCTAAAACCAAAGATCAACAGTTGTTGACCACAAGCCTCTGAAATTAAGGCCAAAATCTGCTTTTTTTTAAATGCATCCCACCTTTTATGGCAACAGTGGATGCTACAAGCTCTGTTGCTGGTGGGAGGGACGATAGATCTGGCCTGAGCATTTGCAGCTCTCCTGCTGATACAGCTGTTAGCACCCCTGCGGCCCATCTGAAAACACTATAAAGCTCCGTAAAGCTGAGGCCAGCTGCAGACTCAAGTGCTAATTCTCTGTAGGTTTATTACAATGTGTCAGCCCCCCTTTCATGTTGTCAGATTGTCATTTAGTATTGTTAATGTGAAATTATCAATTGTAACTGCTTGAAGTTCTCATTCCAAATAGCGACTTTCTTTTTTTCTTATCTGTAACCACAAATTTTCTCTGAGGCAGATATTAAGAAGCAGCTGGAAGCTGACATACATGCTTCTCCATAGTTTATCTATGCTGAGTGCCCTTACACGAACGAATACTTCTCCTCCCGGCCCAGACTGTGTTTGTGTTGTCTTGACCGTAGTGGATCTGCAAATTCTTGTCAAGGCAGAAAAATGTCAGGCACACTCAGCTAATTTCTCATGGCTGTGTGCCACTGGGGCGAGCCTGTCCCAGGGAGCACCGCTTCTTGCTCGTGGAACACAGTATACACACAATCCATCACAGAGCCACGACGATCAGCTACTCAGTCAGCCTCAGCTGGATCTAAGCGTAGAAAGCACACTTCCTTGATGAATGGAGTAGCTGGCTGCCTAACAAAGGTCTTTATGTACCTCACATTTCAAACAACCTGCTTCAAATCAAAGGCTTTAGGAGTGTATTATTTATTTATTTATTTTTGGTGGCTTTATTCCATGGAAGGATCACTCCTTCCACGGCTTCATCCTATCGAAAGCCCTTATCAAGCCCACTAATCTATTAATAATGGTTCTATTTTTACTCTCAATGTTCTTAAATTGCAGACACAACTGCATTGTCACAGAAATCAATATCCTGTTAAATCCACTGTGCCCCAAGCCTCTGTCATGTATTCAGAAATCAAAGATCAGCCATAGAGCGCGCAATCCCATATGGGTGTGAGAATCCCCGGGCACCTCGTTGGTCATTGTCCACCAGCGTTGTCAGACAGAAAGCGACATGAGTGAGCAAATGACGCGGCAGCTGCATTGTTCCTTTGTTCTGTAGTGGAGCACAAACAGACACAGTGCACAGAGCTGCTAGAGCTTTTCTCCCCTCCAAGTCTCTTGCTATATTGCAGTGCGGACCGGTGTTGAACATATGTAATTACCTGGGCCTCGGTAGGTGGGATTAGGAGCAGAATTAAAACAGTGTGGATGGCAAAGGGGAATACAAGAGCAGACACGTAACAGAGCTTTAGTGATTACATTAGGAACAGTCGCAATTGCAGCACCACTGTGTGTGTGTGTGTGTGTTTGTGTGTGCACGCGTGTTGTGCGCGAGTGGTCCGCATGAGTTAGGAGACATTAAAGACAGTCAGATCTCTTCTGCATTCACGTCTCCTGTGTGGCTGTGCTGCAGTGGAGATATTTATCTGAGGTTGTGACACACCCCGACGCAGTAATAGTTGCATCTGTTCTGTCAGCCTGACCTGAGGGTTCACTCTGTTTACAGAGCACCAAGACATACTTTTGAGCCAGTGACCCGACTGTGTCAGGAGGCTTCTTTTGTTTTTGATTTCAGGAAAGTTCCTCCAGGCCTGCTCAGGTCACACTGTGCTTTATGAACAAGGGGCACTGGTGGTCAAGTGGGAATGTTTCATGGGCATTTGCTGGCTACTGGACTAGATAAACCTTGATGATTGTACAGCTGTAGACAGATGGTGTCAGTACACATTGATACTGGCGGGGGGAAGCTTGTCAGTGCACAGATAAATGTTTTTTTGACAAACCTTCATTCCTCTCTATCTGCAGTAGCCATATGAATAATGTCAATTCAAGCGTCACAGTCCCCCAAGGTGAGACTTGCATGGGATTCAAAAGGGGATAAAGTGGCTGTTATTGATGGATGAGCAAAGGGATTTAGCTCCCCTTAAGCTTTTTTATCAATACAACTTGTATCTATGTAACCAAATATTTCCACGCTTTCCATCACAGATTTACACTGGGTTAGAGTGTCAAGTCTATAGCATATTAAATCCCTGAATTGCTTTTTCTCAGTCAAATACCGACTCTAGCACATTGGAGTCGAGTTGACTCCTCCTGTGGGGCCAATTCCTCATCAGTACACTTTTGCTCGGTGCTCTCACAGTTCAAGGTTTCAGAAGATCTTGAGGCACTTTGCATACAGTATATATGATATGATATGATAGCTAAATACACTCTGCCTGCCAGATTCATTCTGCTAAAAGCTTTTCGTTTTTTTTCCAGCATGTGTGAGTCTACCTTATATGACAAAGTGTGTAGACAGAGTGAAAGGCTGTTTCTAATACCGAGTCTGCCGTTGATTGTTGTAGTTACAGCCCCCAAGCAAAGACTGTGGATGCGATGCCTTGAAGACCAGGAAAAAACTTGCAAACCACTCAGGTGTACAATTATACCATAATATTGCATAGCTGGCGGATCCATTGGACATTAAATCAGTTGTTTTTATGAGTATATGACGAAGCCACTATGCAGCTTTTTTGGGCTCTCTTCCCTGCTGGCTGTTTGGCAGAAAACTCAGCTGACCCCTTCACCTTTTGTAGGTTGATGCTGTTTGCCTTGTGCTTGCTGAGATACTTTGGATGAATGAATATTACACATCAGAGCTACACATTTAAAAAGGATTCATATTTTTGTATGAGAGATCTGCAGCTTCAGTAGCTGTAAAGCTGATACTGCAGACCACAGCAACCATTGTTTAACTTTTCAGGTGGTGAAGTATTTTGTCAGTGGTCTGGTCAAGTTTAGACTTGTAAAGCAGTTAGCCCAGCAGGGCACCCAGCTAATTGTTGCAAGAGAAGGTAGTGTGAAGGCTCAAAGTTGTTACACTTTTGCTGTTGAACAAGATGAAGTTGTAGCGCATGATCACACAGTGGCAGGACAGCTCACTTTTGCTGTCCAAGCTTTGATGTAGTTGGATGGCTTCCGAAAACTGCAGTTAACAGAGGGAGACAAACAGACAGGCAGAGATGGAAAAATGTAATGATACTCTGTCCTCAGAGAATTAGTTAGTTTACTGCCTGTAAATTGAAAAACAAATAAGAAATCATTCTCACATATACATAAAATACCATAGATGATCATTTTTCTCAAACCAGATAGTTGGTTGTATTGCGAGAAGAGGATACATAGCTCCTGCAGAAGCAATTTTTTTTTTACTGTCCCAGGCTGTATAAATGGAGGAGACAGGGGACATGGGGTGACGGAGTGTTCAGGGTCATGTGTTTCAGCAAAGTGAACACTTTGAGCATGACAGCTTTGATGTCAAAATTTATGGTGTTGAAGGTAGAGGTGACACTTCAATTTACGACCCCCACCATTATCAATTTAAGGCAATATATAAACATTAGATTACATGGTTTATGACAGATTTTAAGTGTTATTGATGTATGATTTCTGCAACTAGAAGTTCTTTTGTAGGCTGTAAGTGGAAGCTTGTGTCTAAAATAATGATAATGATAATGGCAAATTTTGTAAAATACAGTTGTAATAGTTTACTAGAAAATATGCCTTACACAAAGTTATCAATGTTGTACATTAATAGATAAGTGTTCCAATATTTATATGATATCATTATCATGCTATGCGACAATACATTGTCTTAGATTTTCTTAGACTTTATATTGTGATATGGCCCAAAAGTGTTGTCTTTATCTGGTTTTAAAGGCTACAATCCAATATCAAACTCAACAGTCCTGTATCACTTTACATTTCAAAGAACCCTCAAATGCTTAACCATGATTAAAGCTCACATGATTTTCTTTCTTCAAGATCTACGCATTATTTCCTGTGAAATCAACAAAATAGTTGGCTTCCTTTTTGCAATATGAAGAAAGTGAGAAATTATCCCATGATCCAGATCCACACCTAAAGTTAATGGGGTCTCTTCTGAGATGAGACCCATCCTCCATCAAAGTTTCATGAAAATCTGTTTAGCAATTTTTTTGTAATGCTGCTGACAAACCAACCAACAAACAGACGGACATGGGTGAAAACATAACCTCCTTGGCGGAGGTAATTATGAGAGCTTTCACACATATCCAAATGGCACAACGTGGACAGTCCATTTCTGCATTTGGGTGAGTGATCTGGCCAAAGAAATAATATCACAATCTATTTAATTGCAATCACATGGAAAAATCTAAATTGTATCTTTTTTGTGGATTTTTAAAAGTCCCGTCTTGCCTATGAATTTCTCAAATCACACCATTAAACCACAGTAATGCATTAAAGATCTTATTGGCACAAGCTCCACAGCTGCCATGCCACTAGCTGTAACTCAAATTGCATTATTAAGGATGAGCCATATTTCGTCCAGTCATAGCCAAGCATAGCCACCTAGCTGGCTACATCATTCTATGGCATGCTCATGCAGTGTGAGTCTGCTAGTCAATGAGGTAATGAGATGTTTAGAAATAAGTACTACAACATTAAATCCTGTAATCTCCACAATTCACAGAACAGCCACAATTTGATATCATCAGATCGCCCACCCCATTTGTTGCTGCACTATAGGTGAGGGTATTTTCACTAGTATACAAATTATGCAGAAATATGTAATTAGTCAGGTTGTGTTACAGTTCAAAGATGCACACAAGAACAGCTGGCGGTCTGAGTTTTGCAAAATACCAAATACAAATCAAATAATCCAACCATGTTCCCTCCACTGCTGTTTACATCTCGTCTACATCTGTTAAATTCCACGAATTAGAGGGAGCTTTCTTGCTACTACAAATGTCTCCAACTTAAAAGCTTTGTCTGCCTCTTATTCAGTGACATTTCTTGATCTTACCAAAACAGATTATACTTCCAAGTCTGAAGGGAGTGAGATCCATACTTGCGCAATCATATGACTGAAAAACAAAAAACTCATGTTCTTTAAAAGATGAAAGGAGAACTGCGTCAGTCAGTACAGCAGTCTTTAGAAGAAGCCCTACTGTAGATTGTTCTCTTAGAAGTCTCCATGATATTACTTTGTTTAGTCTCTGCTGGTGGTTTGCAACACATCAGGAGATTGCCGTCTCCTGTGGCAGCCACTTTTGTTTCCACCTATACCCTCTTGCTGTCGCTCTCTCTTTAGGACAGGGATGAATCCTGCTTTCTCAAACAAAACTGCTGAGAGTGCACCTGTACGTTATGGTATAAATTGTTACTGTGAAGTCATCAGCTGCAGTCAAACAGACCAAGCAAAAGCAGAAGTTGTTTGTTATTTTTTGTTGCCCCACTCTAATGAAATTTATAAAAAGATGAATGCATTTCATTGGTATTCTTATTACTTTTCTCCTTATGGCACCAGATTGACAGCTGAGAGAGATTTGTCTGGATGTGCATGGGGATCTATTAGCCGGGTTTTGATAAGTGTGTGAGGGATTATTTCACCTACCAACAGCTGTTACTTGTGCACAGAATTTATAGTGGTAACTCGGAAAATCTGTTGTAAATTTGTTTCCAGGCTTCATTGCCTGACTGTCCTTGAGACCAGATTTTGTGCAACTTGGGGTTGCTTGAAATACTTTCAGTAGATAAAAAGGGGCTATCCATCAGCTCGAGGCATTCAGGAAGTTTAGATGAAGTGGAGTGGCCAACTGGAATATTGACTGAGCCTCTGCAAACAACATAGGTATTAAAACACTTGTGTTCAATCTTTTAATGTCTCTCCTGGCTAAAGGTTTCCTGATGCCTGAAAATATCACCCGGTGTTGAATGAGAGTGTGACAGTTGCTGAGCCGACACCAAGCTGAAGTTTAAAAGGCCATGTGTGTTGTCTGACTGAGGTTTGTTTATCTTGTCTGACTAAATGAACAGCTGATGGGGAGGAGGGAGGGTGGGCTGAGCTCATTATTAATGCATACAGGTTTCGCAGGGGCATTATTAACACCATAGCCAGTCCCCACACATAATAATGCAGCTGTGAGTTGCCAAAGAAAAATGGAATACACTATATATTATCTTTTTCTGCTTCATGGATTTTACCAGAGGTGTGTTTGATGGGGATATTTAGGCACATTTTACTTAATAGCATAACGCTCTTGGTTTAAAGCCAAATGCAAAGTATGAACAAGAGGTGAGCTAGATGCTCTGATTTTACGAGTACTCATAACAATTAATATGCTTTTTCTGGACATAATACTTTACTTTGTTGCCCTATCTGCCAAACCATCATGATAAAGTTTAACTCACAATATAAGACATTTAAACAGTGTTGATGTAGCAATCACATAGCTTTTCTGAGTCAAGCTAGTCTGAAAAATCAAATTAGGGCTCACACTTAATAAATGAATCATGTAGTCCCTAAAATATCAGAAAATTATAAAATATTCCCATCACAGTCCAAGGTGACGTCTTTGAATAGCTTTTTTTGTTCAACCAAAAGCTCTAAACCCCAAAAATATGAAAAACCAAGACAACTAGCATTTAAACACATATGAGGAAGCAACACATGAAAATTGGCATTTTTGCTGTGAAATAGATTTAGAAATTGATCAAAATAGTTGTTGATAAATGTTCTGTTGTTCAGGTAAATGATAAATCAGCTAATCATTTAGGTTAAACGTCCAATTGCCATTTGATTGTCATCTTATTAGTCTTACACTGTGGCTATGTAGTTCTTTTGCCTGGTAGTGACATATCCATTCATCAGTGTCATTTTATGTCTCCACAAATGATGCATTAGCAGCTGCTGTGACCACTTAACACTACATTTGACGCGTTGCTTAAAGAAATGTTTCAATTTATTTGTATTTTAACAAAAAGCTGGAGGTTTCCCCCTACCTAACCACGTAGCTTTTGTGCCTAAACATAGCCAGAACCACAACTGGGAATACAAACATAATGTTGCGTGACAAAAAGGGGGGAGTTTAATGAGATTCACACAAACCTGAATGGTGCTTTACTGTTTTTATTACATACAGAGTTTCACCAAATTGTTTTTTAAAGTGGCACAACACAAACAAAATTATTTGTCTCTTGCTGTAGACTGCCGCACATATTTCTTTCTAAAATAAGGTAATCGGAAAACAAGTGATTTCCCCTCTGTATTGCAGTGGAAACTAGGTATGGGTTTTGAGGGGAACTGTACAGAAAGTGTTTGGCTGGAAACACAGCCTAGATGTCATTCTGGTGTAGGAGTGCAGCAATGTAGAGGGGAGGAGGGTTGCAGAAGTCTCGCTGTGTTTTATTTACATCAGGCGTGTTGTGTCCCTGCCAGACAATCACCAACTGTTTTTTCTGGAGTTGTCACAAGCACTGAAGCGTGGCTCTCTAATACAGATCTATAGATATGAGTATTATCTGCTCGGCTGAGGCATGTAGCGTTAACACAGGGAAGGGGAACATTAATTAATTATCAGTCACCTCATTATACTTCTGATGATAGGTTAAAGTTTTGAGCAGAGAAGTTTCATAGTGCCTGAGGTCAATTAATTCTGTTACAGGCCAGAGAGAGAAGAGTCAGGGGAGCAAGAGTGGAAACGAAAGAATTGATCTCTGTCATAGTTTTCACGATCTTATGCCTGTTCAGAGCTTTGGACAATGCTAAAAGGTCATATTCAGCCAGGGTACGTTCAAGACATCGAAAAGCAAATAAATATTTGTGTGTACATACAGACCCACACTAACACATTCCTATGCATGCACTTATCCGCCCACTCATTTGTACACAGAGAGGCACACGAAAATGCACAACCTGGACTCCCACACACATACACATGCAGAAATGCATACACATTCCATGAAACCTGTCATGACCTGAGCATTTATATTAAAATCCAACCTGCCTTTCAAGTCTGCATCAGAGAGTTTTGTACCTTCACTTCTTTCTCCCTTGCAGTTGAAAGGAAGCTCGGCTGGTCTCAGCAAAATAAAAGAGTGAAGCAATTTAGCATTCAGGCCTTTACTGTCATTATGTCCACTAATTATTTTATGAGGCTTTGTTGATGCTTGTGTGTGCATGACTGACAGAGGTTACAGGATGTTTGAAATAAATGCTTTGATGATTCAAGTTGGTTATATTTGAGCCCAGTTCAAAAGCATGAACTCTGCTCAGGGAGCATTTTGTGAGCACCTTGCAAGAAGCACAAAGATTTTCTTTTTGAAAACCATCTAGGTAAATTGCTGTTAATATTCAACTGGCTTTGACAAAATCTCTGTGCCCAGGGACATCATGTTCCTGTATATTCCCACTGTCAGTTCGAATGGCATAGCTCTATATTTAATGCTTTTATGTAGCTTATTAAGATACATAACTGACAAAAACACAATATGTCTTGATTTGGTAAATGGTGCTCATGCAGTAATAGGTCCCAGCTGACTACCTTTGTACTGAATATGAAGCAACTGGCATCTTATTCTGATTGGGCCCCCGTTTATCATTTTGCTGCTTGTCCTATGTATTGGCAGAAGGTGGGTCCTGATGAAACATCAGGATTTTCTGCTTCTTGTTCACAGTGATACTATCTTCACTGACTAAATTGAAATGTTCTGAAGATGTCTTTATGCAGTTTAGAAACCACAAAAACAAGCCTGAGGGCTATGGCCAAAATAAGAAATGCATTTAAAATCTCAAGAGCAAGCAAACTTGAAATTTAACGTGATTATTGCTTCGATATACTGTAGTGTACATATTTGTCTTTCTTCCTCTTTCTCTGTAACCTCATATACATGTGTATCCGTGCTGACGGTTTTGCCTGTACTGATTTTGCCAAAGTTAAAATCACTCTAAAAAAGTATTCATGGCTCTGACTGATGAGGTTGGCACTATAATTTGATTGGTGCGACATCTGTGTGGGAGGGTAGGTTCTGATTGTTATACTACTTCAGTCTGTCTGCAAAGGCAGTTACCGGGCTAGGGACTGACTGTCTGGTCATTTGCCATCACCCCAACTGGATCCATGAAGGAAATTGTTTGCTAGAGCTCTCTCCTTTGTATGATGTGAGAGGACAGCCCACTTGCCAGGATAGAATGTTGGCAGTTAATGATTCTGCAAACCACTGATACGCTCGCAGTTGTACGTGTCATAGGGCTGTCAAAATTGCTCCAACGTGACGTTTGAATATTTGCTCTAGAAAAACACATAGGTTCGAACCATGCGAATATCTATATTTGTGCATTATGTCAATAACAGGAGGACAAATTAATACAACGAGACATAACTACTTGTATAGGTATTTTCAGGATACGGTACCTTGGTTCCAATTCTTGACAAAACTCTCTGACACCTGTGCCATCAACAATACTGATTGGCCTCATGTCCTTTCATATGAACGAAGCAAGTTTATTTGTGCACGCCTCTTGTCACGCTGCAGACAAAGAGCTTGTGGTGGGCGGTGAAAAATATGAGTCGAGACGTGGCTGTTTAGTTGGAGTTCCAGACATGATGGCATGCTCATTTGGGTACACATTTTCGAGATATGCCCTCATGTTGCATGTGGTGGAATGGTAAGCTAACTGTAGCTCACACAGCTTGCATAAAACTTTATCTCGATGCTCCGCAATTTTTTTTCCAAACTGGGCTTTTTAGGTTGCTTGGAATCTGCCACGTTTTTTGTCAAGTCTCACTTTCAGCAGTGAGTGACGCTGTGCAAGTGCGACAGGCCCGAATACAGGACAACCCTGATTATAAGACGACCCCACTTTTCAAGACTCTGATAACCAAAATTGACTTTGAGGACCACGATTAGCTTTTCTCTTACTGTTAGCGTTTTTCAGATGGTCTTTTTGGACCCGCCATCTTCGGACGTTACACGCTGTAACTCCATATTTTTTGGCTGCCTGACAGTTGTTTGACGCCGCTGCTGCATTGACCAGCATTATCGTAAAATTAGCATCACAGCTGTGCCTCAGATGTCTGTTGCCCCATATTATGAAAAACATGTTTTCTCTGGCCATTACGTATATAAGCTGGTCCTCCCTGAGACTCTCAGCTCCCCGAATGAAGAAAGCAAATGATTCCTGCATGGTCTCTGCAGACCACCCACATGGTCTCCCAGAATGAGGAAAGCAAACAATTCCTGCATGGGTGTTGGCAGGCTCAGGAATGACCAGCTGACTTTGCCTCAACACTGGCCCTCGTAAAAGGATCAGTCCCACCCATACCGGACCCAGAAACTGCACCCGAGCCACAGGTAAGTGTCGCAATGTTTTGATAGTATTTACAGTTGCCTACGCGTGTGGTGAAGTCAGCTGGAAATTGGCTAACTAGTTAGCTCCGCTTTGGTCTGCTATGTAATGTCATAAAAAACTCTGGAAACTTGCAGACTGGAGACAGAGACGATGCAAACAGTGTCCAAGAGTTTGGACACTGTCCAAACTGGTATGGTTAAACAAAAGCATCTCAGCGAGCCATTGCGTTACATCCACCATAAAACATTAGCGCATGCTACTGCTAGCGCAAGCAGGATCATCTCCCTGAGAGGGACATGTAGTAAGCAAGGCAAGCATTAACAGATGGAGCTCATTAGCATGTAAAGGTGCAGGCACAGAAATAGCCTGCTCTTAGTAGAGCTCAGTAGAGCTCACTTGAGTGACTTTTAGACAGCTGAAATTCAGGACCACGGATGGGTTTGGGGCAACGCATTTAGAATACAGTGTTGTTGGACCTCTAACAGCTGCGTGAAATTGATGAAAAACAGTATAATATGGGACCTTAAAAGTTTAAGCAGAGCAGAGGGACAGTCTGATCTACTTTTTGAGGCCATCCAGACATTTTGAGACTTTCAAACATGTTTGATTTTGTCAGTGGAAAATCTACAATTCTCTTCTTTCACAGTGAAGCAACACTTAAAAGGAGAATGGTGGGCAACAATTGGGAGTGAGAAGACACTCTGCAGCGTTACGAACATCAGAAAAGATGCAGTGCAGCCTGCTGATTTGATTGGACTTAATTATTTTGGCTTTATAATTTACCTCTAGGTCTCTGCAGAACAGACACAAACACATGCAGCTCATATCTACTTAACCATTTTGTCCCCAACATGTGGCATGTAGCCCTCCACTCTTCTTTATTGTTTCTTTTTTTGCCAAATCAGTGCACACACACAGTGAATGCTGTGAGCTACTTCCCTCTCATTTTAATAAAGTATGGCGTAAAAAAAGAGTCACATTTTGTATTTATTTTGACAAGAGTGTAGTGCAGTGTATCAAGTCCCTTCACAACTAGGTCCAAGTAGCCCACAAAATCACATTTTATGACCCACTTTTGAGATACTACTGGTGGATTTATATTTTGTGTTGTGTGCTTTTATCTTAATTTGACTCCGACTTAAAATGATTTCAACATCTTGTAGCACAAACTGAGCCCACCCAAGTGTTGAATAGCAGCTGTATCTGCCATCTCAGCTTATCAGAATAATTCCCTCATCAGCCATTTGTTGCTGTAATAAATCCACACAAGTAATCTTGATTCACTGTACAGAAGCCTGTTGGAAATACACCAGGACTTGTTTGTTTTACTGCTTCTTCCCTTCTCTTTCCTTCCCTTTTGATCCCCACCCTCTCTGGATATTTTGTTTTTCTATTTCAGAGCGTACCTAGTTGTTTAAGCACGGATTAAGCATGGGAAGGAAGTGCACCCATTGGTGTCAGCAGGGAGCCTGTATATATTTTTTTATTTTTACACTCAAAATGTGCTTTAACCCAAGGCTTATTTGTTGATATTTTGTTGCGTTTCCACACTGTTTCCAAAGTTTTACCCAAGGGGCTGAAAGCTTGAGTTCCCTGTGGTGTGGTGTTTGATTGATGCAGCCTCTCTCCGTGTATGTGATGTGTTCACTGATGCGGTGGTGATGGAAGGAGATACCCCTGCTGAAGCTGATCTAGTGAGCAGCTGGCCCATGTTCCCCACTCACACAGTCGCTTCGCAGTTGTTTCCCATCACATATTTCCTCATTATGACTTGAGGGCTTGTTTTGGTGGCTTGGCTTTAGGGAAATGGTAGGATTTACTGAGCCGTTTTACACCCCAGGTTAGTCTTTCATGACACCCCACTAGAATTTAGGTGCACATTTAAGAAAGTTAAAGTCAGAGAGTTTAAAGAATGGAGATGTCATTCTTTCTGCAGCCATAGTCATTTGTGCACACCTGGTTTTGACTGGCTAATAGATGCAGTTTTGGAGCATTTACTGTAGTTTTGTGTTCAGATACTAAATTCCATTTGGATCCAGTTTTCAGTCAGACCCTTGTATAAGCTGCTGTGATTTGAGATTCAATCTCTAACACAGTGTTTATCGTGAAATTTTGTTAACATATTGCGGAGCACTTTCCAAACAAGTCATAACATGGCAATAACAATTACTTGACATCCCTGTTAGACATTTTTAGTGTGTTCCTCTCCTTGGAGCTAGCTGCTGCTAGCTGGGTCACACACTTACCTGTCCTGCCGCTTCACCAGCTGACTATTAATACACAGGTATCAATTTGATGCTGTTACTAACTCCACTGCTCCTTCTGGGCCAGCAGTGGCGGTACGAAATTGATGGTATCATGATGTACACGAAGCATGTGCCCACTGAAAAGATAAAAATAATTGTGGCAGACGAAAACATCAGATTTGTGTGGAGTAATGAGGAGCCTTTAACAAGCTGAAACAAGCATTAATGCCATATTTTAACCGTGTTTTCAACATCATTTGTACAGTTTGAGATTTAACTGGTGCTCCATTAATATTCATTTCAGTGCGCCTGACTGACCACCAGCTGTTGATCTTGTCAAACCAACTCCTACTAATCACATAATGGCAGTGGATAACATGTGAACTGTTCGGCAAGACCTCTGAAGAAAATCACAGCAATGCCAGGATAATTTCACTTTTAGACTCTCACTCATGTCATCCCAAAAATGTTAACTTGTCACCAGAAGAGTTCTGCATGGGGATCTCCAGTAATTGGAGCATGCAGCTATTGAGAAATAAGGTTTAGGATCAAGTACATAGGCTCTTTCAATGCGTCAGATACATATTTCATCAGTGTATCTTACATAATGCTGCTCATCTCATGTACTGCCTTCTAAGCTAACAAACAGTTGTTATAGATCATCTGGCTCTAGTCATGAGTGGAAAAGCTGAACCAAATTAGATTTTATGTTTTGAGACCAGCTTTGTTGATACGTGCAGGTTAGTGCGAGACGAGCTGCACAGTCTCCATGGAGCCACTATAAGCAGGCTGGTGTTGTGCAATGAGAAATAAAGGGACCTGCTATACACTGCTGTAGAGACGCCTCCAGAGGGATGGCTCATTTTATGCCTTACTGACGTCTGTCGACACTAGCTTCATCCACTCTGTTACGGCCCCAAACTGAACACAACCAAAGACTCGAACAAAAAGAGGCCAGTAACATATAAAGGATGCCGACTCAACACAGTCAAGTTTAAATGTTTTTATTTAACAAAAGAAAAAAGGGCAAGAGTTCCTGGCCAAACTGAAAAAAAGAGAGAGGAGACCCCAGACCAGCCATGACCATCGCATCTGGGGAATCCTCCCAACTAAAGCTGCCTAATCAACTACTAAACCTACTTAGAGAAAGAAAACAAAAAGATACGAAAACAGGACTACCAGGAACTCAAACCCAAATTAAAACAACAAAGCCCTGGCACTCTAACAGACCAGGGAACTGAACCCAAAGTCAAATCAACAACAAAGTAAAAAACAGCAAAAGACTGTGAGGCCAGCGCAGCCTCCCTCCTCCTGCAACACACCTGTAATGAGAGAGAGAGAGAGAGACGCCCTGATACTGCCTCCTTTTACCTGCTCAGGTGATTGCCCACACCTGAGCTCAGGAAGGCAGAGCAGGGCGGAGACAGAGGACACACGCACACATAGGGCACTAACTTGGCCACACGTAACAACTCATATAAGCAGTAGTCACCCTGACCCTGTAGCTGCTACCTGACCTGAACCTGAGCTGCTGTATCTAACATCTCACTGCCAGTATGGTGGGCTCTGTACTGGAAGGTTGTACATAGCTATTAAGTAAACAGGATATCATAGAGAAACGTTCCCCCTTGGCTGCAGAGTTCCTGTTTTCAAGGTCAAAGTGTGATGTACAGTAATATGTCTACCTTGTAGTAGAATACTCTTTTACCACCAGTAACACTGGAAATGAAAGATTCTAACTTGAAATTCACAGTGAAGAAAAGTATTTTCAGAATGAATGGTTTTCTTCAGTGATCATTTAATGCCTCAAAAATCTTCAACTCAGAAGCTCACTGACTCATATTACGCTTTAGATGAACCTCACTTTGACCATTACATCTATATGTCTATATTCTATAATCTTCTATGCTGTGTGGAACTGCACCTCTGGCGTTACATGAGGCTGACTTTGAAGGCTTGGCCAGTGTTTATTTGGATTTGCATCCAGATGAGCTTTACATTTAACATCTTGTACGACATGGCAAGACTATCAGATCTAACCAGAAAGTGAACCCAGAGCGCTCAAAAATTCAGGTACTGTAAGGCCACCTTCTCTATCTGTTTACAGCTCCACATCAGTGTGACATTGCAAAATCTCCTGGTTGCTTTTCATGGCATTCAGCTTCAGCTGTGACCGTTAGTGTAACTAATACAAACTCCTCCGTCCTCAGGGTAAAGAACACAGTATTGCAGCTGAGAGTTCTTGCTGTATAAAATAGAGGGTCAGGGCTTTGGACTGCTGCTATAGAGATAGCTCTGTGAGGTAAAATCATAGTCAAAGTTCATAAAACTGGTGCTATGATTTGCAAGGTTATCTTTTAAAAAGTACATTTGAATGTCTGTGATAAGTGCTTTGCCCTTCTAATTGTTGCCATGTATTGTTTACATTGTTAACATAACTTCAGATTTCTAGATCTGCCTTGTGGAAATTCTACAGACTCCTCTCAGAGATTCTGATGTGCTCTGTGCTCTTTCACTGATAGCATTTTAATTGGGGAAATATCTGAAACTCTGAAAAAGAGCAGCTCAAAAGAGCTGAAATCAGATTAAGGGGAACTGTTGAGTGCATCATCCTTAAAAAGTTCTTCAGTGTATAGAGGTAGTCACCAAACACAAGCAGTGTTTAAAGTAAGGGTTGTACAAACATAATTTTCTTTTGGTGAAAAATATAGAAGTATTATTGCATATTTAGATTAAGGGACGCTACCCGGCCCTAGCCATTCCCCATCACACCAACTAATTAATTTCTCATTAGTGCACTAAAGAAAGATATGATAAACAAAATGTCACAAAAAATAAATGGAACGCAACAATGAAAATAAAAAAAAAAAACAATAAAAAGGACACTACTTAATCAAATGCTGTCCATTTTATTTTATTACAAAAGACAGTGCAGTGCAGGAATGAAGATGGAGCTTCAGGATGGGAGAGGGATGTTTTGTTTGCTTCTAAAAAAGGTGGAGAATCCGTGACGGCACCGTGAAAAATACCAATTTATAATCATGCAGAATGTTCACGATCGTCCTCATTTGCATGTCAAGACCTGTATTTGTGTATCAGCTTCATTACCCTGGAAGGTGCATTGAGTCATCCTCCTCCTCACTGGTATTTTTTCCTGCAGCATAATTTAACTCAAACACCTGATCAACAGACTCCTGTTCAACAGCTTTAGAGATTACCTTGTACACAGCGTATGATTCAGCACTCATCAGCCCAGAAAATAAGTAGATTGACTGTGAATGTGCTCTCAGAGGACTGGCTCATGAAAGAGCTGGTTAGTCACATGTTGTTATGATTTGACAAGTGAAATTCACCCATGGTGGCCACCTGTAAATCTTTAGTCTATAGTTGGCTGTCACATAGGCTGATTATCATCCATGGGGTAAACCAAGGCTCCATTATGTAATGCCTATCTTCAGTGAATACGAAATGTTTTACCTTTTTTTGTTTCACAGTTCTTTTATATGAATACATTACCAAGACATCTATAGTATCGTACAGTACTCAAAATCCCTGCTGCTCATGATCATTAACTGTCAGTAAAGCATAATAAATAGTTGCTTCACCTTTACTCTCTCGTCAGTGTTGTTTTCATGTTGGCTAAAGTAGATGTGCCAACAGCTCTTTAGAAGAAAAAAAAGAGAAAAAAAAATAGCCTCACCGTGTTAAATATGACCTCCTGTTTGGGAATCTATTAAATGTTGCTTATAACCCAGAACTGAACTACTTTTATTAGAGAGCAAGCCTGGCCATCTGACATTGTACTGTCCCCTGAGTGAAAAGAAATCTGTGATCCAGTACTGAGCCTGTATTGATGGAGCTGTTTTTAATCTTTCCTATGGCTGCAGCTAAAATTTTCATATAAGTAAATAGCCTGGTTAATCTGCTAATTGGAAAACATTCAACAATTAGTCCTTTAAATGTCAAAAAATATGGAAAATTGCCCATTACTGTTTCCCATCTTAATTAACTTTTCATATCAACACCGGATCAAATGACTGCACGTGACTTTGTTGTTTTTGCTTAGTTGAGGGGTTCTCATTGTATTGACGGGCAGGCAGCATTAGTTTGAGAGCCTCACAGGAAAATCCATCAACTTGTAAGATTTGTGACTGGCCTTATAAAGGCATTTAACTTTGAATTCCTTGAGCCCCCAATTGACCTGTTTGCAGAAAAGGCAGATCATTTCACATGTCCCCCCAAGGTCCTACATAATAAGAGCTGATTCATTTTCCTGAAACTTCTATCATGACCCTTCCTCACTTCCTCATTAAACTGTAGAGTTGTCCACTGAAATAAAACACTGGCATTTATGACAGAATGTAATACCCATTAAACACTTGAGGTGCCAGTAGTTGCCATACAACCATTAGCTTTCTACAAGATGCCATTTCTAACCTGACTGACACTTATAAGTGAGAGCGCAATTGGATGCATTAGCTGACTAGTACATTGAACATAGGTTATTGAAAGTGTCAAGACTTGCCCTATTCTGCCTCTGACTAGTTTGTTTCACAAGGAAACTACGCATGCTTTCATGTGACTAAAGCCTCAGTGGGTTTGTGTACCTGGTACTCAGTGCAAAGGATAAGCCATCACCTTTTTCGTGGTATAGGTAATCCGATTGACAACAAGAGTAAGGGAAGATTGGTGGGGCCTGTTAGAGACTCACTCATGGTGGAGCATTTGGCTACTTCGCAGCTAGTGTTGCTCCATGCCCACAGTAAGTATGAATAGGTAGGCCACAGTTAGCACGTTAACACGTTTGTTTCCAGCTTGTTCTGCCTAATGTTTATATATATATATATATATATATATATATATATATAGTTTTAATTTTCTGATTCACCAATTTTCTTTGTACTGCTTAGAAAGTCCAAAACAGACACTTGATATTTATAAAGCATGACATTGTGTCCACAGACATCAGCATTAGTAGTACATTGAATTACTTGTTAAGAGCTTTGCAATCAAATCAGAGAGTGTGGCTCAGTGGATAATTCCAGAAACATATGTCTGCAGCAAAGACTGAAGGCACCAGAACGCCCTGTCTTAAGATTTCTGCTCAACTGAAGCAGGACTTCTGCCTTTCTGTAGACGCACCTGAAATCTTGTCTCGTTCTGTTCTAGCCTAAAGAAAAATAAATGAAATTCTCCATTTGGCATTACTCAAAATGTTAAATTTCAGCATTTAATTAAACTAGACCTGATTAAACCACTGCTCTCCCTCAATACAAGAGAACAAATGGATGCACCATATTAGGTTGTATCAGAAAATGTGCTCCCATTCTTTGCTGAACCTTCAATCATGAATGCTGAGAGAGTCGACAAGACACGACGAGACCAGCCTCATAATTAGGAAGGGCTCAAAAAACAATTCCGCTGGTGCTGCTGAAATAATGACTGTAATGAGGTTTAAATTACAGCAGTGCCTTCCATAGTATTTTTTCCTGAATATATTTTCATAGGTATGTACTAAAATATATTTAATTTGTGTATCTTTATTGAGTATGCAAAGGCCAGAGCATCACAGTTGTACTGAGCCGAAACCTCAGGATATAGAAGCAGCTCATTATTGAGTGAAAGCTCAAGGATGGTTTTACTGATGACAGAAGCGACACATTTTTTTTATATCAGCCCCAACAATGCCTGCTTTAAACATGTATTCTCTTCCTTTTGTTTGTTAGTGATATGAAGAGTTCATCTTACTGCTTATATGCAAAGAAGCAAAATCACATTTGGCAGCTACAGCACTCTTTATTACAGATTATCAACTGATTCTTGTTGATTTACATAAAATGTAATCTCCTATATATCAAGTGGATTTGGATCAGCACTTCACATCCTATATGAATTGAGCTGGCGCTTTTGAGTCTTTCTTAAGATTTCTTACTAATCCTTCACTATTGGCTTTTGTAATGACCTTTTTGCTCTTGACATTACAGAATGTAATGAGAGTTAGCACAGTACCTTTGAGAAAACACGCAGACAAATCCAGACAGAAGAAATGGGAGAAAGAAAGCGTCATTTAGAGATACTTTTCTAAATTGTTATGAAGCCAAATGTGATATGTACAACTGTATGATATGGTGGCAATATCACAAATCTCCTAAAACTCATAAACATCATACACATGAAACTGCAGTAAGCAACATAACGATCAGAGAAGAGGGAAAGAAAGCAGCCAAATGTTTCTGCATCAGGTGCCAGAGTGAGACAGAGCTCTCTGATGTAGCCTTTCAGAGATTCGGCCATTATCCAGGTACACAGACAGAAGTGACAGTTCAGGCTTAAGTGGACCACTATTCAGACAGTCTGCTTTCTTCTTTCTGCAGTGTGCTCATGTAAACCTCTTTTAATTTTCAGAAATGAAAAAAAAAACCCACAAGGTAGAGACCTATCACTGTCTTTAAAAACAGCTAATATCTGATGGCATAAAGAAATGTAGGATAAGCAATTATTTTAGTAGAGTTTATGAATGATTTGTAGCCAAATAAATACATATTAACACAATGTGTTACTTTTAGTCTCACAGTCTTTGACAGAGTTTGTATATAATGTGTAACTAGATGTCTCGACTAATAACACAACAAAAGGAGGGAGTTGTGGCTCAGTGAAGGAAGCTGGAATGCATTAGCACAATTTGTGAATAGCCTGCAGTAAATTGCACGTACCCTTTGCACTCAATATAAGGTACGTACTACTTTTTGCCTCCAGCTGTGGTCTGAGTCTGCTGTGTTCTGTTATTTTAATTCACCCAATGAGAGAGCTTGGAAAATTCTGCTGTCACGGATGTGTGATATTGCTGGTATTATGGTTTTGGTGCATTAACAGAAATCCACCCTGCTGATTTGTGTGTTTTGTGATACACCTTCTAGACAGGAAATGTTTTTTTGGGGTAAATTGCTGTCCCTTTATTTATTACACCATCAATTGGTTTGAGTTTCTGTCAATAGTTACGAGATCATTGGAAAGACAGGGTGTTTTTTTTTGCAGTTTTAAAATCAAGTAATTTCTTTTGTCATAAGGAAATCTGTGAAACACTTGTGATGGCGCAAGGTACAAGGCAGTGTAATGTTCAGTGTGAACTTGCGGCATCCCCCATCAATACACATAAAAACTGTAATCAGCCCACAGTGGTGCAGAGAACTCTCTTTCATTCTTCTTCATATAACATATCGTCTGTGGCTGTCATCCACACTGTACCTCAGAGAACCGCAGTAACATACAGTACGTAACTCTTGTTGGATGTTGTAATTTGAGGACATAGTGTGTGCCGTTCACCATAGTTGCTTGCAGCTGTGGTTGAGATTGCACTGAATGAGCTTTTTGAGAATACACGTGAAGAGGAACAATCAAGCTCAAAGGTTGGTTGCTAGGTTGCTCTGTAATGATGTGTCTGATTAAAAGAACATGAAGGATACCAGCTTTAATGTTCTCTCATATTTCATCCACTGTTTTCATTTGTCAGTCATACATGCAACAAGCCAGTGGCTTCTCCATTTTATGTTTGGTGAGAGCGAGAGATCAGTTCTGGCATTGGTGGGACATTGGTGAGTCATTCATGTTACAATCCAAGTTTAGCACCACGAATGAGGCGATAGGTCAGTTTGACACACACATTTTTTCTATCGGTTGTGGCAGCAAAGTTAACCAACACAAAGCCAAGATGTTAATTTTCTATGCCAACAGATGAAATGTTTTACAGATAAAAAATGGCAAAAAAAAAAACAAAAAACAAAAAAAACGTGGCTGTCCAGCTAACTTGCAGAGAAAGTCTGCAAAACAAATCGCCTGTTCTTCTCTAAATATGCAAACAATCTGCACCAGCTACCATCCATTGAATTTGTATGCTTTTGAAGAAATGCTAGAGAAATGGGAGTCATGAAGAAGTTCAGTGAAATGGATACCTTGTGTTTGTTATTTAATCAACAAACACAAGTTAATTGTTGGTCTTATGAGACTTTCCCCTGTCAGAGTCATGTAGTTACACAATTGTGACAAGTTATCTACCAACATGATACAATTCATCCATTTCCAGGTGGGGATGATCATACTGTTAACCATAATTAAGCTAATGATGACAAGATTAGATGCTCATTATACGCATGCCTGGAGAAATGAGAGATAACAGCATAAACTTGATAAGCTCAGGAGATGAAAAGGCAAGAACTGGCAGTTTATGGCAAAGAGAAGGAGCAATGAAAATTGTGCTGTCAATTTAATGAATCATGAATTTTGCATAATCACTTAGTGAAGGAAGTGTTATCGACAAGGGGGAACATTCCTCCTTATGAATATCTAATCTATCTCGTTGTTAGAATTAATAGGTCACAGACCAAAAAAAAAACCCCCTAAATACTTCAGATGAATTGTTTATAACTACAAATCTTTTCAGTTTGTTGGAATGAGTAAAGTGCAAACATATTTAACTCATCATGTGACACATCCTCAAACCTCTGTGGTTTCTGTGCCACCAGCAACAGTTGTGCTTTTATTAACAAACTTAGATCGCATGTGCAGAAAAATATAATTGATTTACTCCATCGCTGTGCCGCAAGTGCTTCTCTTTGAAGCTTAATTATCTCTTTTCATATTTAGCCTCTGTCAAGGCACTGTCAAAAGTGGTCACTGGGGCCGAAACCATTAAAAAATGACTACTCATCCATACATGTTTCGAATCAAGTACCTGTTTTCTTCACAGTCATATTTTTCAATTTAAATCTAATTAGACTCGCACAGCAAAACACTCCTATCCCCCTTTGCTGAGAAAAAAAAACCTTTAGAAACAACCCTAGTAAATCTTCTCCAAGGGACCCTGTACTATGCTGCTTTAAATTCCCAACCTGCCCATCGACATGTTTCTATAAATAGCCTGCTCGGTTTTATTACCGCGCCTTTACACTGATGGCAGGATGGCAAAACTACTCGACACGGGCGCATACCTCCCTTACAATTGATAACAAGAAGTGCCTCATGATAATTAGCTAACTGCCTCATCAGGCTTTCCTTCGGAAGGGAGGTATACAGGAAATGAGTTCAGTCATGCACAAATATTCAGTGCATTTTAAGAGAACCTGATTTGCTGGGAAATAGAGAACTGCGCAAGCTTAACCTATTGTTCTTGACATGGGTTAAATTTAGTTTTTTCTCAACATGTAGCATTGTCAGTTTAAAAATCACTGATAAGATGATTTATTTATTGAATGTGAAAATAGGTAAAACTACAGACAGTTGCTGTACATGGGTGATAAGTAAAGATTTTTTTATTATTTTTTTTTATTTGTGTAGTTGTTTCTATGTTTTATGGCTACACAATGAACATCAGGTATGTTCTGATTACACTGTTTTTAAAGAGTTTAATCCTTTTCACTTATTGCTTTTCAGTGTCCGAAGAAATGAAAGAAAAGAAACGTGGGGATGCTATGATTATATTCAGTCTCCCGGAGTAATCACGATGTAGACATGTGTTCAATAGAATGAGTGGTTTGCCTCGGGCACTTGATTGTATTGTTTCCTTTCAATTGATTTGGGGGGAAAATCAAAAGGCACCATATGTGTGGGCTCGAGGATAAAAACGACACACACACACACACACACACACACACACACACACACACACACACACACACACACACACACACACACACACACACTAGATGCAGCAGGGCTTTTTATGCGCCAAAACAGAGGAGGCATAAGGAAAAAGCTTATTTAACCCCTATGTTACCATAGAAAACAGCACCATGTTGGGTGAAAGCTGTGTGAAAATGCCAGAATTTGTGTCTTAGTGTGGGTTTTTCTCTGTGGTGGGCACAAATCACAGAAAACATATTGATTATAGTCATGAGCTTCAATAGTATCATATCTGAATTTAAGGTGAATACTCACTCAGTTGCTTGAAGCTATACTCTACACACTTTATACTCTATACATACTCTATACACTTTATACTCTATACATACTCTATACACTTTATTCATGTTAATGGTCGGAAGTAGACAAGTTACAGACACCTATTTTAACCCTTTGGGCAAATCTGGATCAGTTGTGTTCACTGTTTGCATGTATGAATTTACTTTACATAGTGACTGCGGCAGTAAATGAGACCCCAGCCTGACACTCCATGCCCACACACGTTGCTGTGTGTGTAGGAGGCGGATTGGATGACAAGTCCAGGATATACTGTATAGTGCTTGACTCAAGCTCACTCGGTATTTCAGTGTATTTCAAAAGCCACATAATTCACACAGAAAGGCAGTTTTTATGCCAAGACCTGCCACGTACAGCTTACAGTCAACGATGGCATTTCACATTGCATTGTAATGCATGAATAATATCCTCTTCTTACCAGCTGTGATAGCTACAACAGCAGCTAGATGGATGAAGAGGTGCCTCTTTGTGCAGCATCTATTTGATTCCCCACCCCCCAGAGCTACAAGCAGGAGCCGTCTCCAGCTAATGATCCTTCACAAATTAAAAAGCTGCAGCCCTGAAACCAAAGTCACCCCTTCGCATCCATCAAAATATGCCCATCATTGGACCAGTCCGTATTGAAATAGAGTTAATCCTGTGTTTCTCCTCTCACATCCCCATGACACTCAGCTGCACACAGACTGCGTTATTAGTAGGAGGGGACAAAGAGATCTAGAGACCAATTGATCACTAAAATAACAGCCTTTCTCTTTGTTCCTACTGATTGAACATCTTGTTTTGGAAAAAGCAGTCTATATATGGTATAGATATCAATGATTATGTGCATAATTGTCTCTTAACCGCCTTGATTACACTGTTAAATCGAAGAAGATTTGAAGTGATGTAGCTAACATACCTCATCAAGACCTCGTTCTGCTCTTTTTCCTTATCTCACACTTCACTAGATATGATAAGAGTGTCAGAGAAAATTACAGTCTTTAAATTACCTGTCCTTATAAACATAGACATACAGGACAGATGGCAGCACATGGCACAGGCTTTCCTGTCACCCACAGATTTGCCATAAGAGCATTTATCATGGGTGGGCAGACTTGTTTGCCTCCCTGTATGCTATTGGTCATGGAGGCTTGAGAGTAATAGGTGGAAAGCCAAGTCCTCTTCCACCGCCATGTACCAGCAGCTCTCACAGGCACCCAGACCCACTGTAATCTCTCACACGAGTGAACTTAAATTAAATTGAAATTCTCAGGTGTCAGAAATGTATGAGCACCCTACTGCAACCACTAGTCTCACTACTTATAGACACTTATTGTGCTTTTTTTGCCCTCAGGCACAAATGTTATATTTTACACAGGGATAAAATTGGCTTCCCATTAGATAAATCAGCTTTCAGTGACACCTCAGAACAAGATGAATGACAGCCATCACTTATTAATGTTCAGCTGTGCAATCATATGAGTATATTTTGTTTGAATTTGGTGGCTTGAGTCATTTTGAAATGAAGGCGACTGAATGTGACATCCATGAGAATGAAAAAATCAAATTTCACAGAACACAGACTTCACAAGTTTCCTTCGAGACCTAATCTGGAGGCTCGGCTCTGCTGACAGGAGCAGATCTGGACTAGGATAGATAAATAGCTTGTTTGTCTACGATAGCAGAATGATTTGTGGTTGTTCTATGAAGGAATACACACCGTTTCTGTGTGTGTGCCTCACACGTTGTTATTAGGATTCACCAGCACAATATTTATCACTTCATTAGTCTCTTGTTTTCCCACATGTAGGTCTAAGTTGACTCATATGCTGTCAGTATGTCATACAGCTCTGTTAGGTGTTTATAATTCTGCTTTCTAAAGTGCGCACATTGATCTGTTAGCTGTGTCTCTGTTATACAAAAGTTATCATCCATGCTACATTGCACCGAAAGGCTTACTGTATTAGCTACACCTGTACAATCTAATGCAATCCAGTCCTGCCACATTTTATCAGAGCTTTTCATTAGTGTCAGCTGCCAGCCGGCTACTTCATTACATTAATTCTTGATTTTAATCAAATTTGATTAACCAGTTGTGCTTCGTGAATGCGTGCACACGCTCAGTAGAGCGGTTTTGTCCTGCCAAGTAGTGAGCAGAGAGTCTTCCTTCAGTGTTGACAGATATTAGCTAAATAATTGATGACTAAATACATTAAGAATTGCACTGATTGTGCACACTGAGAACAAACTCATTAAATGGGCCACTTTAGAAAACAATAGTTGCAACAACTTGTATTGCTTACAGTGTTGCTTTTACAACAGACCCAATCACCACAATAAATGTTGGCAATAGACATTTTCAGCGAACCACAGATATTTTTAAACTGTTCTTTTCATCATGTTTCAACTTTTGTTTCTTTAGGTTGAATTCTCAAATTTATGTTGATGATGGTTTGGCTTAAAATAAGTGATTTGGTCACCAAAGACACAGCAGATGTCCTTAGGTCTTGTTAAAAACACTTGGTCCAGTCACCTTGAATACAGGTGGAGATGTCCTGGAGCCTCTCCAAAAGATCTGTTTTTTGTAGCCACATTGTCCTGAAGTATCCTAAAAAAATGTCTGGTGATGTCATGCTTACAAATGTTAAAGTACAGTTTGGGTCTGCTTGGCAGCTCTGTCACTTAGCTTAACTCTACCACCATCCCCCCCACCCCCTGATATTAGTCATGAGTTGATGATGTAAAGTGCATGTGATGTGACACATATTGTACAAATATTGATCGGTGTATGTGATGGAATAGTGGTATTAGAATGTGCAGCCAAAACATTTATCTATGCAGGCATGCCCCAAGACCACCCTAGCTGTCAACTTCTCCTCCCTGCTTGTGGAAAGCCCTGAACATATTCTGCCTTAATGAAGCTTATAACAAACAGTTTTGGAAGAAACCTTTCTGAGGGGTGTTAAAGTAAAGGTCTGTTTAATACTGAGGTCGTAGTTAGTGGAGGTGATTTACTGGACTGCGTTATGTTGACATAAGTTTCTATTATACGTAGACTATGAAACACAAGATTTCCTTATAGGAACTGAGGTTGTCTCTGTATTTTATAGGCGAGTGTTTATAAATATTTTATAAGTTGCTGGATTCCATTTTAGCTTTATTTCAACTTTATTTATACTACTACAGTTCAGGAGGTAGAGCGGGTCATCTAGTAATCGGAAGGTCTGTGGTTCGAATCCTGGTTGTTCCTAGCTCCATGTCAAAGTGTCCTTGAGCAAGATACTGAACCCCAAATTGCTCCTGAGGAGCAGTTGGCACCTTGCATGGCAGCCTCTGCCATCAGTGTATGAATGTGTATGTGAATGGATGAATCTGACATGTGTTGTAAAGCAGCTCTGAGCGGCCAGTAGACTGGAAAAGCCTCATAGAAATATGAGTCAATTTACCATTCTGTTTTTATGTTGCTCAGTCCCTTTTTTGTTCGTACTAGTGTGTTCAGTGTTTTTGTTTTTATCTAATTATTATTATTATTATTATTCTTATTGTGTTCATCTATGTGGTGGGTAAATCAGTAGAGACATGCAGTCCAACACCACTGTAAACTACAACCACAATACGATACTCTTTAGTCAGATGAATACATCTTCAACAGTGACAACAGTAATAATAATAGTTTTGATGTGAGCTTTTTTTCAAACTACAAGCCCAAAGCACTTTCCATACTTAGGAAGGACATAAGCAGATTTAAGACTAATTGCTAAGGGTAGAAATAACTGCTGTATAACATTTTTAAAAGATTAAACAGATGAAAACAGATGAAACACTGGTTCAGACACTGTAGCACTTTTCCACAATACTGTATCTCTGGCTAAATAAACATTGCCACCTGCTGCCAGCCTCTATTAATTGAATTAGGTCACAAAGAAAAAGTCTTTTAAACACTTTTTTCACTGAGTCAGAGCTCTGACTGACTTTCCTTCTTGCTGTCACAACCAAATAGATCACATAATTGACTTGAACGAATGTCAAACATTGAACCATGGGAGCACAAATCCTTTTAATGCATGTCTTCAGATTTATCAACAAGCATTAGGCATCACAGCTCACAGAGCTCACTCTCTGTCAGCATGTTTTTCACAGACATACACAGGCAATGCAGCTGTTTGAATTTTAAAAGTCTCTCTATCCGTTGTAGAATCGGGAGTGAGGCCTCGAAGACTACCTGCGGGGTAAGACGTTTGTGGGGACTGTGTCCGTAGCGAGCACTTGGTGGATGAGCAGTGGAGATGCGTAGCAGATAGCTCAGAGGCACACAGGAGAGCTTGTTAAGGAGGCAGCTGAAAAGTATAATGGAAGCCTCTCACTTCACTGTCTGCTAAAGGGCCCAGACAAAATATATATATATATATATATATATATATCTATATATATATATATATATATATATATATATATATATATATATATATATATCTGTACTGAGAATAGACAAACCGCCAACACAATGGGCCCTGGTGCTGTATGTAAGCCTTCCCTCTCAAAAAAGACCATCACATGGCCCTGTAGCAACTGACAGCTTGTTTTTCTACTTTCTTTTTTTTCCAAAGACAGGGATGCAACACCTTTGCACTGCTGAAATGAAAAGTTGCCTTTCACAGTTTACATAGCTTTATGGACAGGTTCTGTACACATCACTTGGAGAGTTGAAAGCCAGTAAAAACTGTGAACAAGTGCAGGTAATAACCAAAAAAAAAAGTACAGCAGGAGAGGTGCCGTTGTTTATTCCTCAAGAACAACAGCCAGTCTCTGTGGTGCGTCATTTGTAACACCTCCAAAGCACATTTTGGCAACATTTTATTAATTGCTGTATGCATATGAAATTATTCATATGTATAAGCATTAATGTCCTCGCTTCAGTCCTGCTTGGTTTACCATCAGAAAGATTTAGTTAATCCCAGGGGAGCTGAAGGAAGTAGGGCTCAGCAGGGTGTTCCCATGGATTAATGTCACAGGTTGTAGCTGAGTGAATGTTTACTTGCCCAATTTAATTGAATTCCTCATGCTTCATACGCAGCCATTGCAGGTCGAAGATAGCCTGATTAGTTAAGTCAAGCCTGCAGCCAAGTGACAGCTCTCTGCCACACCAAACGGTCGGATTTAATAGGGAAAGATTCTTGCAATCAGTACAAATACAGACTTTAATGCCATCGATTCCCGGGCCGACATATGTGCCCATTTATTTAGTCACAGCCTAAAGTTGCCTGTCAGATGTACAGAACGAAGGTAATTGGTTTCAGTGGGCTGTTCACACACCACGTCCCCTTCAAGGCACAGCTCAGAGGAGGGAACCACACATGAGTTTTCAAAGGTTTATTAAACCAAACGCAGAGATAATCTCAAATATGTAAATAAGAAAACATCAGAGGTGTGTGCAGTGCATGGTTGAGTTGGCAAGGCAAGCTTATTTGTGTAGCGCATTTCAAACCATAAAAGAGAAGAACATTTGAAATGACAATCAAAAGGGGAATAAAAATATATAGGAATATAAAGAAATGACATCATATTAAATTAAATTACCAGTAGACAGAAAATGATGAAAAAGAATATATATATATATATATATATATATATATATATATATATATATATATATATATATATATATATATATATATATATATATATATATATATATATATATATATATATATATATACACACACACACACACACACACACACACACACACACACACACACACACACACCACTTTCAGTGCAGTAAGAGCAGTAATAAATAACAATAAATTTAACACAGAGGACAAGATAAGAGTTTTTATTCGGATTTGAAAGTGGCTAAGGTTTAGGAACATTTTAGCTGGGTGATTTAGCCTTGCAATGATATTGCAATATTCTAGGCTATATTTTGATACATGATACATATTCTGATATTTTGAAGCCCTTGATAAATGCTAGAAATCGGCAAAAAAATGAACTATTAATGAAAATGTATTTGATTAAATACCTCAAAATCCATATATTGACAGTGGGTTGTAAGGTTGACTACTGGTACTTTGACCTTATTAACAATAACACAATGACATTTTGATAAATAACTAGTCTGGTAAGTTCAGAGAGCGACATCACTTTACTGTAATGCAGCCTATAAACCAGGAAAACACAACACACAACATATCATGATGGCTTGTTGTCTCATATCATGATTAGGATATTATATCAATATATTGCCCTGCCCTTGTGTGTTAATATATTTCTTTAGGCAGTTAGGGCAATTATGAAATAAATGGTAGAGGGACTCACATTTTGGTAGAGCTTTTCTGGTCTAGCAAACACTTAAAGCACTCAACAACTCTTGCCAGAGGCTACCAACCAAGGTGTCAACCCTCTCATCAGAAGTAGTACAGGGCTTCCTAACCAGAGTGCCCCACAATATTTCTATGCTCAGCCATTTTCACATCCATTGGTTCAGTATCCTCACCGTGCAGCTGGAGCTGGGGATTGAGCCACTGACCTGCCCATTTGTGGATGACCTGCTTTGACCTGCTCCCGAGCCACTACTGGCCAAATGATATTAACTCTGGGAAATCCATTTTATGACCAAAAAAAGCTGCAGTAAAGAACTAAAAATGTTTATCCTACTGTCCAAATGTGTAGCAGTAATTCGTATTGAGATAGCTGAAATCATTGAGTGCTATAGGCAGCTAGCACTAGCTCCAAAAGTCACAAAAAATCATCAGATGTCTTCATATGCTCATTTACATATTCATGACATAATTGTGCACTCATCTGCATAAAGCAGATTGTTTCAGTTGCAGCAAGAGGTCACTTAGAGCCATATCAAAGGTAAAGGTATTGGCAAATTGATGATGGGAACGCCATCGATTTTAATTTTTAAAAATCTACCAAGGGAGGGAGAAGATCAAACAAACTATTTAAATGTTTACAAGATCAAAAAAAATATTTACATATTACAGGCCACACAACACTAACTCAGGGAGAAGGAGTGATGGAGAAGCACAAACAAACTATTTACATATTTACAAGCTTCATTACAGAGAAAGTTTCAGAGAGAGGGCATCACATAACTATAGAAAGTCTCAACTTCACCCCCCCCTACTGTGGTGAGAAGGCTGAAGACAAATAAGACAAAGGAGAGACCCTTGGAATAAATTATAAAATCATACATTTGAATATCTCTCTTGGCTTTTTCCCTGATGGTCAGAATAAGTCACGAGATTTGTCGGTAGTTGCTTTTTTAGAAATTGAGTTATTAAGAGGGTCTGAAAAGTTGCTAAATCACTGGCAACACTGGCATTCAAAGAGGTTCTTTAAATCTTGTATGGACACTGAATATCTGATTTTCACCTTGTTTTTTATATATTCAAAGGAAGATTTACTCATTGCCACAGTGTGGCTTGGAAGCTGAGATCCATTAAAACATCAAGATTTCTAATGTGGCCTTTAGTCTTTATAGTCTCAGTCAAGGTGAACATTAACCTTAAGTCAGTCCTCTTGTTGCCAAAAAGAAAAGTATCCATCTTGTCTTTATTCAGCTGAATGAAATGAAGTCACGTCCACTTGTTTACTTGCTTTTTATCAGCACTGACGGTGGGAAATGTTTTGCAATGCACAAAAGACGTGAACACGAGTATAAACCCACCCAGAACAACAAAATGAATATCAGGGGAGCGAAAGAGTGACTGACTGCCTCTACCAGCTTATAAAGCCGGGGATCCAGCCTGCACAGGTGTCAGCCGTCCCTCAGATGGACTTCCTGCCAATCTCCCTGAGGGAGCCGACAGCAGACAGGACCAGGCAGCACTACAGGGCTGTCACACTCCTCACAGTTACTCTGCCTTTCTACTCTGTTTCATTTTCCAGACGTCTTTCAGACAGCTATCAAAACAATCAAGCTCCCTCTAGTTTTATATTAATTGGTCCAAAGCAATTTATAGCCGCTTTAATTAATGGCCGTGGGAGTGAATTGGAAGCAGGCTTGTGTTCAAACTTTACACCGAGGCATAAATGAGGAGAGAGAGAGTAATGCTTTATTGACAAGAAGTGTCCAGTGCCTCCTTTTGACTGTCATTGCTAATCCAGTTAGCTGACTTTGCGCAGCAGTGCAAAGTCAGGGCAAGCAGAGAGGACATTATACTGTAGGGCTGCTTAAATACCCCAGTCTATTTAATCATATCAGCATTCCACTAAAACATCTCACATTGACTAAAGGGATCGGACTACTTAGCTGTGATGATTAGTGATAAAAGATGTAATGGATTCCATCAATCAACAAACACTTCATTGATTTGTCAGGATTTAGAAGCATGGAGAAGAAGAGTTTTATGTAAAATACTCAGTGGAAACAAGGTTCATTTTCTAGTGTTTCTGCAGAGACTGTGATGTGATAATATTCTGGCATTGATAGGTATGGATACATCTTCGGCCACAAGAGGTGAAAGATTAAAAATGTATTGTAACCATCTCATGAATAGCAGCACACTATCCAGAGAAAGATGGTCATTAAAGTTCCCTGACTTGGCTGTACTTTTGCTTCCCTTGGTTTTATACTGCTGCAAGTCCATCACAATTAAAACATCTTTAAATCACCAATCTGAGGTTGTTTCTAGTGTCTGTGGATACAGTCTATCTATAATTCATGTCACATATAAATCACCACAGGCACTACTGTGAGCAAAACATTACTGTCATGTTTCTGAAATGCATTATTTGTAGAAAAGATATTCCTGACTTTGACTACAAAACATACAGCATTACAACCAACTTTTCAAAAGGCACTTTACCAAATACAAATCCAATCTTAATATGAGATCAGTGGAGGCACTGGAGCCTACACTGGTCTGCACCTCAATGTGTGTGTGTTCTCAATGTCAGAAGTAAAGTTAACTGCAGGATTGCACCCTTTACGGTTTATAGGCAAGACATCAGATGTATTCTGGGAGATCTCTGTAATGTATAAGGTTTGTTATTGTAAGCAATATATTGTAAGAAATGGTTTAACCTTCAGTGGGCCATTTTGCACTGTGATGCCATATTGATAACTGTAATCATGTACCAGCAGAGGTGGCCATTATTGCAAAATGAGCCCTCACAGGTTTAGTGAAGCATAGGGGCCTTGAGTCAGTCTGCTATGAAGTTGAGTTCCAGTGGACATTATCCTTTATCATTTATAAGGAAAGTAATACTACACTTGGACTTGATGTTATATTGTAGGCAATGGGGAATTCTGGATTAGGACTGGGTATCTTTTTAAAAAATGACAGTACCAGTACCAAAGCCATTATCTTTAAAGTGATTCTGATGCCAAATATGGCTGCAACAGATGAGATCTTCACAATAAAATAGCCACCTCAGGAAATTCACTTGCTTTCACTTTTGCTTAAACAAACGCTAACAAACATAATTTCATAAAATATTATCTCCTCACAGAAGTGAAACTTGATAAAAACAGAGCATTTTGTTTGTGATAATGCTAATACAGTTTAATCTGATATGCCAGACAAGCAAATATGTCGTAATCGTCAGTAACTTTGATACTTTATTTCCATTCCGTTCCGTTTTCTTTCCGCTTATCCATGAGGGTCGCAGGGATGTTGCCGCTTTTTCCCCCCTAAGGGGTTGCGGGGCTTACTGGGGCCAAATCCAGTTTACTCGATGGGCCTAGGCCAGGGTACACCCTGGATGAGTCGCCAGCTCATCGCAGGACTAATACTTTATTTTTTGGCCTGAAAAGGACAACTACACTAGGTTTCCTGAAAATTGCAAAGCAAGTGTGGAATCCATAACAGATTGTGAAGTCTAGTCCACAAACCTGCCTACTAGAGCCACAGCATTTTGCCTGTTAAACATTTATTTTATTTGAAGAAAATGACTCTTGAGGAGAATACAACTCTTGTGTCAAAGAAGCCATTGGCCTTGAACACTGTGCAGCTTTCCACCCTGAACTCTCAAAAGAACATTGATACCCAGTTGACCCCGCCAGAAGCCAGAATTAGGCAACAATGTATGATGATGTCTGGGTTTTCCAGATCAGTGTGTATATACCAACAACAGATATAAAATAAAAAATAAAAAATATATGTTTCACATGTCTGTAATAAGGGAAAGTAGGTAAGCTGTAACTATGGTAACAACTGTGTCAAACTTAATTCTGATCCAGACTTTAAAAAAGAGAAGTCCTGTTGAGTTTAGGTGGGGCTTAGTTCCTATTCTCTGGGAACTGGTCTGGTCCAAACAGAAAAATGCAGCCCAAGTTGCACTCTACAACACATCACAGACTGTACAGGCTATGGTAGTGAGACAATTACATGTTGCATCACGTCGAAGAACACTAGTAGTGATTAGCATTGAGCAAAACCATCCAAATAATAGTTTTTTCTATATATGGATACAAAAAGGACTGAATGCAAGTATTTTGCAATTGTTGCACTGGGTTTTAATATATACTACCAATACTCAGCTCTATTCAGGACTATCCTCAAATCGTTCACATGCATTGTTTTTGTGACCTTGGGTGCTTCACTAAGATAAAGAAACTAGAGACAACACTGACACTCTTATCTGTGAGAGCAACCAAGATTTCCTGAAATTCTTCTGTTAATAGAGTAGGAGAACTGGACACTGTGTCTTTGCCTTGACACTGGTCACTGACATTGTAATTTCATGCGGACATGTGCTTTTGGTTCAGAGCCACCAATACTAAATGGAAACAGCATTGATTTAGGAATAAAACCTCCAACAGACCATATAATACAAATCCCACTAAGTCAGCAAATTCAGAGTAGAGCCTTTATTATGTGGATAGCCCAGAAGAAAAGTGTTCATTATCACGAGTTGAAGATCATCCAACTGGTAATAGTAACCATTAACGGTTAAGTGCTTTCCTAGAAAATAATTGGGGTACATTTAATGCCATCTTACAGGTGGAATAGTTGGTCATTACTTAGATTTCAAGGTTCTGACATCCCAGATTTGAGTCTGCCACAGATAATATTTGGCATTGACAAATCCAGCATCATATAATATTGGTTACTTTGTGGACAGTGTGGTTGTGCCAAGGGTTTTCTGTTATCTGGTTATTATCATTTTATTTTTTTAACTGTGAATATTTGTTGAAGTCTGACATGTTGAAACTTCTCTGATTCTAATATTTTTTGATTGATTTGTTATTAGATTTTATTATTAGATTTGAATTTAATTAATTTATGTAAAACATTTTTTTTAAAAAGTTTCCTATGTTTGTATGTAGTTTCCTATGTTTTCCTATGTAAAAGAGGAATCTTGAAGGTTTTTTTTTAATGAATTGGTAGGCTGTAGACTAGCTATGTGTAGAAGGATACGTTCAATTTGTTTAATTTTTGCCTCAGACTGATAAAGCTGGCGCTCAGATCAGATGAAACGTGAATAGTCTGCCGAACTACCGGAATGGCAAACAATGATGAGGAAAGAAAACGCCAAACAAAAACTTAAAAACTATTTTCAGTAAACGGACAAAATTAGATGGAATTTTCTTCCATCTGTTTGTTGAAACTGTGAAAGATGAGAGCGGGGAAGAACAGCTACAAGAGGAAGATGGAGAACTAGCCGCAGCAGAGAAATGTCAGTTGAGTCTGGAAAAGCCTTAAAACAATCTCAGGGCAGAGGACACCAGACTCCCAGGCTGCGGGGGATCAGACGTGGATGAACGACATGAACTTATTCTTCAATAGGTTTGACCAGACACCCACCCCTCCCCCGGCCCAGTCATCTCTGCTGCCCCCCACCACTTCTTCCATCCCCCCTTCTTACTGCTCCATTCTCACCTCTACCTACCTTTCCACAGCTTTCATGTCGCAGACTCCCCCCACTGCCCCCCCTGACATTCATTCATGGTCCTCGTCCATCTCCGCCCTCTGGTGGGTCCTTTAATGGACCCACTCCAGTGTGCATATCAACCTGGCATTGGAGTGGACAATGCCATCATCTTCCTCCTGGACAGATCTCTGTCTCACCCAGAGAAGCCTGGGAGCACTGTGAGGATCATGTTCTTTGATTTCTCTAGTGCTTTTAACACTATACAAAAGTTCTCTGACAAAGTTCTCTGACAACTCTGCTATCGTCGGCCTCATCAGGGACGGAGACGACGGAGCCTACAGAGAACTTTGTGACTGGTGTCAGTGGAACCACCTCCAGCTCAGTGCCAGAAAGACCAAAGAGTTGGTGGTGGATTTTCACAGGCACAGACAACCCTGCACACAGGTGAACATCCAGTGAACAGACATTGAGATGGTGACATCTTAGTACCTGGGGGTTCCCATGAAAAATAAACTGGAGTGGACTGATCGCACCGCAGTTACGTAAAAGAAAGTTCAGAGCAGACTCCATCTGCTGAGGAAGCTCAGGTCCTTTGGAGTGCAGGGGGCACTCCTGATCTCTTTCTATAACTCCGTGGTGGCATCAGCCATTTTCTATGGAGTAGTCTGCTGGAGCACCAGCATCTCGGCAGCAGACAAGAGGAGACTTGATAAACTTATCAAGAAGGCCAGCTCCATCCTGGGATGCCCTCTTGACCCAGTGCAGGCGGTGGGTGAGAGCAGGATGATGGACAAGCTCATTGCTGCTGATGCAGGAGTCCTGCCCCCTGCAGGTCACTCTCACAGCACTGGGCAGCTCCTTCAGCAACAGACTGATACACCGTAAGTGTGTGAATGAGAGGTATCGAAGGCCCTTCCTTGCTGCTGCTGTCAGACTGTACAACCGGCACTGCTCCCTATAGACCTCACCCTGTACTCTGCACTGTGCAATAAGTCTGTACAAAACTCATTTCTGTTTTTGCATCTTGTCAATTTCCTGAACACCCATTTTTATTGTCTTTAAAATCTGTGTATAAAACTTTGCTGTTTATTTTGTACTATATCATGTAAATGTATATATATGTCTATTCTTTTTCTTCCCTTTTTAATTATATTGTTTACTGTATTTTCACGACCATAGGGCGCACCGGGTTATAGGGCGCGGTTTCAGTTACGGGTGCTTTTTCTGTATTTAACAAATACATAAGGCGCACTGGACCATAGGGCGCGGGCATGGTAAAACACACCGGTAAAACATGCATGCTAGTGTGTGTATTTAAAAAGGCAGCGGGAGCAAAACTGAGTTTGGTTGTGCTTTATTGAAATATCCATACTCACATTATTTTTTCAAGCATTGATCAATCAAACCCATCAATGTTCTCATCCTCTGTGTCTGAATTGAACAGCTGAGCTAGATCTTTTTGCTGCAGTAGGAGCGGAAGGTTGCCAGCTTTTCCTCATAATCCGCTGGAAGTTGCTGCAAGGACCTCCTTGAAAATGTTCAATTTTCATTTCTTCCGCTAGCGTTACTGCCCTTAGTCGTATGGTGACTGTAGAGATGCTTCTTCCAGCTGTCCTTTGACCGGCAATCCATTGCTCGAGTCGGTCTTCCAGCTCGGGCCATCTCGCCTTGTGTCCGCGGAAACTCAGCTGCGTCTTCTTGACCTGTCGCAGCTCGTTTTCCATCTTCCTCCACTTGCGAACCATGGATTCATTGATATTGTATTCCCTCGCGGCTGCTCGATTCCCATGTTCCACCGCGTAATTGACAGCTTTCAGTTTAAACTGCTTCTTAAGCATGTCTCTTTGCCATTATTGGGGTTGCCAAAACAATGATGCACATACCGGCACTAGTGTCCTTTTTATATACAATTCATGATTCACCCTTTAACGTTCTCATCTAGTCCTCTGTTACGTCCGCCTTACAACAACAACAATAACGCCCACACTTCACACTTCACCCTTCAATGTTCTCATGTAATCCGCCTTACAAAAAAACAACACATTAGGCGCACTGCACTATAGGGCGCGCCGCACATTTTGGAGAAAATTTGAGACGTTTAGGTGCGCCTTATGGTCGTGAAAATACGGTAATTTTGCTATTGGTTTTTGTTCTTGTAATATTCTGTTGTTGCTGGGACAAACAAATTTCCCTGTCTGCGGGACATTAAAGGATTTCTGATTCTGATTCTGAATCTTTCAGAACACGTGGACCAACACTAATTTCGTCAGAAGCATTCCATGACACAAGACAAACCTGTAAACTGAGTTTAATATATTTCTTAAAAGTTCTCTCTTGGAAGGTTCGTGGTCTCCGCAGTCTGAGGTATGCAGACACGGATGGTATGCGGATGTCATTTTAGATAAGATTTTCTTCTCAAGAGTGTTGTTTTTAAACCGCTCTCTTAAATGGACGGAGGAAAGTCACCTTTTATTCCCCTTAACCGTACTTACAGCTAATTGCTGTCTTAGATGGACAGAAATTAATTTTTGAAAGGTCCTTTGAAGTACCCACAGTGAAGCTCTTCTGCCTTTTATATTCCATGTGATTACATTGGCAGCTGTATGAAGTGCTCTGCTTGTGCCTGATGAATAACTGTCAGCATGGAATTAGGCATTAAATCAAACTGAGGAGGGATTCTGACATAGAAAGTTATAGACCAGGCTCTTTGTGAAGCTGAACCACAGTGTACACCACTGCAGTCCAAACAACAGCTTAAGCATCTTCCCTTTGCTTTTATGGTACCCAGTTTATCAAGGATTCTTATGTGTTAGGGTCAATACTGAAATATTGAATTTCCTCATAATTCGTTTGCCCATTTCCTGCCTGCCATTAGAGAAACCAGCTGCAGTCTACATTCAGTGAAGTCCCAGATTCTGATTATTGGTATTTAAAAATCTGCTTTTTAAGAAATGAAAGTGGAGTAGTGGATGGATAGCAGCAGATACTGTGCTCATATTAAAATGTGTTGATGACTTTGAATGGATGTTGCTTTTTTATATTTTGGCACAAACAGAGAATGAAAAGATGTAAATCTAAATTTGTTTAACTGTAATATGAGTCATGTTAATAACAGGGACTCACGGACGGCTGGATTGCTGGTACAGAGAGATGTTTTCTGAGTGCTCGGATATTTAATGGTGCCACTGAGGAGCGTTTCTTGTTTGTGGATATAATTTACATTTACAGTTGCATTTTGGCACAAACATGAAGATGCAAGTCCCAGGCAATCAATAACATTTCTGTTTATGATCAAAGGTCAGCGTGGTCAAGTGAGTTAGCTTATCGCAAGCTTTCAGCTAAAACAGCCAGTCACTAAATTTATGTTTTTCAGTCAATTGTGGGGCTGAAAATGAAAATGGTTTTAAATTGATTCTTTGGACAAGAATATGATATCACAAAGTTTGCCAGATTTTGATTTGATTCAGTACAAGGGCCTGGGATAGATATGAAACAATATCATCTGCCCGTTTAACATAATCAGTTACAGTAGAAGATGCCACCACTTTCTTTCCTGCTTTTGGTCATACATGTAAACAAAATAGCAATGCATAAATAAATGTAAATAATTTTAACCAGCTAAGCAGAGCAAACTTTACTTTCAGATGACATGGCTGAACAACAAGAATTTTAAACAAAAGTATAGAATAGGAGGTAAGGAGTAGAATTTCCAAATAAAGGCAGTCTGGGTCGATGGATCATCACACACCTAATTAATTGATTTTTAAGCTGTCTTCAGCCTCTTAGCCTTATTTATTTGGTTGTATTCTAACTCTTCTATGATGGTAGATTAACTATCTTTGACCCTGTTTTGACCCTTTTCTTAATGTTAACGGACATTTGTTTTTATTGTTTTGTACATTTTACAGACTAAGAGATTTAAGGAAGTAGCAGATTAATCTATATTGAAAGCAATTAGTAGCTTATATATCTCACTGTCTTTCCCAACAGATGGAGTTTGCTCAGTTTGATGTGATTAAAATTGGTGAACAGCATGTGCACTTTGAGTTCAGACTTTTTTTGTCAATACATCCAAGGTCAGGAATGACTTTTAATTATCACAGTTATTCTTTATTTTAGCATTTCTCACCCTTAGGTAGTTGAAAAAATTAATACTTAAACCTTGAAGCTCAACTTATAGGAGTTTCATGCCTGAAACAATTTGAACTGAGTCCCAGCATCGTGCTCCATCCTTGCATTTTAATGAGTTTATTTGCGTCGTTGTTCATCATTATCTCAGTATGGCTTATTGATGTGACATTAATGTGTCATCTCAGCACTTTGGAACTTGGCTGCTTCCCTCTGTTTTGAGTTTGGGAGCACATGAAAGGCTGTCTCTACATGTGGTGAAAGAAATTAGGAAAGGTTGTGAGTCGGGAGACAGTTGGATAAAGTCTTTGTGCCTTAAGTGTCCTTGTGCTGTACATCAGGATGTCCTGACCAGCTGCAGGAACACTCTTCTCTTCCTGACCTCTGACTTTCCTGTGGAGGAGGCCAAGCAGTTTTGGTATCGCAAAAAAAAGAGAGCCAAGTCAAATGCCAAGAACACTTCAAACTCCTTAAAACTTAACATTTGGGTGGCTGCTGTGATGCACAACCAAATGCGAGGGGAGCTAATTAGAGTTTGAGGAGCAGAGGGACAGGTTGAAACCTTTTGCACAGTATTTTAATGACCTTTTTTTTTCCAGCATTACAATGATGACATTCTCGTAGCTAACCATATCATGTCCGCCGTCAGATCCAGCAGACTAACTCTGACATTCACCACACAGTCAGGGTACAAAGTGGTTGATGAGAACGAGCACTTAGTCTCTCAGTAATCTTGACACGTGTGAATGCAGAGATTCCAGGCCTCAGAGAAGCCATGATGCACTGAATTGCTGATTTCTTGAGACAGTACATTAACCAGACTACCTAACTTAAAGCATCTGGAAAAACTCCACAGTGTATTGATTGAACAGTGGCCTGCACTTGCTCTGAGTGCACCTTTTTAATTACAGAGCTGTGCTTTGACCACTGTCCCACTTGCTTTAGTTAAAGAATGATTGCTCAATTTTATCCAAAGGTGATAGAGAATGGTCCTCACAGGGCATCATTGCTTAGTTAACTGTGAATAGATATCAGCTTTTAAATGAATTTACTCAGACAAAGACAACCTCTGCCTCTGCAGTTTGAAGGTGCACTTCTTTAAGTTGTTTTGTGTCTGAACTTCTCTCTATTGATGTGCCTTTTGCTAAACCCTACACTGTCTAAATGAATTTTCTCTCAGCTATTTGACATTCACTGAGAGGTGTGATTGTCTTTTGAGCATCATCTTTTAGAGTCAGCTCTAAACATCAGCTTTTAGATTTGGATGCCTTTGTGTTTTTGCCCAGCAACCACAAAATGCTCAATTAAACAATAAATGAATCCAATTCTCCATTAATGTTGTGGCGTCTCCCTACAATTAGATGCATGTTTGAATGCAACCTGCAGAAGAAGTGAACAATCTTCTTGCTTTTACCTTTCCTTTTTATGTGATGTCACTTTGTGCAGCAATGGTTGGCATATTAGGGTGAAGCTGTGCAGTTCTCAGCTACCCCAACAGCTGTGGCAAATTTAAATTTTCGGACAAAAGCTGAATGTGAAATATATAAGTCATTAATTATCAAGAGTGCCCTTGTCTGATATTATGTGCTCTACATAGATCCCTGGGTGTGCAGAGGACTTAGATGTTTGTTCGAGAAGAATGTTATGATTATTATAATTATTAATTGATATTATTGTAATTTTGACATGCTATTAGTAACCTGAAGTTGGAATTTTGTTATTATTATTATTATTGTTATTTTGTTGCTAACAGTTAACGAAATAATCTTAGATACCTGTAAAAAAACAAAAAAAACAAAGATTCTCTCAAAAACATAATTTTTACAAATGTTACTGGTCTGTAGTGATTAAATGCAGCTCTTAACTGTAACAACAGTAACGTTAGTATAACACTGTATGTGAAAATGTACTAATAATAATCTTAAACTCAGAGTCCATACACAGTAATATAACTTAATTGGTAACTGGAGGCTGCTGTCTTTATTCTTACTTCTCACACTGCTGTTGCAGACACGAGTTACCACTGCAGTAACGGCAGCGACACCGGATGGTGGAACACACGAACCAGTGACCCGATCTGTCTATATCACAGCTGTGGCATTAGATATGTGTTTTTTTAGAGTTACTAGCTTTGCCAAGGAAGACAGTTTGTTTTCTGCCCTGTCTTTTGCTTCTCTAGTGACTTAGTGACATTTGGAGGAAAGTAACAGCAGGATATCAGCCGGAGGACAAGTGATTAATCTTTGTTGCAGATCCGGGAAAAAATTTATGAACATTGTGCAGGTTCAGACATTTTCATTATTCCTCATTAAACCATTGACCTTACATTAATTGAAAATATGTTGCATGTATCCCTTAATTGTCACTATGTATACAGTGTCAGGACATTTTGCCGCTTTGGCAGTGTAGTCATGTTTTTTTTTTCTTTTAATATGTAAATGGAGCGACATCTGCAACATAGTTCAGGCAGACGACTCGAGCTGCACTGATGTACACATGACATGCCCTACTCTCATCAACCAAATGCACCCTGTCAATTTGGCGGTCTGTTTAAATTGCAAAACTTTAACGTCTCTCCAAATGCCACCACTGCGCTGTGTCAGTATTGCTGCATGTTATTTGAGCCCCACCACCACCCCAGTATTAAGATGTTTTTCTCATCACTCCCCAATATCTCTTTGTAAACATATCTAGAGTGATGACGCTGGAGCCTGGACACCAAACTCTAACTATGTTTAGCTGCTCTAATAAACATTTCAAACTTGAGTTGTCCAACCGAAATGCATTTAAAGCCCGTAAGACAACAGCACAAGTAGCAAGAGTGAAAACATGTAGAGTGTGCATGTATTATTAAGTATGTAGTTATTATGAAGTGTGACTTACTCTTGACTGCACTTCTTGCATGAATTAAGTGATGGAGAGAGGGCTGAGTCAGTGTTTAGTGCTGACACACAATGACATCCCCAATGGTAATGTTAGAGCTGTTAAAGCTGCTCTAATCAATATTTTTGCATTAACAATGGATGAAAAGCCCACATGTAAGGTGAAAGGGGCCTTTTGTAGTGATTAACCCACAGCGAATGATGACCCCGCAATTGCCCTCAGCTCTCTGGAGCGTTTTAACGACTTTCAGCCCATTGTTTTGGACTTTAGGGCCAGCAACCTCTATTGTTATGATTCTCCTTCATGCTCTCGTCGAATGAGCAGCAGCTTTCAGTTACAACAGCTAAGAAAAAAGCTACTATAAGCTGCCTGCTCAGCATCAACAGCAGATTAGTTAACAAATGTAATGATAAGCTTTTGAACACAGATACATATGTAGCAGTTTTAAAAGCCAGATATTTCCCTCAGGGGTTGGTGAAAACCAAAACGGAGCAAAATGGAAAGTCAGTATTGGATTTGCATTCATCAGGTGGATAGAAACATGCCTCCAAACTAAGTTTGTTTTTTTTGTTTTTTTTACTTGGTGTCAACTGTTTGCTGACAGTTTTCCCTTGTTGTTTATAAGGTGTCAGTAGATCGATAGTAGTTGTGTTGAAAGTTTGTTATACTGCTCCCAGGTGGTCAAAACATTACCTTATGTAGTTTTACAGTTCACCCCACCTTGGGATGCAAATAAAAAATTCACAATAATTCACTGTGATCTTTTTCTGAGACGTAAAGTAGCTTGAAGTTGTTGAGAGTTATATATTTTTTATTAATGTAAGTGTTAAATAGCTTTAGTATTTGTTCAGTAACCCATACCTTTTCCTTCCCCTGCTCATGCAGTGAAAGAGAGGAGAGCTTTTCTTATATCCCTGCCAACTTCATCCAATCAGGATGTTTGCTGTCTGATGATTACCACAGCATGTTAAAGTGGTAATGTAGAGAGGGGGGAGGGGATTGCTAACTGTGGAATGGACAGGAAGTTAGCCAAAATGATGACATTTGAATATGATATGGCAATTTTGTTAGTCAGTTGCTTGTTTACACATCCAGTAGTTACTGTATGGACAAATTCCAATGATTAGCTTTTAATAAGCTTTTATCTCTGTTTTTGGTCTCTACCAATGCCTGAGGGAAATATTTTACCTTTTAGCTGCTCCAGTGTGCTCACTAGCTGCATGCTGCTGCCAAAACACTATAAGAGCAGTGAGAGCAAATGAAAACAGTAAACTGCTAAAGAACAAGCTTCCAAATCAAGTGATAATTCTCTGTAGCTTCATCATGATCACTAAGAAAGACATCTTTGAAAATTGTGTGTACCTGATTATTTTCATTATCAGATCATCTGCAGATTATTTTCACCTTCAGTTGATCAATCATTTAGTCTATGAAATATAAAAATATTGTCAGAAATGCTCAAAACAATATTAAAAGTGATGTCTTCAAACCAACAGTCCAAAACTCAACTCTTTATGTACTATGATAAATGACCTGGTCCAATTAGCAAATCCTTCCACTAGAGGAAGCTGGAACCAACAAATGTTCAGCATTTTTGATTGAAGAATTGATTAATCAATTATGAAAGTATTTGGTTGCTAATTCTCTTTAAATCAGTTTATCAACCAAATGTTGCAGCTGTAGTTTTCACATTGTCAATTGCTGCATCATTAAAGATCAGATATCACAAATGCAACACAAGGAGGCTCAAGGAAATCAGTAATCAATAAAATACACATGATCCATATTTGGAAACCTCAGACAGTAGCTGAATGAAGTAAAGCTGAGAGATGTACTAAGGAACTGATTTAAGGAGAAGAAAGACAGAGGGGGATGTGATGAGAAATATCCTTTATGTGCTGAAGGTTAGAGGTAAGGTGATGAATGTAAGGGGAAATAATTGCTGATATAGAAAAGCTGTGACATACAGGAGGGAATTAGTTAATCTGGTATATAATCAGGTAAGTAATTGTGGCAGGTGATGAGAGGTGTGGCTAAGGTCTTTGCTTTGTTTCCAACCTCAGTAAACTTATTAACTTAGTTTTAAATGAATGCTGCTCTGAGCAAATCAATTTCAGTTGAGACAGATGCTTATCAGTATGGACCGAAATCACCTCAGGCCTGCATTCTGCGAATATACACCTCAGTCCATGAGTTGAAATGTATGCAGGAGAACGCATTAATAATAGATGCTGTTACAAAACACATGATAGGGAGGCTGCAGCAAGATGGAAGATGATGTGTGCTGCAAACTTAAGGGATTGGCTGCAGTTGTACTGACTACAACTTCTAATGTGATTTTTTTTTTATGATAAAAGAGGTTATTGAGAATGTGTACAGTAGATGAGTGCCTGGTGTATTATATATAACCGTTACAAGAAATCTCAACGTTCAGGAGGGATGATGGGAGTCTAAAGATTGTAAATGTGTCTTTGGCTTAGAAGGGTGCCAGCTTTGAATCCAGCTGCAATAAACCTAATGGGAAGCCTGAATGAATAATTTTCTGGCCTTTCATAACAATGTCCATTAAAGGTTTCATTAAGGAAAGCTCTAACCATTCCCCCAGTGTAGCTCCCAGTGGCTAACAATAGATTATTGTAGCTGTACATGGCAGCTCAAGCTTTGTGTGTGCTGCTGTAACTAAATGTGATGCTAATTGGGAATTGCTGACATTTTCTGTTTGCAAAATGTCAAATGCCTTGTTTTTAGATTTGCGACCACACATTTGTGATGTCTCCGATGGGTTTCGAGTGGGTCACTGTGTTTTTTCACTCATTAGATAGCATTAGATCTGATGTCAAAACAAGTCCTTGAAGTCAGAGCCACAAGGTTTTATGCAAACAATACCACTGACTTGTGTCCAGACAGCTTTTCTGGATAAATGAATATTACAAAAGAGGAAATCATTTGGGTGCGTTAGAGGTCACTAAATTGAATATGCTTCAGTTTTCATTTTTGCTTCTCTGGTGTATCCCTGACCCATCCACCACTATCCGCTGTGGGATCAGGTCTTCCTTCCCAAATGAAACAGGATCTCTTAAATTCAATGTGCCCTCCAAGATCTCAATGAGGATTGGTTGATATAACAGTCCATCGCTACTTCCCAGCTCCAGATATCCAACCCCTTCCCCTCCCACGGGTGCAAAGAGGAAACCAGACCCCGTCTCATCCAGCCTCGCTTGTACATTTAGTTTGGGTGAACATCCCTGGTAGCACCAGTTGTCAGCGGACCACCACTGCAGCGATCACGCTTAACTTGAAAAGTCTTTGGTGACAATGGGAGCCCCAGAGGAGGATGCGCCACTTCCACCTTCAGACATTACGGTGTTTGGGGCCAACTGTACCCTCCACGGCCTCAGCCACATCTTCCTGCCCGGTGGAGTGACTATCCGACGGCTGCTTTGGGCCGCCGCATTCAGCTCTTCCCTTTCCATCTTTCTCTACCAAGTGGCTGACCGTGTAATTGAGTACTACCAGTATCCTCATGTTACCATCCTGGATGAAATGGACAGTCCCGTCATGTATTTCCCAGCCATCACCCTCTGCAACTACAACAGCTTCCGAAAGTCCCAGATCCGCAGGAATGACATCTTCTGGATGGCTGGGCTCTTGGGTGTGGAACAAGGGGACTTTGATGACTTCATGGCCGCCTTGGGGCAGCCGACAGACAACAGCAAGTTTTTCCCAAGCAAGACCTTCAACATGCTGGAGTTTGTGCAGAGGACTAGCCACAACATAGACGAGATGTTGCTTGACTGCAAATATAGGGGAAAGGACTGTGGTCCAGAAAACTTTACCACAGTAAGTATGGCTCCTTCTGTGGTTTTAGCTTTAAGTGAAATAAGTGTTAACTCCATCAGAATTATTATAGAAAAAGTAATCATCTTTGTGGTGAAGCGCGAGACAGGTAGGAAGAACCATCTTAAATACCTGTGATTTCTTTGAATGATAAACCCAAATTTATTAAACATTTAGACTAAATATTTATAAGAAAATGTAAAATTATGATTAAAAGACAGTTGAAATCATGAAAAGCCACATTTGCACACCGTAACCTTTGGCTAATTCCACCAACTGTGAACTATTTAGAAGTCATTATAATGCTACAGTTTGAATTCTTTGTTCCGCCCACAGTGAAATGAAATACTGCATGAGTCAGTTTGTGTTTACGAATGCCAGGAGACATTACAGCGCTGAGCCACTGTAAGAAAGTGGTTCTTTTTTTTAATGAAATGAGCATTGTCATGATGAGACACACACATCAGATACAATTAGGGAAAGAGATATCATTTTCATCCAAATTATGTTGTCATTTCTTAATTGTTTTTCAGTGATGGTTCCATAATCTTCCATTTTTAAATAATTAATGGCATGTGTAGGGAAGGATTAAGTAGCTCTAGGGGGAACAACAGGTATGGGGGAGTAAGACAGGAAATAACTCTAAGGAATACTAACACAGCTATGATTTATCTCAGTTTACAAGAGCTGGTGCCAAAAGCAGAGAGAAACCTCCTGGTCCTTTTGGTGATGCCTATATTAATGCGTGTCCAATTCTTCATTTTTATTAATTGTAATTGTTCTCGAAGCAGAAATGAGAATTACTTCCCTCAATGTCCTCAGAAATATGTAAACTACCGAGGTGCCATATGGTTCAACAAATCTCTGCTGACATCATGCATCATGCATTATGGAGCAAACATATGCCGTTTTCAAAACCAGTTGAGTTTTTAATACGTTATTGTTTTCTTTGTAAACACCTCGGAAAAAGGATCACCTTCATAGTTGTAACGGCACCGGCTGTTCTAATGTTTTGTCTCATCCCACAAAATCAAAAACACATGATGCCACCAAAACAGAATAATGTCACCTTTGCAACAAAAAGACAATTTTTGATAACTCGTGCTTTTGTTTTTAGAAAATGCAATTTTTTCCCCCCTCAATTTTCAGGCCTCTACCAAAGAGATAAAATCGTGTCAGCAGAATTTGAATGGAACTTAATCGTCCTGCTGCAGAGACAGGGGAAGGATTGTATTTCGATGAAATGGGCCATTGATTTGAGTGATGAAAGCCTAGCACCAAGATGGGCTTGTCATGCTGCACAGTTTCTGTGAGAACCAGCAGCAGTGAAAGTGAGGCAAATGATTTATATCAATTACTTGCTAGTTGTACAGTGGCAATACTATTATTTTGTGTGAGACACAGTGGTTTAAACTGAAAGATGAGGTTTGGCTTTCCAACTGAACTAGACGTCTATGAAGAAGAGCTCCAGATTAGACCCGTAGCTCCTGAAACAAAATGGCACATGTGAGCTTATAAAGGCAGATTTTGATATCGATGTGGTCAGTCAGGTGACCTTGGCTCTTTTTCATTCCTACACACAAAGGGCAAATTTCAGCTAAATGTCAGAAACTGGAGACGCTCTGAGGGCCTAAGTATAGAGGGGGCTAATTAAAGATTCATGGAGCTGCCTGAATTCCCCCTCCTCGGCCTGCTGATCTTACTGTGGGAGGCTCAGAGGCAGGTCCTCTCATAGCGGCTGAGATGTGATGGAATCGAGATTACCCATTATATACTTCAGCAACATCACCACAAGATGACTCACGCAAGGTCTCGACAACATCTGACAATTAGCTCTGCGCATGTGGAAAATGTATGCCTAAATTCATTCTAACGCCTCTGCTCACATACTTTACATCTGAGTGTTATGCATTTAAATTTGGCACTAAAATGGTAGAACATTAGCATAAATACACTATCATCCTCTCCGATTTGAAACCCTCAGGATACTATCATCTCTGCTCTTCTACAGGAGAACTTAACAAATTACCTGACGATACTTGAACCTTTTGAAGTATTTTAAGTTGCCCTGTGCTGTGTGTTTGTGTGCTGTTGCCTGAACGTGCAGTTTTCGTGTCAGTCAAAGTCAGACAAAAGAAACACTGGCTGCAGAAACTCTGCGAGGGGAAAGACCAGATGTTTCTACTAATGAGCTGGATATGGGTGCAGTGGTATTGAGAGATCTTGGAGAGGAAATATCAGGGCCCCCAAGTGCAATTATTCCCTCTGCATAACGTAATGAAATTTTTTTTTTTTTTTTTTTTTGAGAGGAGGATGCTGTAATTCACTGGAGGAGAACGAGTCTCAGATATTAAAAGGGCTGGCAGATGGTAGATGCTGCAAGTTTTCTACCCAGTGCTATAAATATGTACAGGAACATAGCCTTGAACATCCCTGTATCAATCTGTGAGTGAACTGTGGTAATAAAGTTTGCTCCAATTACACTTGAGAATTTCTGTGCTTCTGCAGGACTTCATGAAACGTATACATAACAACCTTATATGTCAGACAGTGTACTCAGCATTATATTAAAGAAAACACTTTCAGATTTCAGCAGGCCCTAAAGGATCTCTGAGTGGAGGATTTATTTCATTATCAAAATTAATCTCATGCCTCCATCTTGTTGCCTTACACGCTGTCTGTGAACTGGTGCGTGATTGATTGCCTCATTAATACTCAAAGGCGTAAACACCCCAACACAGCCCCACTCACTGCTCTGGATTAAATCTGGGAGATTGGCTCTGACTAAATAAATCATCTGTCGGTGTGTGTATGCAGGATGCATGCAGAAGTTGGTGTAATATCATTTCAATCGATCAGTGGCTCAGCCCTTTAGCTAGCTTGCGCCAATGCGGGCGGACACTTGATTCCAGCACATTTATCCTTTTACTGTTGATCTCAAGTGTTGTAATTGAATTTCCTGTTCAGGTATCAGCTTGTGTTGAAACCAAAGCCAGAGCCTTTTTTTAATATTACATTGTGGTCAGTCTGTGTTGTTTGGGGATTTGTTAAGAGCCTGCCAGAACAGAACCAGGATGTGGTGTTTTGCTTTATCCACTGCAGTAAAATCTGGAGGCTGAAGTTGGCTTTGGAGGTCAAAGGAAAGGGATTGGTGAGTAAAGGAAGCAGAAATCAGGATTGAGGGTTTGACCTCTTCAGAAACAGTGCAGACAGAAGCAGTGTGGGAGATAGGAAAAGAGACAGAGGAGTGGTGGCTTATACAAGAGAAGAAGAAAAAAAAAAGCAAGACATGGAGTTCAAGGAGAGAGTGGAAACCAAACACAAAAGAGAGGCAGAGGGAAAGGAGGCTTAGATTGAGGTGGGACTGGGACTCAGCTGAGGACTGACACCATCATTGTGATTCAGCCTGCCTTGGAGCCGAGCCAACGCCGCCATGCACAACTGGAAGCATTAGGAGAGATGAAGGGAAGAGGTGTGTGAAGGAGCACAAAATTACAGTGCTGCGCGGAGCATGAAAAAGCAGGGGAGTGATAAAATAAAGCCTCCACAGTGCAAACAATGAAATAAACAAATCTGAAGTGGCGAGTATAGATGACAGGCCAAATAGCAAATACCTAATGTGTTTGTTCCATTACTCAGTGTCAGTAAAGGCCTGTACGGGAGCCACTGTTACTGTAAGTGCAGTATTGGCAGTCCGATCAATGGCTCTGAAGAGGAATAGTGAAGGAATTCATAACGGGGGCCTCTGTTTTGCTGACTTGCACAACCGGGGAGCAGATACTACCAGAGACGAACATTGGAAGGTGCCAGTTGACAAAACCTCTTAAGTGAATTAGCTTGTTAGGTGGAGACACCGGACACACTGCCTCTCCGTCCAAAACCAATAGTGCCATTATGTTACATTGGACATTACCAGCCTCCTGGCATCGTGTGATATCCAAACAAAATCATGCGTTTGGCCTTTCTCTGTCCAGACTTTCAGATTCTACCCTGCAAAAAAACAGTGACTCATGGTTTCATATCACATGTCCGTTTGATCTTGGATTGCCTGCCATGCCCATATTTAGCTTTTGTTTCCTCTAATGGCCTCTGGGATCTATATCCTGCTCTCTTAGCCAATAAAAGCGAAGCCTTGCACCTTGTAAAGTATTGTATCTTCTTTCAAGTAAGCTGAGATTCAACCTGACACCACGAGTCACTGTATGACAGATTTCTGGAAACGCTAAATCATTTTTTTTGGAAAGCTTGAGTGATGATGTAATCCACTTTCAAGTGTTTAAAAAAAAAAATCACATTTAGACTCTGTAATGGCATTTCTTTGAATGTCTGGGAGAGAGATAGTCACTGTAGCCTCGCAGATGTTTAGAGCTGTGATATGAATTTATAATATGTTCACCTGACACAGTAAAAATCTCTTGATGGAATGCTGTTTCTCAATGGCATTTTTAGGCCTCTGGCAAGTGCTTACTTTGCTTAATTTCTGGGCAAGCGGGCAAAATGTATTCACGAACGACTCACCAAAAGCCCCCAGCTGAGCAAATAAGATGAGAACACGCTAAAAAAAAAAAACAAGATTATCCTTGCAAATGAAAGCACCGGTGAGGAAATTTGAGGAGTGAGTTTATCAAAGTGTGACTGCGGGCTGCAGACTGAAAGCTTGAGTGACAGTGTGCTTATGTTTTTTTAGTTGGATTCTGGAATGCAACAAGGGAATGAGACTGCAGGTGAAACCAGCAGCATCTGTTTTTTATTGATAGAGACTGCAGCTGCCCTCCGCCAGGGCGGGGTATACTGTACATGTGCTGTGCCAGAGATGTTGCAATGCAATTACTGTACATTTCAAAGTCTTGCAATTTCCTTCACTGACGAAGAAACATGCTGCAGCAGTCTAAGAACACACCACTTTTAGAAAAAACAAACATAAACGCAGATAAAATACAGTAAAATGCAGTGACTATAGGATTATTCAATCCAGCTTACGATTCTTATTTTTTATAGTTTATTTTTTTACAAAGTACATGCCAATGTTTTTCCCCTTTGATGAATTTTATATGAGACATTTCAAAGTATAAGCCCCTGTTAGCTAAAAATCCATTCTTGCTTCCCTTGCATTACTTGTGCAGCATACAGAGTGGCCGTGTTGCTTTTCAAGGCAGCAAGAGGTTAGTTTCATTTAGAGGCAGGCCACAAGATGTCTCCCTCTGCTAAAGAAGCTGCTCGTCCACCACAGTGGCACCCCTGACTGCAAATGCTTTGGCTCTGCCCGCCTGTCACTGCCAGATTTGCATTTGTTTGGTCATGTTTTAGTCCCAGTGTAACACAGGACTCTCCTGCCATTCTCTCGTCTTGATTTTAGGTCTTGGAATACTCAGGGAGTTGTGAAGTTTTCTGTGTGACATGCTGCATATCAAGTAACTCCATTAGGATCCCTGAACTCACAGTCAAAAAACTATGCTCTAATATATGTGCAATATTTCCTTGATATTCAACAAATCAGCCTAATTTTGTCAGGCTTTAAATATCACAGGACTTTATTTTTTTATCAAAAGAAATTCAAGGCTGGTATGAATACCAATGATTGCCTCCTCATTTGGTCTTTCCATTTAAACTTCAATTGACAGAATGGATCAATCTCATGTATTGCAATCATATGACTGTCAGTGCAGAATGCAGTACAAATCTAACAAAAGGAAGATTTTTACATGAAGCTGAATTATTAATCAATAATCAGTTATTTCTAGGTTGTCAAATGATAACTGGGTGCTTTACTTTATCATTTATGATATTCATCTGAATATTTTTGGGTATTGGAATTATGGTTGGATACAAAAAGGCATCAGAAAAAGACATATTTGACATTTTTGTCTTCTCTGTCACTTGTACAGAAAAAAATAAACTGATTAAATCAAGAAATGAATTGCCAAATTAATAAAAAATGAAAATACTCATCAGTCACAGCCTTAAGTCACCTAAAGCAACATTACGCTGATAGAAGAATGGATGATTTTTGTGATTTGGCACCCCCACTAGGACTGGTGCTATTACTGCAAAAAGTAAATACCATTCCGTTGACAACCCAATTGCACAGGATGACGAGGAACCTCCACAGTTGCAAGCGATGTTGCATTCCCCATAATTAGTCTGTTTTTTAAGGTGTAAACAAGCAGCTGCTATAGCAAAACAAACAAAAAAAATTAACTGTGGCTGTGTATGATTTTCACCAGGAGCCAGCCAAATTTAGAAGCGACAATATTCAAAATGTGCGTCCCAAGGCACCTGGGCTGAAGTGACGTCACTCAGCAGAAGCTTTAACTTTGGAAGATTCTTTCCGTGCTGCTGTTTATTCTTTCATTATTATCATTTTTATTACAATACCCTGTCCTTTGGCTGCTGTGATGAAGAAATGTCCCTGTTTGCTGGACAAATAAAGGAAGTTCTGATTCTGATTCTGATTCTTACATCTCCCTACCCACAGAATCACAAGCACAACAGTGTCCCAAGTTTGGATACAAATTTTGCCCAGTATCATAACCATGTGAGAAAGTCACATAGCCACTACATCACTCACCTCTGGTACTCCCGACTGGAAACACCAGCCGTCTTTTGGTAGAAAACACGGACTGGTCCTCTAATTATACCAACTGACAACACTGAGAACAGTGTAGTAAGATGAAACATTACCCCACTGTGCCCGTTGCAAATAACCCAATTTGCAAAATCAAAACCAAAGCAGAACAAGCTGTTGAGTCACCCTAAATGACTGTAGGGGAAACTCCTTCATCTTGACTGTTCCCCGCACTAGCAATTCACTTCACCACTGTCATAAAAATGGACAGCTGTAGAGCCAAACATAAAGTAAGTGCATCAACACGCCAGCTAGCCAGCTATCATTACTTACAGTGTTGGTGTACAGCAAGAACACCAGCTGGGCCTCTGCAACTTTTCATTTCACCAACAACTAAAAGTCAGTCTGAGATGTTCTCTTGTTCCTTGCCTCTTGCTCTATCCCTTATCTCTACCCATAGAGCTCACCTGGCTGCAGCAAAATCTTTACTTGCCGGCACTCCTGTGCTGACCTTGTCCTGGTGCTCCAAGCTCCCATTCCCTGCCCCAGAATGAGGTAGCTGCACAGCTAACCAAACTAATTAGCTAAGGGCAGTGGTTAGCGGTAACTTACCAAGTAAGCTACAGGCTCTTTAGAAAACCTCTGTGAATCACGCAGCATTGAGACATCAAATATTTCTCCATAAAATATATAGACTCATCGACATAGTTGGTGTGTGAGGTTGTGCTAAATTAAGCGCAGGAAAAGCGCTTTGCAACACTTGTCACATTCACACACAAATTCATAGACTGCCATGCGAGGTGCCAACTGCTCATCAGGAGCAATTTGGGGTTCAGTATCTTTCTCAAGGATACCACGGCATGCAGCTGGGCAAGCCGGAGATTTCTGATGCTGATTAATAGATGACCTTCCAATTACTAGACAACCCGCTCAACCTCCTGAGATACAGCTGCGCTACACACTTCTTGTGGCGTGATTTCGAAGTCATTATTTTAAAACTGCAGTGCAGAACTTTTGTCTGTTGTCTGTTGTCTGTCGCTGTGCTTGCTTCCACCTCCAGCACTGGTAAACCAATCTTCGCTGGTTTAAGTCACATGTATTGCTGGTGGTGCGCAAGAGCAGGAAAATTGCCACTGACTTCAGATTTTATACAGCGGTTATTCATTTACATCTAAATCTAACAGCAGGTTCAAGATATAGTAGATACACGATGTTCTTTCAAGGCTGCAACAACAACAAACAAATGTAATTGTTGACTCATTATTCTGTCAATGATTTAATAATTTTGCCTATAAAATGTCAGGAAATTGCAAAAAGTGCATAATGCCAGTCTACTCAATCAAATAAACAGTCTGGGTATACAGTAACTGCACAGTAATGTTTGATAAAGCTTTCATCCTTTTTCATCCCCCTCTCTGCCTCTGTCTGTGCCGTGTGCAGTTCTCATGTGCATCTAATTGCTGCCAGTATTTCATCTTGTGTAGAACATTCTCACTGGCCCTTGAAGGAGCTCTTCCCTTTACTCAGTCAAAACACCGCTCCTCCTCTAATGAGACCTCTGGGGTTCAGCTCGGCTTTGACATGAAAGAGGGTGGTTAGTGTCAGTCCCTGACTTGTCTCAGGGCCTGAGCTGGTCTTCAAACTGGCCACTGAAAGTGAAAATACATCTTTTTTCAAATAGTTTCCTTTTTCATCTAACAGCAATCAGCCACTCATTTCAGTTTGGTAAATGTTATTACACTATGATACTCTAATTACATGCCCGAGCACTGAGACAGAGATGAAATGTGTTTGCGTCCCGAGGAAGATAACAAAGGAAGTGTGCGACCGGCAGAAATGTGGTTTCAGTGAGGAGGATAGTAATTCTACAGAAGGAAAATCATTAACTTCCACCCTGAGCGTTTCATATACTTGAGTGATTGCAGCGTGGGCTTTGAGGGGACATTTTAATTAAATTAACAATTTTGTGAAATGATTTCACAAATAAAAACAGTTTTTGAATGAGTCAAAGAGTCACAGTGTTGGCCATGTTAGAGGAAGCTCCAAAGCACTGCAGTGCAGAAACATGATTGCAGAGTGTTACACTAAAACTAGACTGGAAATACTCTGAACTGTCTTTTGTTCCCAATAACACAGGTGCAGGGAAAATACTGTAATCCCTTACAAACAAAGATAGACTGTTCACTGCCTTGTTCGTTTGTCTGGATCCCTGCACATCATTGATTCTGCTGAAAACAAATATGTACTTGTGTAAGACTTCATTCAGCTTGTCCAATATTTACACTTAAAGTTGCACTAATCAATATTTTTATATAAACTACCGAATAAATGACTGTGAGATGAAAATGGTCACTAGTGACGAACCCACCGAGAATTATCACCGCTTTCCCTCGTCTGTGTTTATGCACATTTGAGTTTATGATTTTTCACACCCACAACTTAGCTGTTTTTGGATCACTCTCTCTGCTTTCATCAATCTTGTTTCCCAGCAGCAGCAGGCAGCTGTTTGCACCCGCTGTACACTACCTGCTCTTACAGACAAGGTTATTGACGAGCATTTAGCAGCTAAAGAGACAGACAACTCTCTCAGGAGCTGATTAGAAACAGAGCCAAAAAACAGAATAAATATTGGATTTACATTTAACAGGTTGACACGAACATTTCTCCAGAAGAAGAAACTGTTGCTCCATATTTGCTTTGCTTTGTATTGGCAACTGTTTCTACATGGACTTTAAAGCTGAAAATATGCGTGTTGTGTTTTACATAAATGATATCACCACTTTGTTGATGTATTTTGTGCATCAGTTTCTTGTCAGTACTTTTTCCACTGCAGATACTACTCTCTCAACACAGGTGGGATTCTTAGCTCCGGGCCACTTTTACTCTTTTAAGGAGTTGGGAAACAATGCAGTTCTTACTTTGGTCTTGAGAAGCTGCAGCCTTTATTCACTGACAATCTGTAGCCTACACTGTACATTTACCCACAGACTGACACTGCCAACCTTTTTCTCTGCTCCTGCTCGCATCCATCATCACTTATCTGGCGCTTCGTAGTCAACCACACACGTTTCAGCACCCATTTACACCTTTTTGGACATTGTTTTGCTGGCTGCCATTGATTTAAATATGCTAGGTTCAGTGTTGCGTGAGTGATGATCATAGTAATGTTTCTCTGACCGATCAGTCGTTGGCAGTGTCTTCACATCACCTTTTTAATCAGCTCAGCTTTATTGGATCCTTCCTCCAATCATCCCAGCCCAGTTACCAGGATAAAAAATGTTCGCAGTAACATTCACATATTTATTTGTTAGAGGCTGCATAACATATTCGTCAGGAGGTGCAGGGGATGGTGGAGGAATTACAGGCAAGAAGGCGACTGTGTTTCAACATTTGCGTGAATAACACGACTGTATATGGGGAACTTGGGGCAATGGCAACAAAAAATTGATATAAGAAGTCAGGAAATCTCCAGATTTTGGCAGCCAAGTGCTTAAATGCACCACCGTTAAATGCTGAATTTAAGTTCATTTGTCGAGAGCTGCTTTCAAAGACAGAAAGCAAATATTAAAAAGAGTAATGATGATTGTCATGCATGGCCTGTGTAACCTCTGGAGCTTGGAGTAATGAAATTGAGCTGTGGATCAAACTGCTGACGGGGGGCGACTCAGAGACCTGGAGAGTCTTACACCTCACTCCTCCACTGAGCTTTTATGGGACAAGTGAGTCAAGCGTTCAACTCATCAGTTAATTGCACCTCATTTCTATTGACATGTTCCCAAAGAAACCAAGACAAGAGGAAATCAATGCAGCTAGTCAATCAGTGGAGAAATCAGGCAGCTATAACTCTGATAAGGTGGTATTGTGGGAGTTATTTACTTGGCTGCCACTCATGCAGCATTAGTGTTTTCTCCTCTTTGTTTAGCTTTGTTATTGGGTCTGAAACTGAGGTTGTTGTCCCTGTTGATGCTGAAATAGAGGCTATTGTTCACTTTGATTGGATCTCTCCTCACAAATAGATAATCCTCGATTCCACAATTAAGAAAAAACAAACAAACAAAAAAACCTATCCGGTTGTTGCGAAGAATAAAAAAGGTTTGAACATAAGGCTTTTACGGAAAGCAATGCAGGGCATCTGTTTTGTCTGGACGACAGAAAGGAATAGGCGTCGTGTGGACATGAGATACAGTGGCTGCTGTGGTAGCTGGATCCAGGCAATTAATTTAGTTGTTTTGCTGCCGGAAAGCTCTGAAATCACCCAGAGGGAAAATAACTATTACCACAGTATCGGAGCAGTTACTTTGGCTGCTCTTTATTTCTTAGTATTCAGACATTCATTAACGTTATCAGACTGTTATGACCACAACTTCTGAACACAGAGAGAACTGTTCTGCATAGCGTTCCCCGCTCCCTCTTTGTTATGAGTTAATACTTTTGGCAGTAATTAAGTTGGCCAAAGATAAGTATAAATGTTATCTCTTTCTGATTGAAATTAAGTTACACATCGTAGTCAAATAACAAGAACAGGAAGAGACTTCCTGTGCAATATTTGTAATTAATAAAGAGAAATTTGTGTCACATTTATTAAATATGCATGCTCGGCACTAAATGACACTATGGTCCTGACAAAGTGAAGCTATGATTACCCTTCTCACAATTTGTAATAATAAGATCCCATTAGATTTAATGTGGTAATCAAAAGCCTCTATTCTTCTATTCACATTTGTGCTTCTTTTTACTTATCGTTTGTCAGTGGAAAGCGTATTATCAGAAAAGTAAAAACTTTACATGCGTTGCTTTCTTAAATGTTTCTGTAGAGTTCATTTTCTGCTGTAGCTTCAATGACCAATCAAAGGTGTACTATGTAGTTGTTTTTTTTTGTTATTAAACTTCTTATTCATTTGAGAGAACAAGAGAGGAAAAACAGAACAAAAATACATGTAATTGTTTTTTTTAATGCTTTATAAACAAACTAAATAAACAAACTGACCTTAAAGGACAACACAATTTCATACTCTTACTTTGTTTACGTTTGGCGGACCCTGCCAACTTGCTAGCAGTGTTCTAGGGACCTTGTTTTCCTCTGAGAACAGCTTGTTTATTCAGTTACAGAAAAAAATCATTCTTCCGAGTTTCTTTTGTTACCTCATTAAATCGTAGAATATTCAAATGAACAATCTGAATTTCCTCTAAAGAAAAGCTATGTAATGCCCCTTTAAATAATATGTGTTGCATTTTGATTTCATTTTTTGACAAAAAGCAGGCTTGATGGTTACTCCACCATAGAAGTCTGAGGTAGAAGAAGCAAAACGTTTCTTGTTGAATCAAAACAAAAAATGAAAAGTAAAAACTAGCGCTCGACTTGTACTTGATTTGGGGGGGCTGCTGCTGCTGACACCGATATCGGAGGAAAAATGTCAGTGTAGATGTACTGACACAACAGGCTAGCTGTTCCATGTTTATGCTAAGCTTACAGCATGCTAGCTTTAGTGTCATATTTAGCAAATGTATATTATAATTTTTTCCCCCAAAATATTTAATTTTCCTGTCAGATAAAAATGTACTTTAATGACTATATTTTAAGATGACATGTTGGGAATGATAAACAGAATCATGGATTCAGAATTGGCAGATCAGTTCTGGCATCTCTTGACATTTCTTCATCACTATAAACACAGAGACAGGGACCCCATGATGCCCATGAGTCATTTTCACTCTTCTCTGTTATGTTTAAACCAGGTCGATTCTTATTATTTTATCAAATGATTTACATCTACACTTGCAAATAACAGCCTCTCCTCCAAGCACACACTGTTATCCAATGTTTAAAGCCATTTTTCACTTTCCACGATCTTTTTTTAACAACCTTTTATCACCACAGCTGTGATCAGGTTTTTCTCAGCCAATACTCACATTTCAGTCTGAGAAGGTTCCAGCTAACATAATAATAAAAAATAGTCTCCGTATCAAGCTGAGCCTTCTGCCAAGCAGTATCCTCTGATAAACTCACATAAAACGAGTAAAGCACCTTTAATATCAGCACGAGCCACATCTGCATGCAGCAGGATGTCAGCCCTCATTACACTGCATTTGTGAAATTACATTAGATACTGGCAGAATGAAGAACAAGAGCAGATATTTCTAACACATTTTAAATGATTTTGCTATAACTAGCTGGCTCCCATTAGTTATCAATTATATAGCGATATTGATCCCCTATCTGAGCTGCAGATCATCAATATTAAAGAATTTCAGACTTCATCGTTTTCTCTGTTGCTGAATTTCTTTATCACAATTATTTCTACTTTGATTGATTCCTTCCCCCCGCCTCTCCATACCATTGGAGGTCTACTTCATCACCGGAGGAAAACAATTTCATCCACTGGCTCCACCTCATTCTCCATTCGACTGTAGAGAGAGTGTGTAGGGGGGCAACAAGCTTTATATTCCCTTCTGCAGGCAGCAAGTCAACAGACTAAAAAAGCATCTCTTCAATCTGTGGAAAAAAGGGAGGAGTTGGGTTATGGGCAGCTACTGCACAAAGAGAGAAACCACCGAAATCTGCAAGTATTGTCTGGCACTGGAGAGGGCGATGGAGGAGTGAAAGATCTGAGCAACAGGGGTAAGCCTCTCCGGATTTTCAAAGTGATTGCCTCTGGGAGTGAAGTCGTCGCATACATCTGCAATTATCACGTCCATTTATCTATTGATGAAGGGACTGGTGATGTTTACGCTTGATGGTTTTTGTTAATGGAGTGATTCAGCTGTTTTTCTCATAAAGGAATCATTATGTAAATCAATTTTGCCTCCCCCCAAGGAGCTCAGTTCCTTTTGTTTATGTTCACGGCAAATCATTTTTTTAAGCCTGAACAGTGGGACAGCTGCACACTAGGACTCCAGTCGCTGCTACCTGGAATTTGTGATACATAAATCTGGAGATGTTTGTGGGGAAAGCCACTGTGTGTAAACTGGGGATGTGTAGAGCTGGCTGCTAGGAAACAACATTTGGTGAAGAAGCACCTGCCTTGTCACGAGCAATTATGGTTGAAGCACCACCAGCCGAGTCGGTCGCCCTGGGGCCACCCAGACAGAATGATTCCCAGGAGACCCCTGTCAAAAAGTCCAGCTCGCTGAAACCATCGTGGAGAGAGATCACGGTGAGTTTCATAATGAGGACCAAGATCCACGGTTTAAAGTTTGTCTTCTCTCCGGACAAGTCCAAACCACAGCGAGTCGTCTGGATCATGGCCTTCTTTGTTTGTGTCAGTCTCCTTTGCACCTGGTCCTGGAATCGAATCCTCTACCTGATGTCCTACCCCGCCATCACAAAGATTTACATGGTGTGGGCTCACAACATGTCCTTCCCGGCTGTCACCTTCTGCAATAAAAACGTTTTCCGCGCGTCCACTCTGACCAGGGATGACCTGTATCACAGCGGCTACTGGATGGACCTCATGTATCCTAATCACACGGTGATGGAGAAGAGCCTGTCCATCCTTAAAGACAGCCACAAGCAGGGTCTCCTGAGCCTGCTGGACTTCAACAACTACAGTCCGCACCCCGATTACCGCATCAACACCACCGAGATGATGGGACGCCTCGGCCACCAGTTGGAGGACATGCTGCTGGAGTGCAGGTTCCGCGGGGAAACCTGCACCTACAAAAACTTCAGCACTGTATGTACAGAAAAGAAATATGGTGTTTGTCAGGTGTTGATTTGAATGTTGTTTGCAAGGTGTATTAATAATTCATGCTGGCATTTGAAGACGCACCCTCCGGCAGCCACTCTCTCTGGGTGTTGTAAGGTGTTGATGTTTCAAAGCTGCAAACAAGCCTGTCCTGTTTTTTACCTCTCCGACATGACAGCTCCTTTCCTTATTAAACTTGAAAAAGTCACTCAAGGAAACAAGTACGATGTCACCTCCATGTTGTGCCGGAAAAATCAATGTCACGTCACTGTCAATGACTTCACCGTCTACTTTATGTTTTTTTTCTCTTTACAGTTTCGCATTCAGTTATACTCACCATGGCAAGTTTCTGAGTTGCCAGGTGCTTTTTACGCCTTTTTTTGCTTCATAACCCGTGACAACAATGGTAAAGGGAGAAAAATTGGAGCGTTAATAATTCAGATGTCGTAAATCAGTTCAAATTAAAGTTTTAGCTCCTCTAATTAAACATCTGGAGGGCATGTGGAGTATATGGCCTTGTTTCAAAAAATGCAGCTGAGTTCCCCATTTAAAACACCAGACGTCCGAGTCTATTACAGCCATTAATTGCAAGTAATCACTGAATGCCACACAGAGGAGGTAGATGGTGCTTTGGAAATCGTTTCAAACAATGTTATTTCTCTCAAATACATTAACCAAAAGGAGGCAACCTATAACGTCATCAGAAAAAAAAAAATTATAAAGCTCAATGGAGAAACTTGTGCAGTGTGAAGTAAGCATGCAGAGAGACTAATTCATTTCTACAGCACTGAGAATAATTTACATCTGGGAATGTGCTTGTAGTTCTCAAACACTAACCTTGCACCACCATCGCAATTCAAACCCATCTGAGCATCTGGATTCCAGTCAAAAAGATGAAACTGTGACACCTCCATTCATCTTAAAATGTGAAGTCCTGCACGCTACAAGATGTCGGCTCGCCATGGTGGCTTCCTTGTTTTGCACAAACCCATGCAGAGCCTCCACAATCCATGAAATCAGCCTTCATGGCCAGATTGGGGTCAGAGATGGGATTTAGACTGTGTTGTTTCCATGATGTTGCTGAACAGAGGCTCATGTTTTATCCAAAATGAAATCTGAATCTTTTAAAAAAAAAAAGGCTGGCAGTTAACATGCAGACCTCATTATATAGCCAGCAGGGGGAAGGGACCAAAGCGCTGTCTTATCTGTCTGAGCTTCATGTAAGTCTCTGTGAGTCTGGACATGGAACACTGACTCTGATCTCTAGAGATCAGCTTTTCCATGGTGGTTGAGTTTTTGCCAGCCGCCCTCTTGCCTCAACCCCACCATGCTGGGTAGTGAAAATCAACCATCACACGAGATCCCTTTCCTTTCAGGCGTCACTTGTTGTTTAAAAATGTAGCGAAGGCAGACAGGATTCCAGATTTTCGACAGCCTGCAAAAACATCTTCCCTGCAGCCAGAATTATTTTTATTTTTTCTCTCCAGTAAATGTGTGACACCTTTCTGGTTGCCAAGTAAAGAAATTTGACAACTATGGTCATTAATGGAGCAAATGTTATTCATTGTAGCAAATTAATGATTGAACTTTAAAAAGAAGGGGTTTATATAGAAGCAACAATGGGCTGAAAAATTATGATTTTAGAGCAACTACCTCTTAAGGTTTACAAATAATAACTGAACTGAATGTATGTGGTTATAAAGAAAGTATTTTCTTCTATTGAAATCAAAGGTCACGATGATGTGACATTTATTGGGTTCTGTACCAAACATACACGTTTCCTTACTCCGGACATCTCTCACGCTGTTTTGTCACTGAACCTTCATCGAAAAACTAAAAACTCAAATCATTTTGGCTCTTCTTTGCATCCGCAGTTCAACGAGGATTTCTGATTTTACAGTATAGTCATGACTCATTCACAATCACTCCCCCTTAATTTCTAGTTGCTTGCCTCGAACAAAAACATTCTGCATGTATATGCCGTTCGGTGAACTTGTGTGACTGTTTGTAAGACACGCGTAGGTGTTGGCACGATTTTAAATGAGACAAACTTACTATGACAGCTGTTTCTGGCATTTCTCAACACTGCAGGTTTTTTTTTATATTGTGCTGAAGTGCATGAAGGAGAGATATTCTAGTTCCTCAGAGTGTTGCATAACCAATCAATTATACAGTTTCATAGTCTTATCTCAAATTGATGGGCTTATCTTGAATTTACTCAACCCCTCAAGCTGCATTCAGAATTTCAAACTTTTCCGGTCTTTATCCAAACTGTAGAGTGAATTTAAAATGCCACCGTTTTTAATCTCAGCACAGATTTACTTTACTTGTTTGGCAGAGGATAGAGATTTTTTTTTTTCTAATCACAGAGAAAATCCATAAACTTGGGAGAGGGGGGGGAAAAAAGTCAATCTGTCAACTGTGAGTGCTGAAGCAAAATGTGAAAATAAATAACTCAAGCCAACTGGATTAATTAAATCAGGAAGATGTTTGGTGTGAGCAAACCTACTGTAGCGGTTGCACATCAAACGATAAGTACCGCAGAGCTGTGCTGGCACAGGTTCGGTCTCTTAAGAAGTTTGTAAGGCAGGACACACAAATGTCTTTTAAAAACCCAATTTAGAGTTTGTTTGTGTGTCCAGAGAGCTTCCACCTCAGATGTTTCGTATTTAATGACAGCAAACCAGTACATTCACTCCAAGTTACTCAGGGGAAATTTGGTGTGAAATTGGGTAAAGATTGATAGCTACTGCCGCTGCTGCTAAGGAAAGCTCATTATTTCTCAAATCAGAGCCAGGTGCCTGCCTAAAGCTGCTGCTGCTTTCTCTGATAATCACAAAACCTCTGCAATGATTACCTGTCCTGCACAATTACAGGCTGATGTGTAATACATCCCGTACAGGTGCACAGTTTACCCCGGCTCAAAAGGGAAGGCTTTGACGTTCCCATTAATGCCCCTGTTGCTTTTTGTGCTCTTCACAGATTTACACGCGCTACGGAAAATGCTACACATTCAACTCGGGATTAGACGGTAACCCTTTGTTGACGACGTTAAAAGGCGGCACCGGGAACGGCTTGGAAATCATGTTGGATATTCAGCAGGATGAATACCTGCCTGTGTGGGGAGAGACAGGTCAGTGTGGTACATTTTTTACTTGTTTAATACTTTTGTGGAAATCTTTTCATCTTGTTGGGTAACCCTTTACATCTCCTCTGCTCCGCTGCTCCTTTTCATTTCTAGAACCTGTGGTGTATCACTGGATGTTAGAGTTGCAACAATTAACTGAATAGTTGTCAGCTATTTATTAATCACCATTTATTTAGATGATCGATTCATTAGTAAGACTGTTGAAAGAAAAAAGTCATCATTTTCTGATTCCAGCTTCCTAAATGTTCTGGTTCAATCCTCCAGTGCAGTAAACAGAATATCTTTGGGATGCGGACACAACAAGACAGTCGAGGATGTCTTCTTTTGGAAATACTGCTTGACATTTTCTCACATTTTATACACCAAGAAAACTAATTGACACATTAATCAACAATCAAAGTAAGCATTAGCTGCGGCTTTATTTGATAAATATAACAAAATCTGAAGATTTAGTGTACACCTAAATTTCTACCAAATTACACAAAAGCGATGTACTATCATGTGTATTATCTTGATATATTCCGCCATGTCTGCAAGTGACATCTAATAAAATACATTCATTGACATATTGTCTTACATTTACGGCAGACAACAAAGCCACTGAACCGTACATTCATAAAGTATACAGCATGCTGTAAATCACTGGGTGTTAAACCTGTTCGATACCGGTCCTCTACACTAACACATGAGCATCTCACTAATATTAGCCTCCAGCATGGGGCTCTGGGAGCACTTAGCATCAGTGCCAGAGCCAAAAAAAAAACGGGTCCCAGAGGCGAGCGTACTTGTTGTTACATTTTTCTGGCGTGCTGTATCCACAGATGAGACCTCCTACGAAGCAGGCATCAAGGTTCAGATCCACAGCCAGGACGAGCCGCCCTTCATTGATCAGCTGGGATTTGGTGTGGCCCCTGGTTTTCAAACTTTTGTGTCATGTCAGCAGCAACTGGTACCTAACGTTCAGCCTCCTTCCCCCTCTGACCTCGACCTCTTCTTTGCTCCACTTCATTCTGTGTTTGTCCCCCCAAACCCCTCTCCAGCCAGTGGCCATTACCTCTGTGTCACAGAGTCTGGAGCAAAATCAAACTGTTGATTTACCTTGTGAGGGAAAAGTGCAGTCAAGGTGTTAAATGAAACAACCAGTTTTTTCTGGATACATGAAACAGAAGGAATTATTGCAGCCAAGGAATATTGACAGAGAAGGGCCAAGTAACGATTGGATGCAGGCAGAAGAGCATACTGTGCTTATCAGAGCCAAAAGAAACTCAAGACTACACAGCAAGCAGAAATATCTGGCAGCTCAAAGTGTTTGTTTTACTTTTTCATATTGAGTCTTCACTGCTTTTAGCATGGGAACTAAAATACAAATATGGCTGATTTGAATGCTGTGAAATTGTCTCCAGTGGTGCTTTCAAAGAGACGGAAGAGGAAAAACTGTGAGGAAGACTCGCAGGATTCACACAGCCACGGTTAACAAGCTTCAATGATCAGACCGTTAACTCTGATTAATAAGAAATAAACCAGAGTCTGAAGAGAGAATGGACAATTTCTTATCATTAAAACCCTTTGAAGAAAATTGTTAACGTGATATTAAGCTTTATGAACGATTTTTCTCTCCGTTATTGGTGAAATGGTCTGCAGTTTAGCCAAAATCACATAGCTTTAAAGACTCTATAAATAACTGACCTCTGGATACTCACTCTCAAGTCTTACCGTATCTTGAGGGAGAGATGCGGAAATATTGTGGTTTTGAAGTTAAAGGGACTATTAAAAGAAGCCTGGTGCACCTATCCTCACATTAGTTTATTCCTCAGTTCTGCTTATGCTTAAGATTACACACAGCTGTTTTGAAGACACATTTTTCAAAATATAGGAGGATTTTTGACACTGTAAAAAAAGCGTTTTATCACCCAATTTAAGGGGAAGGAGAAAGATTTGACTGTAGAAAATTAGATCCTGCCATCATGAAAATTAGATCCGTGCAGAGTCATAAGACTCGCACATGGATTTCATATCCAGATTTAATGAATGTGTACAGCAGTTATGTGACGTTTGCCAAGATGACAAATTCAACGACAGGAGAGGGAAATATCACTAAGTCACAAGAAAATGGCGCCTGTGCCACAAAGCATTTCAGGTTGTTTTGCAATGATTACCTTTGAGATCAAGTGTATTTTTGCATTGTGCTGCAGGCTCATTAAAATTTCCACCACATAATGAGTCCCTGTGAAGTCTCAAAGTAATGGATACTCCGGCAGCTTATCAAAGCCATTATTTTAAGCAATTAATCAAGTCCAATTTAGATGATTTTGCTCCTTAAGTTAATGGTCTTGGTCAGTTCACGAGCATGAGATAAATAAATGATCACATAAAAAAAATCTTCCATCCTTGAATTAGCAGAATAACATGGGATGATTGAGGCAGAGTTTGGTCTCCTAAAACAGACACTTGGACACCACAAGGATGACAAATGTTATTTTGGGGATGCAGTTATGAAACATGTGATTGTTCCGCTCTCTTTCTCTTTCTCTGTGTGACTGTTGAGAGATGCTCTAAGTGTATCATCATTCAGCCATCTCCGAGATGTGAATCAGATCTATTAATCACCATCAGGAAGTTTCCCCCGCAGAAAGCAAAAGTGCACGGGTTGTCATTTATAATCAAGACACAAGCACCCACACCAGCGACAGCTAAAAGACGTGTTTACGACCTAAAAGATGGGCTGAATTAATTAGACTGTCATTAAAGTCTGGCCAGCATTAATTTCAGTCAGTCTCCAATGAGTACAGTGACACTGCTCTCAGTTTCATAATAGACAGCTGGCTCAAGCACTTATGATTTCAAGACTTTTCATTTGTTAAGCTTCTGTCGGAGGAGTTTAATTTTTAATAGGAGGGTGACTTGTGAGCTCAGAGAGCCGTGAGGACTATTGAACCAAATTTTAACTGGAGTAATGTCATGGATGAAACTGAGATGTGTCCTCACTCAAGCTTGAGTGGATGTAAGAGGAGAATGGCTGAATGACAACCCACCAGCGCACCACTGCTGCCGAGTCTTCACGCACCACTGGGAGTTGTAGCTGTATCATTGTTATCAGACAAAGGGCTGTCTTACCATCCAGAGAGGAGTCGACCGCTTTCCGCCCCTTGCCTTTGCTGTTGCTCCTCTTATTATTTTTGATAATCATGTGGGCTGTGTTCCCTCACCCCCTCGCCCTAGATGAGACGTCCTATGAGGCCGGCATAAAGGTACAGCTTCACACTCAGTCAGAGCCTCCTTTCCTCCATGAGCTGGGCTTCGGGGTCGCCCCCGGCTTCCAAACGTTCGTTTCCACCCAAGAGCAGAGGGTAGCGTATGACTGTCTGGGCTTGCTGCATGCCACAAATGCTGTATTGTTAAATAGCTACACACTCCATCATTAAGTCCTACACTTTCATCTGCTAGTCCCCCACTCCCTCCCTGCCTCCCTCCCCAGGGACTGGATCCATCTGTCCCCTTCCTCTGTGTGGCTGAAGCAACGACATGCAACCACATCAGCAGTGTGTCATTGTCGTCTCTGTTTAATACATATCAGTAAAGAGCAGCTAATGTGTTCCATTCCAGCTTTAAGTCAAATCCATCCGAGTCTGTATCTACATCAAGGCTGTTGTTTGGCTTTACCCTTTCACTGCCATGGATGGTTCTGTTGACACTTTTCCTTTTGTTCGTTTTACTTTCATGTCTTCTTGGGACGATCCACTGGACCGCTACTTAATGTCATCTGGAGGGACCAGACAATGTGATTCATTAGGTTTTATTACCCACGAGGACTCTGGCATCAGTTTGAAGTCAAGCAGTTATTGCACTGGGGTTTTATTTCCAGTGTAACTCCAGTTATGAGAGTCTGTGGGCTAGAAATGGAGTCCAATAAAGGCTTAATCATGTTTACTAGTATAAGTGCACTCCTTCAGTGAATTCCACTCTATCTCTGTCACTTTTTATTGACTTAATGAGCTTCGGACTGTCTGAGTTAGCCAGGTTAGAGCCAGTGGAGAAGATTGAGAATTACAGTGACAATAGCATTATCATTTCCCTGTGAAGTTTGTCAGCGAAGAAGCCTTTGGCATTGACTGTTGGCTAGCTCCCACTGCAATTAGTAGCAACATGCACAAATGCCCAAGCAAGCATCGGTGACCCTCATAAATAATTGGTTAGTTTTTGTCTTGAGAATGAGAAGTGGGCATTCATTACCATAAATTGCTGTAAACAAGACTTTTAAAAACGGACTGAGAGTCTTGTTGGTGCTTCACTGTCAGTGTGTTAGGTCCACCAAAATAAGAGCTCTTTTAAAGTGTTAAAAGAAAGCTCCACACGTGTGCTCCACACGTGTGCGTGTGCGTGTGCGTGTGCGCGTGCGCACACACACACACACGGGGCACATCAAGCTGCAATTACAAGACGAGCACCATGGGTCTAATGTTTAGCGCAAACCCAAACCTTAAGATTCCGGCATTAAATATTCCTCATTAGTGGATTCATTGAGAATTCCCTCAGTTGCCCATAATTGTAATGACCTGCTCTTCACCTTTTAATGAGAGTTTTACCTCTAATGAGACTGCAAACTCCACATCTTCACTAAATTGTTTAAATTCACAGGGGTTATGCAGTCAGAGTAGTGTTTTAATAAACTCTCCAGGGCTTAGATTAGAACATTTAGATAGTTAATCAACTATAAAAATGCTTTCATTAGCTTCTGGAGAGTCGTTTATTCATTAGGACTTATTATTTACTATTAAACAAGATGTAACGCTCTGTATAACGTCTGTTAAATTCATGTGTTCGTTCATCCGACAAACCTGTAAACTGTTTATTGTTCTGAGTTCTGTTCTCAGGGTTGTAAAATTTGTCCATTGATTGTGGTGTCCTGTCTGAAACTACATATTTTACAGATTCCTCTTAAGCTTGTCTCTATTCCCATGGTATTCTGCTTCCTACCGGGGACTAGACCTGCATCAGTAATGTTCTGCATGGTGTCTGCTTGCTGCTATACATGAGCAATAATGTTGTTTCGACTGGACATTTTTGTGCCAGTAGTGTCTCAGTGCGCATTTTCATTTAAATGCTTCTGTATTATTATTATATATATATATATTTTTTTTTTATGTTCGAGACATTTTCTGTTGGGTTTTGTCAGCTTGTTGTCCTCTTTTGTACTTGAGCTGTACCGGGCTTGTAATATGTTTTTATTTGTTGTTATCCTGCGTGCCCATATACTGAGGGAAAACATGTGCTGTTTGCTCTTTCAGCTTCAGTACCTCCCTCCGCCTTGGGGAGATTGCAAGTCTACGCCCATAGACTCTGAATTCTTCTCCACGTACAGCATCACCGCCTGCCGCATTGACTGTGAAACCCGGTACCTGCTGGAGAACTGCAACTGCAGGATGGTTCACATGCCTGGTATGATTTTGGAAAAAGGCTTGACAGATTAAAATATGTTGCCAAGACGCGTTTCCTCATTTCCGTTTGTGTAATTATTTTTGACTTTTATGCAATCTCAAACAGGAACCTCCACAGTTTGCACTCCTGAGCAGTACAAAGACTGTGCTGACCCAGCTTTAGGTGAGCCCACACACCTTACTGCATAAGTATCAATTGTTAGTGCGATAGTTTTGCATTAATTCACTCGAGTGTTCATCAGCACAGGCATGAGACTATTCTAACTTCTATATAACACCTCTGTAGCTTTAACTCGGAATTGCTTTAATCCCAGACAGTGCTGAAGCAAAATAATAAAGTAAAATTATTGTTTAAAAAATCCATTAGGGAGATTTGTGATGTGTCTATGCTTCGCTGATATCAAATAAATCCCACAGAGCTTTTTTTTTTCCTCCCTCTGTATTATAGCTTCAGTCATTATTTGCTTTCATGGAAAGTGAACGATGGCAGCAAATGTATTTTTTTTTTCTCCTGTCGTGTGTGGAGACATTTTTAGCAGAAACTTCTGAGTGTGCAGGTTTGTTTGATTCTTCGCAGTGATCACAATATTTTTAAATGACTTTGATCATCCACAGACTTTTTGGTAGAGAAAGACAACGATTACTGTGTGTGTCAGACCCCCTGCAACATGACTCGCTATGGCAAGGAGCTGTCCATGGTTAAGATCCCCAGTAAGGCATCTGCTAAATATCTGGCTAAGAAATTCAACAAAACTGAGCAGTATATTGGGTAAGTATTATGGCAGCAGTCAGTTATTCAGATCTCAGCCTCTTGTCTTTTTTTTTTTTGTTGTTTTTCTGTTGATGGATGGATGTACTGTGGCATAGCATGACCTGGGTCTCCATCGTTCACCTTCAATGTAACAATAATGAAAGATAGTTACACAGGATATGTGAGATATCATTTTGTGTGATGTAATACCATCGGAAATAAAATTCTTTTGGGTGTGCTTTTGTCTGTTCCCTCTCCAGAGAAAATATATTGGTCTTGGACATCTTCTTTGAAGCTCTGAATTATGAGAAGATTGAGCAGAAGAAAGCCTATGAAATTGCAGGGCTCCTCGGTAAGATTCTCAAAGTTTGCAGGTTCACGGTGACTGAAAAGTGCAACTGACCTCGGTGTCAGCACTCTCTGCGGTGCCCCCACCACACACTTCACATCGTGTGTTCACTGTGCCCAGTGCTTTGAGGCTTCCCTCCTCTTTGAACCGAAACAGGCGGAACACATTTTCATAATCTGATGCTCTTGCAAGGGCAGCTGGGTTGGGCCTGATGAGAAGCTGGGGCTGGATGGACACTTTTGACAATTCTGCCCAGATTACTGTGAGAGATACTGAATTGGGAGTGACAGCACGGGGAATGGTTTCATGCACCATTGTTCAATTACTGTACCTGCCCATATCTGTTCATCTCTTTTGTTCTAGGTGACATTGGAGGTCAGATGGGGCTGTTTATCGGAGCCAGTGTCTTAACAATACTGGAAATCTTCGACTATCTATATGAGGTAAGTGATTGGTTGTAAACTATAATGCAAAACTTTGAACACTTATTCAATGCAGAAGTAAATAGTTTGCTGTTATACATGTTTTTGTTTATATACCTTGTAGAAAAAGTCAAAGGCTCAATCCCATCTCCAGTTTGAACTGCAGCAGTTGTTTTCGAGTGAACCCGCTGCCCTTCAGAACAGACTTACAAGGGGCAGTGGTTGAAATCTCCCTCTATGAAATAAGACCCTTTAAGACCCACTTCTGTAGTTGTCGATGGCATTAACATGAACGGATAAGACTGAACTTTTCCAATATGCCGTCTTTTCGCTAATTTCTTGTGCAATACTGTGGCTATCCTGCTATTATCATAATGCTAATTATCTGATGGAGACAAGAAAGAATAAACGCTTACGAATCATTTACAACTTTAATTCAGCAGATAAAATAAAAAATACTGCTTCATTACCCCACCACTGGCAGTGCTTTTCAGGTTAACGCTAGCAACCTGTGCTCCTACCTTTCAGCTGGAAATGCAGCATTGAAATGCAGGACTGTCATGCACAAATCAGCTCTAAAAGTGTAACATTAGCTAGCTAATTAGCAAACAAGATATCAGCAAACAAGAACCATTATACTCTCAATCTGCAGAGTTCATATAACCCTTTATTTAAAAAAAAACACAGGTTGACCATGTAGCTCTGACATTTCCCACAGCAAGGACCAGGATACTCTACCCAAAGGCATGAACACGCAATGAACGCACAAGGAGTGTCATGGGATTGGGCCAAAGATGACCTTTGTGCTGCATGTGTTTAATCATAAAGGAACAGTTTGACATTTTGATGAAGAAGCTAATTTAGAAAGACAGGTTGTATCTTCAGGCCCAACCAGCAGCTTATTAGCTTAGCATAGCTTAAAGGCTCAAAACAGGTAAAGAGCTAGCCTTGCCCTACCCTAAGATAACAAAACTTACCCACCAGTACCTCTAAAGCTTTTAAATTAGAACTTGTTTGTTTCATGCCAACAAAAATTGAAGTGTAATAATGTCAAGTTGTGACTCAGGGACCAAACTGTTTGTCTATTTGACAGCTACAGTCCAGCACATTGCTTCCCGTAGAACCACAACTTTCATGACTTTTCAACAACAATCATTCTTGCACTTCAGTTTATGTATGGATTAGATTAACAAGACATAAGTGTTTAATTGCTGCTGTTTTCCCTTGTGTTCATGCTAATCTAAGCTAATGTGCTGCTGGCTGTTTATGTTTACTGCACATTTATCTCTCTTGACTATTGAATAAGCATATTTTCCAGACATAAATATATATTTGCACTCAATGTTTAATCTTAATGTCACTGACCATGACATCTTCCATATGTGAATAATGTGTAATTGGTGTTTTTTGCATTCAGGTGTTTAAGGATAAGGTTTTGGGTTACTTCATACGCAAGAAACGACCACAGCGTTGTCAGAGCGACAATCTGGTAATTCTAGCCTCTCAGAATGCATCTGATTGAATGAAATTAATGTGTTGTGGTTATTAGATGAGCTCAGGAACAACAACAACAAAATGTCTGCTAACACTGGAAAATGCTTTTAATGAACAGCACCAGAGAGAAAACAAAAGCCATGGCACACTGTCATCATTAGTTTCAATTTCCCATGCAGGAAAGACATATTGGGCTAAAACACATAATCATTAATATTTCAAAAACATTGTTTTTATTGCACAGTATGAATGCATAATCAGTGTATCTAATGGTATACAAACAGTGCTCTTTATTTACTTATTGAATATGAGAATCAGCACATTTCCTCGTAATGGCAAAAAACGAAAGTTGATCAGTACTTACAAGGAGAAAAAAATACTCTTTTTTTCATGTTGTGGTTTGTCAAGTGTTTTACTAACCAGGTTTCCTTAAAACTACAGTTCATGGACAGGCACAAGTGAATCGTCTGGCCTGTTACCGATTACATTTTCATCATGACTCATAAACTGCTCTTATATTCACTTCGTATTGCCTCAATTGACCCAAACACCAATCCACTCTTAAATATTTACACATTATGTAGTGCAGTAGCTTCTTGAGTTCACGTTCAATCAAAAAATTGCGTCTCACTTAGAGCATGAAATAGCTGTTTTTTAGTACTGGCTTTATATATACTGCTTTATGTCTGGCTGTGTGATCAGAGCAAATTAAAAATCCAAGTGGATCTAAGGGAGAAAAGAAGAATGAGCTGAAAGCAGAACAAGATTAACAGGTCTGGAGGTTTTATTAACATTTCATGATCAACTCTTTTTTTCAAAGCCTTCAAGGCAGTAAAACCCATTTTAACTTGAAAATGAAAACTAGAGTAATGTGTGGCATTTCGGTCCTGCCCTAAATCTCAGCATTTTGTCGAGCCCAGCGGTTTAACACTGCGGCCCTCCACTTCCCCTGCAGACTGTTATGTAAGCTTTATACAGAGCAGGGAAGAAATTATTAATAACCAAAATGCACCTTCTTAATAGCAGTAATCAGCAAATGTTCATCACATACTGCTGAATCAAACCCTTACTAAAAGATGGAGAGTCTGCAGTTGTAGAACCATTAGCTCACAGTGCTGGGAAAAAAAATACTTGAGTTCATTAATTTAAGGCAGGTTTAAAAGTGATGTTACTGATTATGGTTTTCTTAATGCCAAGCTTAAAATATATAGTTTTTCACTTCAAGAGCCTGTGTGGGAGGAGTTCTCTAATAGAACAAAGCAAGAATACAAATAAATGGTTAAAAACAATTCCAGGGGAGTCCCACAAGGAAGCTGATTGGGTCCATTTCATTTTCCATGCTAAGTCCTTTATTTACTTTATATAAGTATAAATACTAATTTGATTATGTATGTTGATAACCTATTATAGCAATAGTACCTCACGAACATGTTGAGCTGCATACTTTTAGAAAAATAGATGAAAGCAGTAAGTAAATAAAGTAACTAAATGTATTAAAATCTGTCCATGTGTTAATGGAAAAAAATCAAATGCTGAGGCCTTAAGTGATTTAATGTGCTGTCTCACTTTGATCATCATAAGTCCCATTTTTTATATAATTGAAAAGTATAGTTGCTGTCTTCTTTCTTGTCCATTTGTCTGTTCAAGAGACAAAGTGAAAAGAAAGATACCGTCATGACTGACTGTAAAGGCTGGCTTTGAATCTGTTTTTGTAGCTTAGCAGCTATGACACAAAAAAACAGTAGAAAAAAAAAATAGATATGACGTGTTTTCTGACATTGACCTGTTCACAAACTATTGGTATGATGAAAAATGTTCTCTAAGAACCTTTTGTGTGTGGAATATCCTACACGCTACTATAAACATATGAGAATCTGAAACTAAACTTGGTCTTCACTATTAAGACCTATTTGAAGAGGGCTAGTATTACTCGGAGACCTCTAATTCCCCTGCATATTGCCACCATAATTCATCCAGCACACAGAGGCCATGAATAATATAAGTTCAGTGTGAATCGACATGTTTGCATATTTGTGTTTTTCTTTGTAAACAGCTTTTTTCTGCTGTCAGACAACTGAACAAGTGAGATGTTTGATTGCAGCTCATAATGTTTGACAGCAGTCAGCAGTCAGATCGGCTGTATTGACAATCAAAAGTGACGACAAGAGAAGGTTAGGAACAACAAAGGTCGTCCCATTTAAGTACAGCCACAAAGGATCTATTTTTACCCCTATCTAAATGAGCTGCAGAGGTTTTCTTTTTTATTCCTATTTGTAAGAACTGCTGAAATCAGCTACAAACTATATAATGAATGTGGCTACTGAAGAAATACAGACTTTGTGTATTTGGGATAAACAAAGTCTGTATTTCTTCAGTAGCCACATGCACAACATGAATGCACAACATGAAAAACAGATGTCGGGGGGCCATTTCTAATTCACATGAGGTCTGTTTTTCCTTTCCTGCAGTTTATTTTTAATGTAATGTGCGTTTAAAACGTTTTTTGTTTTTTTTAAGTTGTTGACCCGCCAATATAACTGTCATCAAATTAACTTTCCTTTCACAGTGAACAGATCTTAATTGTGTAGAAAACACTTAATCAACTTCATTCTAACACTGGTCATGTCCAAATAACAGCTAAAAGCCACTAATCCCTCTCTGCAGCTCATTGTAAGCTGAAACATTTACTTGTTTCTGGTGCCGTTTTCATCAAAAGCATTTAAGCAGATTTCTGTTAAGCGCAGACGTTTTGTTTTGTCCCTGAGCGAACTGTATCTACCAGTCTGCATCCTGTCTTTTTGGCAGAACCTTGGAAACGCAAGGTCTAATTCCTCATGATGTGTCGCACAAGCCCAAGACTTTTTCATTTCCAGCAATCCGACAAACTTTTCTTTCAAATCTGTCAAAAAGCCATGGGTTTGTCTCTGCATGTGAATTGTGTGATGCATGCTCACTTTGCCTCGGGTTTGGGATTTTGGTTTTGACGGCTTGTGTGGAGGGAAAAAGACTGAAAGACGTGGTCACAGAAATTAAAAGAAATCAGCAGAGTTGTGTGTGAGCTTAATGCAGTCCGTCCGGCTTGTGGAGGATCAGCCTCTTAGAAATGAAACGTGGCAGAAGACGAGTATGTCGTGCTTTTACTAAAGTCTTACATAGTGTGATATTTACTGTATTCTTTCCCATTCATGTCATGCTCACCTGCTTACAATGAACCATCTTCTCGTACTTCTTTTCTCTCATATTCAATAAACGTTTTTTTTCAACAAGTCCATTGTCACATCTCCACTCAAACAGACCGACAGTACAGTAATGCATTTAGTGGTCTATTTGACTCTATTTTAAGTTTTGACTGTCGTTCTCCTCAGTGATCGGGGGAGCGCTTACCGATGACAGTAATTGTCTTTTTGTTTTCCCGGCTTATTAGAAAAAAACTCGTCTCTTCTTTATCTTGTTTCAAACACCTGTCCTCCTCCTCCTAATGAAATGAGGTGGGAAAAACAACCTCTTGCAGTGTCTCCCTCGCAAGTTTTTTAACTACTAGCATTTGCATTGTGTTTTTATTTTCATTTCAGTCACCCTCACCCATCTTTCTTTTCATCATGTCTATTCCAGGAGTTTCCAGAGAACCCAACCAGCCCTGGTGTCACGCCTAATCATGCCCCCAGGTAGCACACCCCATTGATAATAGATGCTCCCCTCTCCATGCTGTCCCTCTCTTTTCATACATACTTGATACCATCTCATACATCATTTCCTCAGTGGCTTACAAATGATTTGGTTGTATTTAGTAGACGGTCGACTAAAAAGAGGGGTGATTATTCTACAGCAGCAAGCGTTATTAAAATCAGGTTAGTTTGGTGCGTTTCTGTACAGAAGACACGAGTTGGTTGGATTCTCCAGTAAAAATTATGAATATGTGCAAAATGCAAAAACTAAAAAAAAAAAAAAAAACTTGCTCCTTCCACTGAATAATGAATCTTTTTTTTCCTGTAGGATAGAGCGCAGTACTCCTGTGAAAACAGATTAGGTATTTATTGAACTGTTGTACAAAAAGCCGAACCACATGAGATCTATTTGTTTCCCCGCAGCACAGAGGTCCATTTAGAGGCGATGCATTTGAGGCTCACGCCAGATAACATCACTAGATGCATTACTTTGTGATGTTATCGCAGGTCTGCATGCAGTGAGTTTGCGCAACATACAAATGGTTCTTTGTCTGCTGGAAATAGTGAAAAAAATGTTGCCAATGGGGACTACCAGTGGTTATCTTCTCACGGAGCACATAGAGAGAACTGCAGACATATGTGGTTGTTTTCAGCTTCCGTAAATTTAACAGTTTAACATGCTAGTGTCAAAAAAAAAAAAAAAAACAGGACTAAAAATATGCTGTTTTCTTTCTCTTCTCCCTCCTCTCATTCATCTTTTCCCCACCTTCCCCCCTGATTTTTTTCTTTAAACTCTCTTTCCACTGCGATGTGGCTGATCTTGGAACTTCCAAATCTGTTTTTTGTTCATCACCTCATCGCTGTCCACATATGTTTGTGTCATTCATTTATTATACCTTCTATCATTGTGATCAACCTCATGTATTTTGTGTTTCTGCTCAATTTCTCCTTGCCACATACGTTTTTCTTACCCCGCCCCCAACATTTGTCCTGGTCGCATTCATTTTACCTGTGGCTCATTTCTGTCCTCCATCGTCACCCCCTCCATCGCCCCTCCTTCCCTCCCTTAACCCGGTTGAACTCGTCTTCCCTCCTTCCTCCCCCTCTGTTTTGCAGAGCACCTGTGACACCCTCCGGAGTCACTCGGACAGTCTCGGATTCACGCCGAACATGTTACCTCGTCACCCGACTCTAGGCAACTTTGAGGAGTTTGCTTGTTGACGACATAAAGTAGGGGTTGTGGGGTGGGGTGGCGGCACATCCGGGGAACTTGACAGCAAACTGTGAAATAATGTATGTATTTAGCAGAGTGTGTAACTCACAAGACGTATAGTAGAGTTTATCAATGCCTGAATAGAAATAGAATACTATCATCAGAAATAAAAGAGACCACTTCCAAAACAGAACTCAGGTTTAACTGCCATGTCAAGGCATTAGTGTTAATTTATTCATGTTTCATTTTGTGGATTTGTTTCTGCTTCTCACTCAAGAGTTATACAATCAGTGAAGATAAATGTGTCCAAAACAAATGGCTTTCTGACCTGTGTGAAATGAGTTACATAGTACTGTTGCTCTAGTTTTGCTGTACATCAATCCCAAAAAAATGAAAAGAATACATGTGGATTGAAATGTGTAGCATTGCAGTTTCTTGTAAGTGTTAACGTCTTCAGCATCGAAACAATGCTGTATCGAGTGACCTTATACTTGTCACCAGTTTGAACAGGAGAGCCTTTCTAGAAATCTGCTCGACTTTAAGGAGCCAATTGTTGGTTAAAAGAGCTTCTCGCACCTGAATCAAAACATGAGACAAGTGTTTAATGTTGCCTTTTGCTACTATGAGGCTTTGCCTCATTAATTAGACGACTGTGCTTATTCAATTTAAAAACAGAGGAGGAACTTGATTGTATATATGCAAGTATCTAGTTTTGTTTCAAGTGGATCCCAGGACAACAGACACTACAGAGTTGGATGTTTTTGTTAACTTAAGTCACTTTTTACACACAGTTAAGGTACAAAAAAAAAGAAAAAAGACAACCAGGAGGCCGAAACAAAGGCTGTTGATTGTAATCTTTTTATCTTTATATAGCTGACGTTTCAATTTTTATTGTTTTCCTCATTTTTGTGGGGGAGGGGTGATTTTGCTGTGCTGACTGTCACATAAAAAAAATAACGCTAGCATGCAGCTTGCTGTAGAAGTTGGCCCTTATTTACATTGAATACATTAGAAGATAAACAATCAGGCTTTTCCTTTTTGCCTTTTTAAAACAATTCCAGCTATTTTTCATTACAGTGTCTTAAAGGTATTCATCAGCACAATCCCCTGTGATAGTAATCTATTGTCTATGGAACATAAGTGGAGTTTAAAAAAGGCTTGTCGGTGACATTCCTAAACTTGACAGAAATTTGTAAATACCCGCAGTCAAATCAATGCCATGAAGAAATTCTATACCACTCATAAATATATATATATCTATTAACTGTATATATAAATATAGATATATATAGATAAAAACTGTTTCTTCATCTGTTCTTACACCAGAAGGAATTTGGACTTTCTGAGTGGACTGACTTTGAGTTTCTGGTGACTATAATGAGTGAATAGACTTGATTAGAATCAAGAGAATTGCCTCAAAACATTAAAAAAAAAAAAAAAAAAACACCATGCAGCTCAGCCCCATTCACTTCAATTGGTTTATAACAGAAATGCATTGTACAATTTAACCATTGTGTCCTTTTATTATTCTTATTCTTATTATTCCAGAACGTGTAATAAGTCACAAATAACAGTTTGTGATGTATAAATGATCAAGTATAATAAACAATATATTTACCCATCTTACCCACGTACACAACTTTCCTTCTTATCTTCTTCGTGTGAGTCTACTTCCTCTACAGTTAATGTCCACTGCTATTTAAATCCTTGACACTACGTTGTCGTGGACTTGTAGGTGCATATCCTCACTATAAATACTGGGAATCCAGAGAACCATTCTGTTTTTATAAATGTGAAACTTTCAAGTATAACAATGCCAATCAAGTAAATGGTGTTCATAACACTGTAGCTTTATTACTCTGTTGTCTGTGTATTAGATGACTGTTGATGTGAAGCACAAACCCTTGGAGATCAGCCATCACTTGAAAAGCCAACGACCGGATGTCTATGGTTGTGACTACCTTACATGGCTCTTTGTTTTAGCTACACACACTGTTAACACGTGGAGTGTTCACTGCCCCTCAATCGTTAATGATTATAATAGAAGCAAATACTCCGAGAGGAGGCAGAGAGCGATCACCTCGTGAAGAGACTTTCTATCCATGTTACTTTTCAGGAAACAAAAAAAAAAAAAGGGTGAATCAGTGGCAGTTTGTCATCAGCAATAAGTGCACTGACTCAGATTCAACTGTTCAAATTGACGTGAAGAAAAAAAATATTTTGGGTCCCCATTTTTTGAATTCATGACATATTTAACAGCTGGAACGGACGGTGACTGAACAGCTGTAAAAGGGACACGGAGGCCAATTCATGTTACGCAATGATGCTATTCTGATGATGCTGCATTGCCTTGATGATTTTCTCGAGTGTGTGCGTGTGTGTAGCGTTGTCGGGTTTAAAAAAGCAGAAAAGTGACCCAGCATTTACCGCAAAACTGTGGATGAAGGCTTTGTGAAAATGTCCTGGGTCTTTACCTCTCTCTCCCCACCCCCTGCCTTACTACCAGTCAGAGAAAAAGCAGACTGTATGTGAGCTGGAAGGAACTATTAACTGGACTGTTTGTGCTCAATTGATATTTACCACATAGTTACGGCCAAGTAGAGAACAGTATCCTATATATTTCTTGTCGCCCGACACCTAGATTTGACCTATTTTTATTTAACAGTTGACAGTTTATGTCACATCAGTCGCCCTGTTTTCTTCCCTGCATGACCATTGTGTATTCCTACAGTATTATCTCTGGTCTCTTAATGTAATCTTAGCCATGCTATTCACTTTGTAAGGTCCAAAAATGTATTTTTGGAGCCAGATGAATCAAAATGAGGGTTCTCCACATCACGTGATACCACATCTTGAATCTTTATAGCATAATAGAAAAATAGTCAAACCAGGCTTGGGATCATGCAAAACTCAAAAAGGAAAGAAAGAATGCAGTGCAGATGTAGGGAAACTGTATTATCTTTCTGTCAATCTGTAGGGTAATAAATAAATGTAACGTGGCTTGAAGTGAAATGTGCCTTCAAGGCTGGTTCTGACATCAAGGTTTTCATGCGCACAAACGTCTGGGGAACTGAGCTTGCTTCATCTGGCTCTAACGTGCTTTATGTGCATTTTATTGTAGATATGTGATTTTAACTCTGAACTGTACATTAAATAGTTAATAACAATTAACTATGTGTAACGTAGTCAGTCTTAAGTGAAATGGTCATGAGCGTGTCAGATTCCAAACCAAACTGTGCCACTTAAAAGGCCCTGAGGACGTTTTATGACCTCCACACTGAGCGATGTGATCCTACATGTGCAGATCTGCACGGCAGATGAAAAAGAACTTGTTTTTCTTTTCTGTTGTCATTTTCAGTCACGAGTGCATCGTGTTAACGCCATGGGTCCCACCTATCTGGCATTTTCTGCTGCGCTCGTTTCATGTACTGTGTTGTTTCATCAGTGTGTTTGATAAAATATAATCCAACAGTGACATCTCACTAACAAGCTAGTTTTTGGTTAAACGCAAGCTGTCATTTCCTTTAGTCTGCACCCCAGTCAGATAAAACAGGTGTCCAACCTAATGCTGGAAAAAAGTGCTAGCGTCAAATGTGTGTTTTAGATTAATTAGATCTATACACTTTGAATTAAGATGAAAAGCCAAATTAAATTGTATAAAGGTGACATGATGCAGGGATTTTCTGCCCAGACATTGTAACTGGCTCAATGATGATCACATTACAGCTGGTTTGATGGACGCTCCCTTAAAGGGTAACGCCACTATTTTACACATTACAGGTCTTGTGGGGCATGACTGCATGTGTGATAAAAAGGAATATCCAGGCTTTTGTGGCTGCATGTCATCTGATTAGTTGCCTCTAGTGATGTCACTCAGTGGCTAAGTTGCATTAAGGGTAATGTAGGTGCCAGGTTTTTTTTTAAAAGGTACACGTCAGAAAAAAAGCCTATATCTCTGGTTCTGGTGCATCTATTTGGACCATTTGTTTAAATCATCTATAATGAGTCAAACAGTATTAATACTGCTATTAAAACCTGGAGCATACATTACCCATAATGCAACTTAGCCACTGAGTGATATCACTGGAGGCAACTAATCAGAAGACCACAAGACCTCTAATGTTCAAAATAATGGAGTTACCCTTTAAGGGAGAGGCATTGTGGGAAACGTATGCTCCAGGTTTTGAAAAGCAGTATTAACACTGTTGGACTCATTATAGATGGTTAAAAACAAAACAGGAGATGTCACCTTTTTTGATACGCATATTTAATTTTTTTAAAAATGGCTCCTACATTACCCATAATGCAACTCAGCCACATCACTGAAGGGATTTTGTACTGTTTCTTCCACATATGCAGTAAGACCGCCCCAAGACTTGTTAAAAATTGTTGATTGTGTAAAATTGGTGGAGATGCGCTTTAATAATAATATATTTATTCTAAAACTCTGGTTCCTATACAGACAGTTCTTTTGAGAAAATATTATTTTTAAGTGCTGTAAATAAAGTGGATATTCAGTTTAATCAAAACACGGACTGGCCTGTTGTACACTGAAGCTGACAACAATACAAGCAAAAATTAGGACCAGATTGAGTCTACTGGATTCTTTTTATCTACAGTTTAAAATGTGTCCGTCATAGATCTGACAAAGATGTTCCTGAAATAGTCAAGGTGACTTATGAATGATTCTCCCCACAAGGGTTCTGTGTAGAAGCCGTTAGGAAGCTCTAAATCATATCTCACCATCTCTCTCTGCCGATTGAGTTTGCCAAGTTGTCACAGATAAGATGGAGAGCTTCACAACAGCGACTACATCAATGGACTTTGGAGGCGAGATGAATTTGTCAGCTACTGTTCTGCAGAGAATAAACTTTTTAATCTCAAATTTTAAAGACAACAAGAATGAGAAAATCTGAACATCGTTTCCGTGACGACGGGGCTCCAATGGGATGAGAGAGATCTTGTGATTATGTTGAACAGAGACAATTTGGTCAAGTACTGCTCCCAAGGTCAAGAATGAACTTCAAATCTCAAAAGCAAAAATGTATTTATGTCTTATTGGCTGAAATATACACAGAAGAAAATCATTGACATCTGTCCCAAGTTCTACCAACAAAAGCAAATAAACTAGCAAAGTGCAAAATCCACTCATCATTCAAAATGGAAATCTAACTCTACAGCAGTTGGTCTGAAATCTTCTGTCACTATGAGATAATGAAATACTGAGAGCGCAATGCTTCTGTGTTTTTGTCATTATAACTTAATCCACACACACGCATACACACAACCTTCAAAACATTTTAAATCCTAAAAAGAGCCGGCTAAACGCTAAAGATCCGAGTATCATGAAGTCATTCAAAAAGGAGAGTTCCTGTACCAAACGAAGCGGTGCTACATTAAAAGAATGCAAAACAAACCATGAGCAGACATTCCATCATTAATAAATACATGCATCCATTATCATGTCTTACATCAACTAAATGAAAAATAAGTCATTTCCCTGTTAACACAGTCACTTCAAACAGCTCATTATGTAGGCTTTTATGGGATGAGTAGCACTGTAACAATCTGAAGTAAAATAACACTGCAAGCTGTTAACCATGTTAATATAAAGTAACCAAATGGAAAACAGCTAATGGTGCAAAACAATCATGAAAATACAGATTATCAGTGGATTTTTTTCAGCTCTAATTTAACTATTACAAAAGCATTTTTAAAAAAAGAAAAAAAGCTATTAGTACAATAATGACAATGAAAACAATGAATGTGTCACTAATGGTCCACTAGTCATTAACATATATATTTACTGTATATATTGGCCCATTTATTGATAACCGGCTATAATCCTGGCTGTCAGTGTTCAACATATTTAATAATATTAATAACTCGACGATTTAAAATTAAACTGTCAGTTACAAAGTGCACAAAAGACAAAAAGACAAATACACAAAAAGGGAAATAAAAAGCCTGAGCATAAAGAAAAATGATAAATTAGCTTCCCGTGCTATTGTACAATCTCGTAACAGGTAGTGGGACAGAGAGTTTTTAATGTTGGTGCTGTGAAACTTCAGTATTACAAGTCTGTTCTGGTCTAAGAAAAAAAACAAAGAAAATCTAAAAAGAAGGATATTTTACAGGTCTGTAATTTCAAAATAATTTCCTGGGAACTTTCCCAAGAAAATAAGTATTTGTTTAGGTACTAATTGGTGTTTAACCTCAAGAGTCTTTGTGTAAATAAGGCTTGGGCTCATATTGGATATTATCGAATATCAAGATATTTGCTGTCACGTGTGATATTTTCCAAAATATCAAATATCCAAAAGCTGTTACTGCATCTTTGGGCTTTTATTCTAAAAAAGTGAACACAGTGGCCTGATGCAGCAGCAGGCACGCTACGCTTTGATATACAGACCCTGACAATTTAGTTTTTAAGATGACTGTGAGCTTGTTAATGAGGCAGACTATTGGGTTTAAAGAGAAAATGGTCTGCGGAGGGGTTTAAATGAGGCTACATGTGGTCTTTGCTGGAAACAAGCATAAAAACAACCAGACATGTTTGTTCGCACCTCAGAGAAGATAACGATGATATTATCTATTGCAAAATCTAAGCAGGACAATATCAGGGTATAAAATGATATGTATCAGCCAAGCCTAGTGCAAATGCAAAAATCTTTCCAGTAATAAAAGAATAACTGCTGAGTATTAGATTTAACTGGGAAAGTTATTTCAAAGAAAGAAATTAGCAACAATAATTAATACCAAACAACAAACATGCTGTAGTTAAATATCCTGATGAAATTACAGACGTGTAAAATGAGGTGTTACAAAAATAACATATGGGCCTTAAAAGGAACATTGAGCTAAAGCCTTTACAACTTTCTAATGAGTCGCTCACTTGTGGTTCTAAAACTTACAAATCAATCTCTTTAATTAAACGGTATTGTAGCGTTAGCTGCCCCAGGAAACTGTAGTCTCCGCTTAGAGCAAATACGTCAGTGGATATTAGCACAGACGTATCAGTACCAGCATAGAATTTCACTGACAAGCAGCAACAAACTGCACAGGAGAAGTGCCAATCATCTAATAAGCAAATTTAAATGGATCTCATCAAAGAACAAAACTAATACTGGCTGATAAATCATCGTCGTAGTTTCTGAACTCCTGTATCGGTCGACAGTCTACAGTTTCCACTGATGTTAAGACTTTGTAAAAATGGAAGCTAATTGGCAAAACTTCATCACAACATCAACAGAAGCCATAATGTTCAAGAGGCTGTTTGAGTAACTGATACAGCTGAAGTTTTAGTATCTCAAATGAATTCACCAAGTTTTAAAAGGGTCTATTTTCATTCACGCTCAGCTATTAGAAACAAACAAACTTCACATGTTAATTTCAGTCTTATTGGAGCAGTGGGGCTTATTGTTGACAACCATTTCCACAGGTATAAAATGTATTTGATGCAACACATCCTGCACCCTCCAGCATTTTGTGCTAATTAACCGGGAGGCGTATGTGTACCAAATTAAAACAGGCTTGCAACTTAAAAAGAACCTAAAACGTTGCAGAGCCACTAGGACTTTGTTCCACACAGAGGCACAGCAGAATTAAAGCAGGGGAGGGAGTGCTTGAAAACCAGTGAGGGATTTGCCTTGTCGGGGACCGGTCCTAATGACCCAGCAGAGGGAAGGATGGAAGGATGATTGATTCTGGCGGCTGAAGTTTAGTGAGAGGCAATTTAGCATTTAGGGTGGGCAGAAATCGGCGAAGTAAGGGTGCTGCAAGGCCTCCTCTGCAGAGATCCTCTGGACAGGATTACATTTCAACAGGTTCTGGGCAAGAGGAAAGGAAACAATTTGAATCGGGGAAAAAAGCAATATCACAATTTGTTACAAGCAGGAAGATAGATGAGCAATATCTGGTGGGTCATTTTAGCTTAAGTTATTGAGCTATTTGTGCAAACATTCATAGAACATAGACAAAAATGAAAAAGAACCATTAATGACAGTAATATTTGCTGGTAACCCATTTATTCTATTGGCAAGCTAAAAGTGACCGTACCTGGAGTAGATCTCGTCCTGTGCTACTTAGTTTGGGGACCACATTCACCAGTGAGGTGGTGGCTGGATACATGGGATATGGCTGCAGGCAGAAAAGGAATCTGTAAATAGTTTGGAAGGGAGAGAAACAGAAAAAGACAGCAACATATGGTGTATACTCCATCCACCATGGGTAATAATTTACCTTGTAATCGGGGAGTTTTGTCATCGTCTGCCACTGCTCTTCAGTCGGTGTACCCAACAATGTACAGAGTGGTTAAAGAAAAACTTCTTGAAACAGAGGGCTGTGTCCAACCTGTTAAGACTCACTGTTTGTACATCGGTGATCACAGACTAGATCAATAATTCTGTCTGAACACACCTCATTGGTCCCTAATATCAATACCTACTGCAGTTGTCCAAAAAAAAGATATCTGAAGATTCTTTTCAACTGGTCGTCCACGTCGTTCCCGGGGAATAAAGGCCTTCCAGCATTAGCCAGCTCTGAATGGGACAAGAAATCAAAATGAAATACGATTAATACTTTGAAAATGGCTTGATGGACACACTTTTCTACATATTCATCAGAAAACACACAGAGTCAAGCCCACATGACACGTGAGCACACAGAACCACAAAACTACTAACAACATGTACAACAAAGTGTTTGCATAAGTCAAATCATGTCAGGATAACAACACTAAAGATTCAAATAAAAATAAGAACATTTCTGTCAGTCCTGGCCAGCCTTACTCTACAAGCTGCACATTTTTAGGGCCCAACAAAAGAAATTAACACACATTTTTGTTTCTCTAAGCTGATGCTGTTAGACGCTAAAGAGTGAGTCATCTCACTTCTTTCTCATCTGTGTTGACAGCTGCACACTGACAATACCGATCTGGCACTCGCCATAATGCAGTGGGTGGCGGGTAAAGACGCTTATGAGCTAAGAACCAGGCAAACTTCTCAGTTATCCTGCAAACAGGAATTCAGTTGGGCAGTGTTAGAGGATGCGGAAGAAAACTCTGATTATGTACTGCTCGGTTTGCCGCAGGATTAGAGCAAGGCGGATACGATTAAACATGACAAGTAACTTTAGTTCTTGTTGTTATTTCATAACTTCTAACTTATAGAACTATTTGTTGAATGGAAAGTAGAAATTGACTTGTAGCAATTACAGATTGCAGAAATGCTGACATCCGCAAAGTTCCCATAAATAATAACAGTAAGTATAATAATAAACGTTATTTATATAGAACCTTTAAAAACAAGATTGCAACGTGCTTTGACAACCAAGTAAAAGCAGGAAACTCAGGAAAATATACAGAAGAAACTCAACAGTCAAGCCGAAGCCAATTCTAAGGTGAGAAGGCAGGACAGAAAATGTAAAAAGACAATATGAGTCATTATAAGTAAAAAGGAACAAAAGCCATAAAACTGGCAAGATCATAGAAAAAGAAAGCAAGAGGCAAAGTAAGGTAAAAACTGAGATAAATAAAAGAATAAAATCGATAAAGGACCATAAGAGGACTACATTAAGGGCTGAAATTGTCTGCCAGAGAGCTCTCCTAGAGGATTTGGCAGAGAGACAGACCTAAACCCTCGCGGACTTACTGGTAACGAGTGTCTGTAACTCTTTCAGTGCGGATGCTGGGATTGTGCTTCAAGTGAGAAAAAAGCAGTTTAACAAACCTGCAAATATGCATCCAGCAGACCACATGTCAATTGAGGTAGAATAAAGTTTAGCACCAAACAGCACATCTGGAGGCCGATACCACAGTGTCACCACCTACAAACAAACAGCAGAGTAAAGCGTGAGATTTTGGATCGATTACAGCAGTTATCACGACCAAACTGATGTTAACAACGTTCAGCCGTTGTGTTGATGACAGCTCTCTCAGGTGGGTGTTATTTTGTCCTGACACTAATTGTACAAGCACTGCCACCAACAGTAAACAGTCAACTTCCATCAGCTCTCTGGTTCCCTTGACGCCTTTGTGACATTTTAACAAACTGCAGCTTAATTAACTGTTTTACAGACATCTACTTTTCCAGGTTACATGAGACTGTGTTAGGTGAGGAAGCGCATGGATGGAACAGTGTTAAAAAAATAAAAAATAAAAAAAATCATAAAATTAAACTATAGAAAAGTTCCATTCCTCAGAGAGAATGTGTGGGCTGACTGAGAGCAGTGCTTTTGTCGCAGCTTGGAAAGTTTAAAAGTTCAACTCAGAACAGAAGTTGAACAGAAGTACAGAAGTTAATTACGAGACCACCTGCAAACTTTTCATAAGTAATTCTACAGAGAAACAGAGGAGTAAAATTGTGAATCTTCCACCTGGAATGACATTAATGTACTGTTAAGCTGTTGAGTAGTTTCAAAAGTGGTGAAGTCAGGAACTTTTGCAGAGTTCATTTCTTATTTACAAAAAAAAAGTGACGCACAGAGACATAAATTGAGCGTGTTCTAGTGCCTTTACAACACATCCTCGAGCACTCTGTTTCAAAGCCACCTGTGGGTTTTAGGGCATTTTTAACTCATCTCAGTGACTGGTTTATTGCAGCAGAACTTCCAAATTAGTGTGGGGGACTCTTTCTTGCATGAAAAATGCTTTTGCGCTTCAATTAAGCCACTGTTACTGCCTCACTTTAACTTTGAGTCTTTCTAAAAACTTGATAAAAAAGGAAACACTGATGAACTCCACTCTTTCTTGGATCTTTGGGGATTTGACTTGGCTGGAAATAATGCTTGAACTTCAAACAAAATCCCCATACTATCAAAGGAAGTTCAGTCACTGTGATTAATCTGTGCTGCGTGTTATGTATCACATTCTGTATATAGTGTGAAATAACTGCAGGATCCATTCATTTCTTCTGGCAGAAGAGTCTCAGGGAAATACATCCTCTGAAATGACCTTTTAAAATGACCTCACTTCAAGCTCTGTTCCCCTCTAGGTTTTCTGTTTATTACATTTTCAGATCAGCGGCGTCACCCTGGGTCAAATGTCCCCTCTTGAGACTGGCTCCCCGGGCCCTTAGGTCAGCCAACCAAAAACCACTAAAACCTTTCTGAGCCTCGCCTGTCATTGCTTTGATGGCATCAGCAACAACAACAAAATGAAAACACTACTTAAGCGATTTGCTGCTGTGTGTTACCCCCTATCCCCTGTCGCTAATTTAGCTGATTCAGGATGTCGGAGAAAACAAACTGAGGACATCGACTGTTCTCAGATGAGTAAAAACACAACTGGGTGTCCCCGATACATACTGAACATTGCTGACGTATCCATGAATCTGGAATTGTTGCTGCAGTTTGCTAGTTGATTGCTACTGCTGCGCCGTATTTTGATATTAATTTTAACACCGAGATATAGATTTTCAGATCATGTTGTCCAGCCTGAAATATTGCTCAATTAATATGAAATGGCTTATGTAATGCACCAAACACTGCTCTTCTTCAGGATAAAGTGGCACTGCACAACACCATCTTTTGGTCTTGCGGTTTGAGTGTCATCTATTAGGAAGTATATGCAATATCATCCGTGCGTATGTTCATCTGCAGTGCTTTTCATTTTTGCTCACTTACGTCTCAGCACCTGACCTTTTATTATATTATTCAGTTTCATAACTAGAAGTACATAGGGGCTGAGAAACATCATTCAAAATAGAAAAAATGGTAATCCTTTGATAAAATGTTTATAGTTTTTATCACTGGGTCGCAGGTCAAAGTCTTTTCATGATTTGGGCGACACTTTGTATTCTTCTGCATGGCTTTAGGCAGGAAATTGCATGAATGCAAGACAAACAAACGCGGAGGGGAATGAACACGACAGGTTTGGTTAAGGTTTGTGGAGTTGCTTCTTCTGAAGCATGGAAGTGGTTTGCGTATGAAAAGTCTGACACTGACCATGTATCAGTTACACAACACAAGTTTGTGTAATGAAATTTCTGTTGCAATTCCCTAAACTTCTTCAAAAACACAAAAAAAGCTAAACAGACTAATTAATATGTAATAAAGTCACAAAATAGACATAATACAGCTTCAATGACAGCCTGGTCAAGAGCACAAATCTCTTCATATTGTTAGTTAGAAGCCCGCGATAGCAGTCAAATGTTTCTCTTCAGATGGTTAATGTGCCAAAAACCAATGTGAATGTCACACAGATGAAACAAGTCAGTCATTAGCACCTGCTGTGTTAATGAAGTACAACCTACCTCTGCTGAGTAACACCTGACAGGAATGCCAAAGGCTCGAGCCAACCCAAAGTCAGCCAGCTTCAACTCTCCATTCTGCAGACAGACACAAGTAATCATATATTCATGGGCGACGTTAACACAGCCTTAACAGTATGTTTCACACATACTGTTACTCATTTAAATTTACAGCTTTGTTTTCTTTTGCCCTCCTCAAATGATCTTCTCATACAGTTAAGAACATTTACCAGCCACCAAGTCAAAGTCCAAATGCGTCTAAACACTCACTCTGTTTATGAGGAGGTTCTGCGGCTTCAGATCTCTGTGAAGAACGTTTCGACTGTGACAGAAAGCGAGGCCTTTCAACAGCTGGTACATGAATGACTGCAAAGAGAGAGGGGGGGGTTTTAGAGAGAAAACACCTGACGGTAGCTGACATATCGATGGCAATCACAGGCTGTTCATGCAGCACGCGTTGCTCTTGGTGAAACTTTTCATTGGCTATTCCTGGATGTTTTACTTTACCTTCACAGTTTCAGGATCTAGATCTCCATTGCAGCTGTCAAAATACTTCTTCAAGTCCTGCAGATGATAAAAGTCACACATTAGCCAGAGAAGGTATACATTGAAACATATGGTGTGTTTTGGGGTGACTCTATCTCACCTGATCACAATATTCAAAAACCAGGGTTAACTTCTTGTCACTGTGCAAAACATCATGTAGTCTGGAGGAGACAGAGCAGCTTTAAGTTGATGCTTGTTGACATTGGGATTAAATGCAAACTGCTTGGTGACACAGTGAAAGACAACCTGTTTCTCCCAAATAATAACAAGTTTGACTTGCAGCTCGGGCTGCAGACTGACCTGACAATGTTTTTATGCTTTAGCTCCTTCAGCAGACAGATTTCTCTCAGGGCAGAACTTGGCACCCCCTGAAAGAAATGACACCCAGCTATATTAGCACTAGCATGCTAACAGCTTGCTAGCATTAGATGGAATTAAAACATTACAATGAAAACAAACCTCGTCGTCGTCATCCAACCTCACCCTCTTCAGAGCCACAATTTCATGGGTTTCTCTGTTTTTCGCCTTGAAAACTGTCCCATATGTACCTGCGAGGCAGATAACGTAAAGTTCAATCTCAGTTATCGTACTGATGAATGAGCATAGCTACGTTCAGAGGTGCTAGGGTTAGCTTGTAGCTAGTACTTATGTCGAAACAAGCTGTCAGACAGAAACACTATGGCAAATCTTGGCATCAACATATTAATGTGCAAGTAAAACATGTACACACTGACTTGTATATGTTAAACCAGCCAGGGAATTAATTACAGCAAGCATAAGGTTTACAATCGAGCTTTAACGTTAGCTAGCTCTGCATGCTAGTTTAGCAAACCAGGGTAACTAGCTAATATTAACTTTATTTTTTAAAAAGCGGACGAAACTTACCCTCTCCGATTTTTTCAAGCTTTTCATATTTCTGCATGTTTGGCCAGTGAAGCCAGCCTTTAACGGGCTAGCAACCAATGACTGATTAAAGCCCCAAACGGGGGGAAATAATGTTATGATAGCTAGCGTTAGCTTCGAGCTATCTTCACTTGCTGCTCCTGGTCGGTCTGCAAGAGCAAAGCTTCTCCTCTTGTTGGTCATCTAGAGGCCAGGGGATGAAGTGCAGCACAGGCTGAAACCCAGGCCAAACATACCAGATCATTGTGGGATGCTGTGACATTTTCGGAGCAATTTTATTCTCTTCGAGGAGATTTTATGGCAGCTTTAGATTGTAAGGAGAAAACAGCTGTATCTAGATGGTTAATTTGGTCAAGTACAATATTCATCCTCAGACCCACATACTTTGCAGAATGTGTAACCTAATCTGCCTGTTTAATGTTTAAAAATTAGCTTTTTCACTTGTTCTATTTAGCATATAGGCACAAAATATAATTAATGACCAGTGATGGCTTTTATTCGCCAAAGACATTGTCGTCAAAAGGGATATTAAAGGATCAGTTCACCCAAAATGTAAAATTCAGCTATTCTGTGCTCACTCCCATGTTGATAGAAAGTTGATTTTTATAGTCCACAAAACATTCCTGGAGCTTCACAGCATGCTCCTAAAAAACATGAGTAGATGCGGAAAACAATGCAAAAAAAAAAAAAAAGCACAAAATGGCTCCACACAGCCCCTCTGGCGCAATTCCAGTCATTGGAAGCTCTGCAAACAGATTTACACGCTTTTTAAAGCCAAAATGTTCACTTTAGCTGCTAAGCTAAGATGCTTACCCTATCTTAAGTGGGTGCATATGTTCGACTGTGTGTCGGAAGGTGTAAATAACATTTTAGATCTCTTTTTTACGGCAGCTGTATGGACGCATTTTATGTTTTTCTTATTAATTTTTGTATATTTTAAACCATTATCCATTTTACATAATAATACCTAATAACTTTTTTGAAGTCCCCATCCACTCCAGTTACCTAGGCAAATGCTTCAACACTGTTTTGCTGTGAAGCTCCAGAAATGTTTTGCAGACTAAGAAACTTCCCCGATTTTCCATCATAACGAAGGTGAGTAGATAATGACGTCATTTTCAGTTTCAAATTGGTGAACTTGTCCTTTAGAGTCGTACTGCCGATCTGCACCAAAGATCTTTGGAGCATCAAATTCAGGGAAAAGGATGGTTGTAAAAAGTTTGTACTTTCCAGCAGTTAAAATATGATACAATAGATTTAAACTGTGACGAATTACTGAAAAGATTTGACTACAGTCAGTTTGACACATGCTGAAGTAGGTTTGCGCTTGAAAAGTTTACACCCCATTAAAGGAGGTTAAATCGGCGCCAAAACAGCATATCCTCCCCAGATGTCACATCTAAACAGAATGTTTGCCTGTGAGGAGCAACTGAAGCACAGAGCAGAAATTACATTCTGCTTCCTTTTCTCCCCGTAGAGAACTAAAACATTTCAACTGTAGCATCACTACAAGGAAATGACAATATCCACAAAAATCATAATGTTCATTATTTAGGTTCGGTGTTCAGTTTCTTCAACCCTGCACTTGTGACAAAACACGGAAATTCTGTGTTGTGATATATATAAATAAAAGTTTAAATATATAAAACAAAAAAGAAAACCACAGTTAATTCTCATTAAAGCAAAGTTTAATTCTTTCTTCTCTTACATTGTAATTTATAATTCTGTACAGGATAAGCGAAAAACAGTGTTATGAAATGTCCATTTCACTAAGATACTGTACAGTAGTGTGGTTTGTTGATCCAGTTGGTCCGCTTACACATTTACATACAGTTTACCATAAAACTAGTTTCTGAATTTACATTACCTGTTTAAAATAAATTATCTGTTCAGGCAAGACTTCCCTATGAATTTCATTACTCTTGGCAGTCTCACTGTAGAGCTACAGTAAACAACTTTTGGTGCGTGTTCATTTCTGCCCCTCAGCTCTTTGCCTGCGGATCAGATCAGAATAAAGTCCTCCTTTGCTCAGCAGCTCCAAGTGACTCCCAGCCTTAAGAGAAAAGAGGGGAGGTGTTAGATAACATCACAACTTTTATCACGCCTTCAGTACACTGAGATGGAAGCAACCAATATACCTGTGGGAACCTTTTGTCAGTACCTCTTTGAACTTGTAAGTCAAATCAAAGAAAACCGAGAGGAGATAAGAGTGCCTTCCATCTCTCCGAATACCTCACCTCCACAATGCGGCCGTTGCTCATGACACAAATGAGGTCGGCCCCTTGGATGGTGCTCAGCCGGTGGGCGATGATAAGCACAGTACGACCCCTCGTGGCCCTGTCCAGGGCCTCCTGCACAACGCGCTCTGATTCTGCATCCAGGGCGCTCGTGGCCTCGTCCAGCACCAGGATGCTGGGGTTCTTGATCAGGGCGCGGGCGATGGCGATGCGCTGTTTCTGGCCACCTGATAGCGTTGCACCTCGCTCACCTGGGTCGGAACTCTACAGCTTAGTACTTTAATGGAACACAAATTTTTAATGTCTTGTAAATACCTAAACAAGGACACATACCAACAATGGTGTTATAGCCGTCTGGGAAAGCTGTAATGAAGCGGTGAGCATTGGCTTGCTTGGCTGCGTTAATGACCTCAGCATCTGTGGCCCCAGGCTTCCCAAAGCGGATGTTCTCCATGACGGACGATCCAAACAAAACCGGCTCCTGCAGAGACACGGGGTTTGTGATACTGTGAGACTGTAAGTCTGGATGTGTCAAAATGCTTCTAAATAATATTTTCCTTAAATTGACAAATTATTCATGTCCTTGTTTTAAAAACTGAGATTAATTAATAATCAACATAAAACCCAACATATCTTCAACCATCACTTTGTGGACTACCACTTTGAAGTCCCAAGTTTTTGCATCATGGCTGTAGCCATCTTTGTCTCTCGGAGCCAGAAGAGACCATGTTTTAATGTGAGGATGGAGCTGGAGATGATATCCTGATTGGACATGATGGAGACCCCATGTGCAGGTAGCAACTTAATACCCTGTTTTATCCTCAGTTTTACTCTAAATGGGATCATAATTTACAAAATGAACATCATGCTGCATTGAAGAAGACTTGCAACGGGCGATGGAGAACTCGCCCCCTGCTGGCGAATAGAGATAAATGTAGGCTTAAAGCATCTCCGCATTGCTTTCGAATTTCAGATCCAAAATCTCTGTCAATACTTTATAGAGTTGACGTGATGAGCGGTCTTTACCTGATTGATAAATCCAATGACCTGCCCCCTCATCCAGGACAAATCAAGGGTTCGAATGTCAAGTCCGTCCAGCATGATAACGCCGCTGGTTGGGTCGTAGAAACGCTCGAGCAAGGACGCCACTGTGGACTTCCCTAAAATGTATCAAATGAATCATTACAGGCTCACGGTCATATTGTTTCCAAGCCACACGTTTGCAATCAGAATCATTACCTCCTCCAGATTCTCCAACAATTGCAACGGTTTTAGACGGTGGCAGTGTCAAGTTGAACCTCGACAGGATCTGATGGCCAGGTCTTGTTGGATAGCTACAAGTATATATATAAAAATTAAAATAATTTGATATTCATGTTTAGTAAGTGTCACTAGATGTATTGAAATTGACTTTTGTTTTGTATTCACCTGAATGAAATGTCCATGAAATCCACTCTTCCTGTCAGAGAATGGTACGGGATGCGTCCTCCTCCGGACAGTGGAATAGTCGGCTTCAGAGACAGGTATTCAAAAACCCGAGCACCAGAGCTTATTCCTCTCACCATCTGTAACAAATGGTAAGAGACTGATTTCTGCCTGAATAATATTTCAGATTTCTACAAATATGTGTCATTTCCGTAAGTCACACTCAACACATGTATATCATTTTTACTTACCTGTCCAAAAAGGATGGAGATACTGGCCAGTGACCTGAGCACAATGAGAATACAGGAGTTATAGCATAAACATCAGCTACATTTAACCGAATAACATTGACTGTAAATGTTCATGAGCAGTGATTGTCAAACAGGTTGTGTCTCGTACCTCTGAACAGTCTGGGAGGCAACCAGGAAAGACATGAGGTCTCCAGGGGACATTTCACTGCTCGCAATTAAAGTCCCTCCAGCAAAAATGGTTCCAAGGACAATGCCTGTATTAACGGCACACAACCCAAAATCATGACTATACAGAGTATCATGAGATGTATTTATCTGCTTTCATCATAAAATATACTCACAGTTCAGGGTGATGTTTGACAGTCCTTGGAAAACTGCTATTCCAGCACCAAGATTTTCATTCAAGTCACATGATTTGTCAACCTCATATGCATATAACCTGCAGGAAAAAGATTTTGGAAATTGAGTCCACACATACATTTTCAGAAACAAGGTTTGACTTCTGTCCTGATGAGTGTTTTAGCAGCGTTTCAGAAATAATCTCTGTCCATAATGACACCCATGAAAACGCATATCACGTGGCCATTCATGTACACTCGGCATGCCTGTGATGTTGTTAACAGGAAGCAGAGTCTATACTCTGATTAATGCTGTTGCTTAGTTCCAGAAACTTTCATTGACATCTGTAAATGTCAAAACAAAAATTCCCCAGTATCCCCCAGTATCATAACAACTGTCTGGACATAAAAACTGAAAATGGATTTGGACTGTTTCCAAGAGATCTTTTTTTCAATGACCTTAAGCATTCTTTAAGTGTTTGAAATAGCTTTGTTTTAAGAAATACCCATGTACAATTGGTCTATGAGTTCATCAAAACATGGTCTCACTCACTGGAGCTCCCGCTCCTCCATCGCAAAAGCTTTCACTGTCCGCACATTGCCAAGTGCCTCATCTGCCACTCCGGTTGCTTTTGCCACCTTAAGTTAAGCAAAGTTAAGTCAAGACATATCAAACCTTGTCTGTCCTAAAGATATACACGCTGTAAGTACAGACACTGAAGATGAATAGCTTGGTTTGTTGTGTAATAAAAAACAGCCAGAACTCTGAAGGCAGAGACTGCTGAAGGTTTACTACTTTTACTTATTTGGACTTACAATGATATGTCTCACAATACAAGCATTAACATAGACACATCTTTCTGTTTGTGTGTCAGCCCACACAAGGTAGGTGTCAAGAAGAAGTTGTAAATAAACTTTTTTATAGTTGAAGGCAGAAGTGAGAACAGCATACAATGACCACTTTCGTAAAGACATTTTTTTCTTGCTTATATCTCCGGCATTTTGAGTTACAGCTGTTCTGATTTTGCAGCCCCTCGTGAATACCAACATTTCTGAATGAAACGATAGTACTACATCACCTGTTCTTGAGCCAGACGCGACAGTTTGCGGAGGAATGAGCCAAAGAGTGCCCCTGCTCCCACAAGACAAGGGAGGACAACTACTGTCAAGCCTGTCAGTTGGGGGGAGATGAGATAAAGAGAAACGAAACATCCAACTGTCTGCGTGATACTCCGCAGGCCCTGCAGATATGCAAGAAACAAACCAAAACGTAGATATTAGGAGCTTAAAACAATATAGCACAGTACTTATTAGTTTACATCACAAATGCAACACTTCATACCTGAGAGATGACAAGTTTAAAGGATGACTTGAACTCCTGAATGTCAGCAGTCAAGCGATTCACCAGCTGTCCAGTTTTATTGGCATCATAGAAAGCCACATCTTGCCTGAGACAAAAAGAAATAAAACAATGACTGCAGACGTAGTCCATCCATGAGCTTAATAACGGACCATTAACATATAAATGACAGCATCCTCGCTGGCAACCAGTGCTTTTACTGTACCATGCATTCTTTTGCTCTAACACTGATGGATTTTTGTACCTCAGTAAAGATGCAAAAAGGGTTTTTCTCATGTCTGCTGCCACTCTCTCCCCCACCCTGGAAAGCAGGATGATGTAGCCACTTGTCAGCAGGCCCTGCACAAAGGAGGTGATTAATGACCAGTGCAGCTGAATATTTTTCCCCCCCAAAAAACAGCTGTGACATTTATAGGTTTTCTGGCAGAACAGAACGCGCAGACATGCAAGAGTAATAAGCATCACAGCCATAACATCCATCCGTAAGCTATTACTGAGCAGAATGACTGAAGGAAAATGTAATCATATGAAACAGCACACTAACTACAGCCTGGTGTCATAGAGATACACTTGTCTTCTTCATTAATGCTTCTCTGACATAGTTTCGGTAAAAAATATGGCGCAATTAAAAGCTTCATAAAGTGGTCGTTATTTCGGAGCTGTTATATTGTCCAGGTGTTATTTTTACGGCGTCCAACCCCTACATTTCTTCACAGGTAATTAACAGAGACATAAATGTCTAGTTATCATCCTCTATATCAGTACTGATTCCCAAACAGGGGTACTTGCGCCCCAGGGGGGAGACTTCTGCTGCTGCTAGGTTGGAAAGATGGAGAGATTGTAAAGGTAGCTCAACTACAATTTCAAAAATTTTAATTAACTTGATTAAAAAATACATCCATGTATCGAGTCAGCTATAAACTATTAATTTAGGTGGTGAACTCATTTGGCTGTGGGGGGATAGGTCGTACAGAAAGGTTGGGAACCACTGACCTATATTACAAGTACAAGCACAAGACGCTGTGTGCAAATAAATGACTGGGCAATGACAGTTATATTAGACATAGAAGGCGTAAGGTGTGAAATTCCTTGGCAGAATGACAATTTTATTTACTTACTTGGAGACCATACATTGCAAGTAATTTTAGCGCTGGACCTCTTATCTCCTGGACATAATTCCTTGTATGTTCTCTCAGGTAGCCTGCCACAACATTCACCAGGTCGCCAAGCATCAAGGGGATTTTTATATTCAAGATAGCTGCGCCAAAGGCAAGCTGGAACGAAGAGTACTAAAATGAGTTTCTTTAATCTGAAGACATTATTTATTTTATTTTATACACACTGAAAGTATGTTTGGGTGAATTGATTTTTAAGCTTACCACAACAGCACCAAGGAGAGCAAACAACTGAGGCTTTACAAACTCCCACAGGATATGCCATTTGAACTCAGGCACAGGGTTTTTGGCTACAACCTCCACAGGGATGTTGTTATTCTCATCTGCCTCGCAGTAAGCTACGTGGCAAAACAGTCGTGCGGAGACAGTGAGCGCCGCCGGTCCCAGGATGAATTTCAGAGCCACTCCTGGGGTCTTGGATGTTCGGGTGGTGGAGCAGCGGACAGCTCTCTGAGTGAGGCTCCAAAAACGGCTGACGGCATTTCCAGGCTGCTGAGAGGAGCTGTGAGCTTTCGATCCTGGAGATGTGTACCACCTGGATATAAGAAAGAATATTAAAGTGACATTATGTAACTTTTTCACCTTAAATGAAAATCATTTGGTACAGTGACTTGTTATAGGGTGAGTGGTGTCTCAGCCACTGTAGCAAGGCTGTAGGAATTCAGACAGATATATAAAAAAAGGAAGCAACTAGTATAAATCTGATGAATTTTTTTAAATGAATCATTAATCTTATCACAATCTCAGTTTTGTCAGTTTTACATTGTAGACCTGAGGACACTTTTTCTTTTCTAAAAAGTCAAATCAAATTAAGCACAAATATGTTGTTTATTAACTTTTTACTTGCCATTTAATTACCGTCTGTTTGGGATAACAGACTTATTTACTGTGGAGTCCAAAGTCTGAGAAGATGCTGAAATAAGTGGAAAGTTTGAGGACTCAAGGAAATAGTCTGAAGTCAAATTGTTATTCTGAGCAAAGTGGGACTAAAGCTTTCTTTCTTGTATCCAAAGCCCAATCAGGCAGACCCAAAGTGCCAACACACCATCATGTGATCAATACATCTAGCTTGGCTCACTGAGAGATGAAATCGCTGATACAGACTTTGTTCAATAAACAAGACAAGATGCCAAGCAACAAAAGTACTGTCAAAAGATGCTGTCTTGTAGTGGTCTCAAAGGCCAGGTAGTAGTTTCTAAATCAGTTCTCAGGAGGGGAGACGAAGCCAAACGCTTGAGGTGGTTTTAAAAAATACCAGATTTTCACAGTAGATGACCGGAAAAAATGTCTTATTTGCTGATGAATCCAAGTTAAAGGATTATGGCAGATACAAGAGGATTTATGCAAGGAGACAACAAGAGACACACAGTAAAACTTAATTTATTATTATATATTATACTATTAATATACTAATATATTAGGAAACAAATAGTATTACATTTCTTAAGGACATACTGCACCTAAGTACACCCCTCTCTATATCTTTCCATGAACACTAACCTCATATGTTACGATGTACTTTTCAGAAAAACAAAGTAGGCTAAGCTTATCAGTGTTGATTAACTAACACATGGCTCACATAGCAGCTACAGGTCGGCTGTCACAAGCTAAACTAGTTACCGGGTCACTTTACCCTACCGTGCAAGTCTCCATATCTCTGCTGTCTTACTGGTTCGCGGGTATAACGACAGTGACCGCACCGGAGCAGTAATGTTTGCTCTACAACAGAGTAGCTGGAACATAATTCACGCTTAATTTTCTATTTAAAAAACACTCATTAGATCAAATGAATCGTTAAGCCGTACAGTAATCCACAGGCAACCTGCAGGCTGCCATCTTGGCTCTGACCCAGAGTGCATTTCTGTAGCTCGCGACGAGGTCGTCTTTACTGTAAATGTCGGTTTGTGGCGGCAAAAGGCAGGTTTGGTCATAACAGGCAACGAATTGGCGAATATTAAACGATTTGTGCAACGTTGCTGAGAAGCGACAGGACAGAAATCTGACTTTCTTTGGGGAAAACCCGAAAAAACTACAACCCAGACCCGGAAGTGACGGCGGGTAAACTCGGACGTGACGCCAATGACGTTTTGTTGACATTTATTTGTGAAAGACAAAAACAGTGGACACACAGAGGATGGTGTATTTTTGGAAGCCAACCAGCGGACCTCGGGACAAAGTGAAGTGACTACCGTATGGTGATTTAAACGTAGCTACGGTCACTGATTGGACGCTCAAAAGCGAAGGCGAAAGCAGATCTGGATCAGCAGATGGACGGAGCAAGTCGGGAACAAAACAAACCGTGTCACCGTGACTACATGAGGGGCTGAATCATTCACAGGCTAACCAGACAGCAGACTCTTGAGTTAGGTTTTAACGTTACTTTATGACAGTTAACACCCAGTAGTCAATCTGTGGGGAATTCGAGCCCTTATATTTTATCTGCTACCAAGTGTATTACATGTTACCATGGCGGTGTAGACTTACACAAGCGTTGTCCGCTAGACTAGCAAGTTAGCACGCTAATGCTAGCCGTGGCTAACGTTCCCCTTATTTGAACTGCTTGCGCTGCTGAGAGGCTAGCTTACACAATGTACTGAGGGCTCCAAGACTGCATTCACCTCCATACAGCGTTTACTACGAGTAGCTCATCAGTCGGGAGCGACCAGAAGAATGTAAAGGCACAATGGCTAACTTTGAAGCTTACCAGGAGTATCAGAGAATTGAGGACTTCGAGGAGGACTCACCACCAGGGGAGGAGGATTTAATAGTGCATGTGCCAGAAGGCCTAAAAGGTAAACATGTCATGAGACTGAAGCATCTTTAGTATAACGGACTGACAGGCTGATGAGAATGTTTATTCTGTAGGGGTTTCTTTCTGTCTAATGCTTTTGTTTTTATTGCAGACTCATGGCACCATATCAAGAACCTGGATAACTTCTTCACAAGGATATCCTTTTAAATTACAGTGTAGATAAATAGCAGGTCTCCCAACACTTAAGTGGCATCATGCCATGCTGTCACACACACTTATTTAGATGTGTGTCAGCACTCATATATAGAATCTGTTGAATCCACAGTGTTTACTTCTTGACAGCCACTTACTTTTACAGTGCTTCTAGAGCAGGGGTCACTAGGAATGTTAATTTTCTTGTAAGCCTTGAGTTTTAAGATCTTTATTGTGCTTTTTCTTAACCGGCCTGTCCACATCTATCATTTCCATCAAAAGAATGGCTTTGCTTGTATGATGCTGTCCGAGTTCTTTGAACTTGTGTAAGTATCATGCTGATTCCTGGAAAACATCATCTGGTTTTTGACAGGAAACTGATTTTCTGTAAAAACCTGGGTCTTCCTTTTCATGTTGTTTATGACAGTTAAGCATGCCTCAGGCTTCAGCATGAACAAGTTCAGCCAGATGATTTCAACACCAGCTGTACTTGAGTCTCGTGTGAATCAGCCCTTTCTCACTAAACAGTAAAATTATGACTATTGCTTTATTTACTGTTTGCTCTATTACTAGTTATATAGCCTTGTAATATTACTGTTGTTACTTATTTACCAGGACCGGCCAGCACAAGTGGCTGGTTGATGAACCTCAGACACAAATACCCAAAAAACACTGTGATCTATTGTTTGGCTGGTAAAATTTTAACGCTTAGTCGTCAGTAGACAAAAAAGTTAATTTTGCACCCTGACTTATTCAGTATTTCAGTATTTAGTGTAATATGTCAGCTATAATCACGACATGTGTGATTGCAATGTATTGTTTAATCACGATCCTCCCATGTGAGATGATTGGGCCCTGGTCTGTTGTTTGTCTGAATCTCACTGTGGTTGTCTTATTAATGTGGGGCCCCTTTAACCATAATCTGAACCAAATGTGTCCTGAGCCCAAATGACCTCTGCCTGTCAACTGCAACGGCAACGATTAGTTGATCATAAGAAAATGAATCGGCTACTATTTTGATAATGAGTCAATCGTTTAGGCGAAAATGTCAGTGTGCTGGTTCCAGCTTTGTGTTTCTATGGATTTGTTGCTTTTCTTTAAAATGTATTATGGTAAATGAAGACTCTTTGGGTTTTGAACACATTTTTCACACAGAGACCGAACAAATAATTGTAAAACAAAAAATAATAAGAATCTGCAGATGAATCAATAATGAAATGTTGCTGCTCATCTCTGAACATATTAAATAAGCAGCACTCAATTGATCTGCACTGTTAAACATTAATCACTCCTCTGTATATGCTGAGTTCACTGTCTGTCGCTTCATGGTGAGAAATGAAATACATTCACTTATGGCAATACTATATGCCAGTATTAATCTCTTTTGTCATTGTTGTTATTTTCTTGTATGAAACCTAATCTCTTTTTTCTTCTTTTCATCTCTTCCTAACAGTCAGCTGTTGTTTGTTGTCATATTCACAACGTTCCTGGTCAACTGTGTGGAGTATGACGTCCTGTTTGCCAACCGAGCGGTTAACCACACCGGCCCAGGCCACAATCCGCTCGACAGGAACAAGGTCACTCTTCCAGATGCCATCCTACCCAGTGACCAGTGCACTCAGAGGTAATCATCTTTAACACACTATTGAGGAGGGCTTTAGTGTGTTTTCCTCAATGGGGCAAAATGAGTGTAAAGTCGGGGCGAATTAATCAAAAAGGGCCGTACACTTGCATAAAGTGATGTTCTCTCATTCCAGCCAGTTTGATTAGGTGCTTTGTTCTAAAGCAGACATGGTCTTGGATATTATTAGAGCCCCTTAGAGATGGGCCTTTAGAAGGATTTAATTTGTCTGGCTTAATACAGTTGCAATCAGACTTTCACACTTACTTTTTTATTGGGTTGTGCAGGATGGGGTTTCAGACCTCAAGAGTTGGTCGCATGAACTGTGAAGGAAAATGGAACAGTAGCCTATTGAGATCTACGCCGGGGGTTTCCTTATTTACCATGGAAAATCATGAGAATCTTCTTGTATTTATAATGTAGGACAACGACTCATCTGAACATCTGTGGCCTTTTTTATTTTGAACCTAAAAGGAACGACTTTAGCCCACGTTCCAAATATGTCAACTTGACACACATTTCACTTTATTTATTGTGTTATTGTTGTGAAGATATTTGCAAGATATCAGTAATTTATGTTAAAAGTGCCAGTGCTAATAGCAAATTACAAGCTAGCATTAAATGTTTGATTTGTTCAGATAACAGTTCTGCCCAAGAGAGTTTTTAGGATATATTTCTAAAGATCTTTACATTCATTGTACACTCACTGTAGCAGCCATTACTCGAAAATACAAACACATAAGAAATATGATTTGTAAGTGACAACTCTTTCCAGGAAATGTACTTCTTTCTCAGTTTTGTTGTTTATTTCAACCTGAGATTGGTAGCTTCGAATTGCAACATTCCTCATGGTGACTTGGAGGGAGGTATTTGTGTACTGTGGTCAGATTTGCTTCAGGGAACATGGCAATGCATGTAACTGATAGCTTTGACGAGGTAAAACTGTCCTGGCAAAATACTGACAAGTCAACTGGGCCAGCGGGCTGACAACCACATGACACCTCACTAGCTGGCAGCAAGGGACAGACCCTCCCACTCCACTCCACCACACTCTTTCCCCAGCCCCATGCTGTCAGATATTTTTTTCTTATTTCCAAGATCCAAGATGTAACATAGCCTCTACTTGTTTTTCTCCAGCTAGGCCTGTCATCAATTTGTTCCCATTTGGACAGTGGCTCAATAGTCATTTATATCAAAGTCAATGACGTTCAAACATTTGGAATTCTAATCTGGGAACAGCTTGTCCCACAGTTTGGATCCTCTCTGTCCTCTTCATACCCGGTTCTCTAATTTCCCATGTAAAGCCAGATCCATGTCCTGAAAACTAATATATTGTTTATTATGTCGCAAAGTGACCTAATTCATTAAACCTTTATATTGACCCAGATGTGTAGTTTGCTTCTGGGGTTTAAAGGAGCAGAAACATTTGTTCTGATATTGGCTAAGGCATGTTTACAGGTATTGTTAACTAATGCACACTGTGCTTTGACATGTTTACTTTAAAATGTTACAACATACGCTGAAAGCAACAGTTGCTCATTTTCTCATCTGTTTATTGTGTCATAAGTTAAATGCTATTTAAAGGGTCAATTTACATTGTCTTAAGAATAGGTGGGGTGTCATACCTATGCGTCCAATTGGATGTTGTTCAGCTGATGTAAGCTCTCCTGGTTACCTGTTTAGTAAATCCTCAGAATCTTTCCTTATGTCTTTCTCATAGCCAATTGGTTAAACTAGTGAACTGGCTGTGAGAAAGACCTCGCTTGAAATGTTGGACTAATTCTGAGTTAAACAGACTTAAATTAGAGTTATCCAAAGACTACTAACACTTCTAGTTTTATGTTTTGTTCTGATTGGCCCATACTGAGGGAAGCATATTTAGATTGTAATTCATGTACAACAACTTCCTTATTTAGTATGATTAAGCAGTTAGGAGGTTATTGAGGTAAAGCTCTTAGTTGATGGCTTTTTACTTATAGAATATGGTTACACAGGACAAGCCACTGATAAGTGTTTTAAATTGTTCATAAAGAGCCAGTGTGCTACTAATTTGCATGCTTATAGCAACTAATGGTTAATGGTTAATGTGTATTTCCTAAACTAAAGTGTTCCCATACTTCCATTCCATTCCAAATGTTGCATGAGCATTGTAATGGTGGAAGTTGATGTCTTTAAATGTTTGATTACAGCTGTAGTTAACATTTACATAGTTGCCTATGTCTGAATGGCAAAAAGCCATTTCTAACAAGGAAACATGAAGTAAGCCATGTCTAAAAAGAGTTTCTTTCTTTCCAGCATTCAAGAGAACAGCTGGATTATTTTCCTCCTCATCATGGCAGCCATCTTCTGGATCTATCGACTTGTCAAAGTCTTCTGCAATGTTCTGAGCTACTGGGAGATCAGGCAGTTCTACATCAAAGCGCTGAAGATCAGAATGGTAGGTGCTGCACCTGGAGACCTTATCATTGCATACAGGAAAATGTCAGTCAAATCAATGTTGTGACAAATGTCTTGGGCTTCTTTGAAGATGACATGAAGATAACGATACCTAAAATGATGTTTGTCATGCAGCATCAGTCTGTCAGTTTACTTTGTATTCCTTGCCTCCTCGTCCCAGGATGAACTATGCAACGTCACATGGCAGGAAGTCCAGGACCGGCTCATCAGCCTGCAACGAGAGCAGCAAATGTGCATACATAAGAAAGAGCTGACGGAGCTCGACATCTATCACCGCATACTGCGATTCAAGAACTACATGGTGGCGATGATAAACAAATCACTGCTGCCAGTGCAGCTGCAGCTCCCCCTGCTGGGCAACGTGGTGTTCCTCACCCAGGGCCTCAAGTACAACTTTGAGCTCATCCTCTTCTGGGGTCCTGGCTCCCTGTTTCAGAATAAGTGGAACCTGCACCCCAAGTATAAGCGGAGTGGAAACCGGCTAGAGCTCGCACAGCAGCTCAGTAGAGTCATCCTGCTGATGGGTTTGGCCAACCTACTGCTATGTCCCTTCATCCTGGTGTGGCAGGTGCTCTACGCGTTCTTCAGCTACACCGAAATAATCCGCAGAGAACCCGGAAGCCTGGGAGCACGACGCTGGTCCCTGTACGGCCGCTTGTACCTGCGGCACTTCAACGAGCTGAACCACGAGCTGCACGGACGCTTAGGCCGTGGCTACAAACCCACTTCCAAATACATGAACTCCTTTACATCACCACTGCTGACTGTGCTGGCGAAGAACGTTGCCTTCTTCTCAGGCTCAGTGTTGGCTGTGCTTATTGCGCTGACGGTCTATGATGAGGACGTTCTGACAGTGCAGCACATTCTGACCGCTATCACTGTGCTGGGGGTGGTTATCACCATCACCAGGTGAGCTTTCCAAGCCAGCTTTACTTGAAGCTTTTCCAGGATTGCGATCACTTTTTTAGATGTTAATGATTTGCAGAAAAGTATATTCTGTAATGGATTATGATTTGCAGTGTATTTATAATATTTATCAAATTTGTGTAATTAATTCATTTAGGTAGTATTTAATGGCATGCAGAAGCTTGTCTCAAATTAGGGGAGTACTTTAATTTTCTAAGATTTTCAGTCATAGAAATCTAACTTTGTCCAATTCATCCCACATGTACAGCAGTTCTGTTGAAAAATGTCCATATTTTGTACCTGTCCTACACCAGGTCCTTCATCCCAGATGAGCATATGGTGTGGTGCCCAGAACAGCTGCTGCAGTGCATGCTGGCACACATTCACTACATGCCAGACCACTGGAGGGGCAATGCTAACAAGAGCGAGACCCGTGACGAGGTGGCGCAGCTGTTCCAGTACAAAGCGGTAAGGGACGGGGAAACTCGGTGGATGGGAACACATTTGTCTCAGTCGGCATATATTTATGGATGATTTTTTTTTGTTGTTGTTGTGATTGATGAGATTGTTAATGTGGCTGCTGAGTCTGAGATGCAGTCTGGATTTATCAATGAATTCTTGCGAACATTGATCTGCATTTGACTATGTACATTTGAGGATGTATATTTGGTGCTTTTTTTTCTGTCCAAATCAGGTGTTCATCTTGGAGGAGCTTCTCAGTCCAATCGTCACACCCTTCATTCTCATCTTCCTCCTGAGAAATAAGTCTCTAGAGATCATCGACTTCTTCAGGAACTTCACTGTGGAGGTGGTTGGTGTCGGAGACATCTGCTCGTTTGCGCAGATGGACATCAGGCGTCACGGAAATCCAACAGTACGATCTGTTCCTTCCGTTACACCAAATCCAAAGCACTCAATTCTCAAGATTTATTTAATTAGACTGGAGAGAATGTGACTCTCAACAAGCAAAGGTCTTATAATATTTAATTGAATGTTATAATGTTGAATTGATATACATCTTTTTTTTTTTGCAGTGGATGTCAGAGGGCCAGACGGAGGCGTCCATATACCAACAGGCTGAAAACGGCAAGACAGAGCTGTCCCTCATGCATTTCACCATTAAGAACCCGCGCTGGCAGCCGCCTCAGGAGAGCTCAGTGTTTATCAGTCATCTGAAGGACAAGGTGCAGCACGATGCACAGAGCGGCCCCTCCACCCAGCTGCTGCTCTCTGAGGCTCCCCTCTGCACCTCGCTGCAGTCCAATGAGTCTGCCACTGGGGTAAGAAACCCAGAGGACACAAACAGCGTGCACCACATGTGAACGAAAGACAGTGGTTATGATCGAATTGCATTGTCTATCATTTTTTGACAGTCAGCTAATACATTTTAACAAGAACAAAAATAACTACAATTAATAGATATTACCACTGGATATTTTTTAACCAGGTATTTTCCATGAAGAATTTTAGTGTCAATGTTATTCTTTTCTATTCCACTGTAATTTTTTGTACTTATTGGCTCTGTATTTGATGTTTGCTGTTTCCAGCCCGATAATCTGTTGGCGAGTGTCCTGGCCCACCCCATTCTAACTGCGTCAGGACTACAAGGCCGAGACCATCGCTTCATCCCACCGAGCACTGCTGCTTCCGCTGCTGCCAGCGTCCTGGCCTCCCTGTCCTCCTCTCAGCTCGCACATCCCGGCCGCAGCCGCACACACAGCCTCCTGCCCACATCCGTCCACCCCGAGAGCACCATGTACCGCAGCGATCGCACCATCATTGACAGGTACTTAACGCACGTCACATATTTCTGCAACATTATTTATATACTGTAGCTTTTAGAATTAAGTAAACAGCTGTGTTTCTTTTTCAGCATGACTAACAGTGACTCTCGCATCCGGAGCAACACACTGCAGTCAGAGTTTGCCTCAGCAGAGATGAGTCTTCACGCCATCTACCTGCATGAGGTAATTTCCTGAGCTGCCGCCCCCAGGCACTGCAGTTCACATTCATTAATATATACATCCGTCTTGTCTCTTGAGTTTTAAAGTGATTCTCCCCAGACATATCCTGACATAGTGTTATACACGGCATACACTGCTTGAAAGTGCTTGAAACGTTGGTATCACTCAAAAGATAGATTTAGTTCAATGTGACACTTTTTCAGTATCTCTTGTACATTAGTACTCTGCTCTGTCGTACACTGACAACTGCTTATCTCCAGCTCCACCAGCAGAGCTCCCATCCACAGAGAACTTCAGGGCAGTGGCAGAGTCCAGTGCCAATGAGAGATCTGCACACAAACGCTGGTAAGTATTGGAAAAAAAAAGCTTGAAGCCTCAGTTAAGCTACGAAACAATGCATAAGTTACTTTCAGTGTTGGCTCTGTTTGTTAAGCTTTATTTTAAACTTTGACGTCTTTGAATTTCGGCGTTAATATTAAATGTAATGACTCTGCGTAATGGGAAAAAGATCGCTTGTAGTGCTGAATTCATGGCTATGACCTAAATCTGCTCCACTTAATTACACGCTCCAGTCAGATCAAAAACCACAAATTGAGCAGAGGCTTCAGATTAAATTAGAATAGATTTTAGAGGCAATTATGTCCACTTTGATATTTGTCTCACTTCCGTTTTACTACATGGTAGTGCACCGCGGAAACCAAACCTGCACTGACAACTTGGCACAGTAACATTACTGCAGATATGAAGCTCACTGGGGCGTATTACAAGTGTCAAGTCTCTGTTGAGCTGATTTTATAACTCAAGTGAAATGGCTGGCAGGAACGTGAAGAAACACAATATAAAAGCATTTAACATTGCAGCATACATTGAAAACATTTTAATATATGTTTATGATGTAAACAGGCTAAAATACATTTATACAATCATTATACAATACATTATATGATATATTATAAGCATTAACATAATACTAAAATAATCACACTGATCATAAAATCTTTAGTGCTTCACGACTACATTGAGAACTTTGGGGTCTTGATCACTCTGTTGGCATTTGGAGGTCTAATTAGGTCTGTCAGCCAACAGTGTAACTCCTTTATTATTACACATTAACTGTGTCTCATTGGCATCAAAAATCTTGGTAGTGGCCCGTTTGTGGAAAGAATGTAAATGACCGGTTTCTACAGTATGCACCCAGCATACCGTACTGCTGTCATGTTAGCTAGCTAGCGTTAGTGACGTTAGCATTAGCAACATTAGCGTTAACAAATTGGCATCCACTCAAGGGGGCAGAGGGTTCTAACAACAGCAGTGCTGCGATGTGAATGCAATGGTAAGGGTAAAATGGCCCACATTTAGTGGCTGAGTGTTATCAATAACATCTTTTTACTAGCAGCAGGTGGTTGTTTGGCTACTTTCTCTAGCGCACTGTAGTCTGTAGATTTTAAACCCCAAACTCTAATCCATTTTATATTCATATTTTACAAACTGTTTGGTCCACAAATTTAAGACACAATCCCGAAAACAAAAGCTCATAGTCTTATATTGACCTTTGACTCATACAGCAGGTGTAGCCTGCTAAAACATACATTCTGATGCACATTTGCTCCGCAGCGGTCCAAGTACATTAGGTGTTCAATGTACTGTGGCCACAGTGCAAGAAAGACTGACCGTATATCAATATTCTTCTCAGGTTTCCAGGCACAGAGTGGCCTTGGCACTAGCATTTCCATGCCCACCCCTGTCCACCTTGGACGCTGGCAGGAGGAGGAGGAGGAAGAGGAGGATGAAGACGATCAGGAGATAAACAGTGGATCTACTCCAAAGCAGGGCACTGGGAGTAGTTGTTAAAGTGCCTTATGTCATAAGGTACATGATCTCTTTTAAACACATATCTAAGATGTATGCTTTTTGGTTCTGTATCCTGTGACACTTGTTTGTTGAAACTAACAATAGGCCTTTTATCCTACAAGGGAGACATCGCCATGATAATTTCTCCTCTCTCTCTCTCTCTCTTTTTATAGAGTGTTTACATTTTATTTTCTTCTATGAACATTGTGGCCTTAGATGATCTTCATGGAGAATATAGCATGGACCTTTAAAAACTTCATTCAGCTTTTGTTGTAGGAGAGGCTCATTGAATAACCACTGTCTCCGCACCTCCACGCCTCATCCTGTCACATCAGGCAGACTATGGCATCAGGGAAACCATACGTCTTCCGTCCGTTTCGTCCCGATTTTGTCACTAACTTGTACGGACAAAGGGCGTGAAAAGTGACAGAGAGACAATATAGTGTATTCATTGGATCACTGTGTGATGGTGGGTGCGGCCAATTTTTATTGTGGAATACAAAAGGCTCATAGTGGCTTCTGCTGAGCCTGCGTGTGCACAATTCTTGTATTTGTGCATCACAAAGTTTTACAGCACGAGTCTAATTGAAGTTTCGCACAGAGTGGTGTCTTGATCTGTGTTACAAAGACTGCAAACTGTATTGTAGCTGCCTGAACAATTTTTGATCACCTGAAAAAAAAAAGAAAAGAAGTCAATAATTCACATTGTGCTGTTTGACCCTGGTGATGTGTAAATACACTTTTGCGTCTTACTTATCCTTTTAAAAGTCCTCATTTTTACTACCAGATCTAATCCTTGAAAATGATACCAAGTATTGACTGTACAGTAGCCGTACTTCTAAAACACCATGTGTACATGGCAGAGAGCCCTATTGGGTTTGACAGAACATGTCTATACACATGCTTTGATGCTGCTGTCTGTGTTTAGTGGTCCTAAATACAGATTTTATTCAGTATTAAGAGTTCTGAAGCTGATGTAACAAGACATTACTGTTCCTTTAAAAACACAACACAAATCATCGGGCCCAAATACACTTGGCGTCAAAATCTGATGCAGATATGAGATGTCTTTTTAAGTCTATTCAAGCTGAACCGTCAGCTTTATGCCTTAACACCGAAATAAGACATATGTATTTAAATCCTGTATGACCTCAGTGGTGAAGAAAAACTAATACTCCAACCAATACCTCTGCAGTGTATTTACTTTTATGTAAATATATATATATATATATATATATATATATATATATATATATATATATATATACACACACACACATTCACATGTATATATATGTATATACATACAGTACATAAAAGAGTATTTGTAGCGTACAGATGCATCTTTTAACTGCATTTTGATTTTAATGGCAGGTGTAAATGGAATCTGTTTATTTTCTGATCTTATTTCTTGCCCAGAAGATGTTTTGTGTAAAGCATCCATATCCCAGTTTTAAAGAACAAACAGGGTGGTATTGCTTTTACAAATCTTTTATTATGCACATGAACATGTAGTTTGTGTCCCTTTGTCCAAATTGCTCACATGAAAATGGAGCCTCGTCATAAAGGGCTGATTTTAGTTTAGACTTTCCACAGTGAGCATAAAATCTTAGCTGTAGGTTTATTTATTTGCTGTCCTCCCCCCAGATATTTAATTGATATATGAGTATAATTTATTTGAAAAGAAATTATTTAGATTCTTTTGCCAAATCATTTTCTACCACAAAAGAGTATAATCTTCTTAAAGGAGATATAGATATAGGAGATGTTGCATGTACGCCCCCACTGAAAGAAGGTTTTGATTTTGAAATTCTGAAAAAAAGGATTTATAAATGCAAAGAAAACAAGGCCAGCAGCATGATGTTGAATGTGATTTACACTTAATCTCGGACTAAATCTGCTTGTCGATGCAGTGTTCAAAATATCTTTCTACTCTTTTCTTTATTGCATTCTACATAGATCATAGTAATATAGATCTCATCCTCCAACACTTCAGAGGGTGCAAATGTGTTGTTCCACCTCGCGTGTGCTTCGAAACTATTACACTTTTTCGTTTGTGTGTGTGTGTGTCCGTGGAAGGAATGCGTTTTGACACCTGCGTAATTATGCTAACATGAACTCAGAATTTTTGCACTGACAGAAAATAAACATTTTTTTTAAGATGTGTGCATATATATACAGTACTTGCAAAAGTTGATTTTTTTTTTTAGAAAGGGCAGGTCTCAAAAAGGGACGCTGAGTCAGTCTCCATCCTCCTCTCGTTGTTTGTATATAAGCAAAGCATCAGCATGTGTTGTCACTGTCCACAGCAGACCACCTGGAACCACTGTGGCCAGATCACATAGGGTCGTTCTTCTTACCTCTGGTCAGTTAAAAAAAAAAAGAAAGAAAGTGTGTTTCTGTCACACCATTAAATATGCTTACATGCGTATTGTGGTCACTGTCCATTTGTGCAGTGAGTTTATCGTTGTAGAGACACTGGAGCTCAGCTTTGTGCGCAGAGTTGATTCCTTTTGACGGTCTCCACAGTCACACCTCACTGCTATGTTTGTCGTTTTGTTTTAAGCAGTGCCTTAGTGTTAAGGTTTAGTGTTTTGCTCTGAATAGAAGCCATTTCATGTAAACTATTGCATTTACTTTCACAGATTTAGCAGCACACATATGTACAGTATTTTATTTTGGAAAGTCATTGTGTATAGCATCAAGTATGTGGTGATGTGGCTCTTAGAATGAGTTCTCCTGTCAGTCTGTCTATGTGTCTGACAGCGCACGTCTTCTTATCATGGTGTTTAAAATTGCACTGTCCTCAATATCCTACAGCAGCAGGAGTTATGCCTTGTAATTGGCAGTGTCATCATGGCCAACCCCTCTCACCGTACTATGGTTTCATTATCCACTATAAACCAGTCGAAGAATCACAGTGACTGGAACAAGGTGCTAAGTTTTCATCCTGAAATGTTGAACATGTTTTAAGAGGTGTTTTTTTCTTTTTGTTACATAGGTTTGTCTGTTTGTTTTTATTCCGTAAATTAAGAGACACTAGCTGAAAAATGAAACATGCCAAAAGAACTTGTTTTCGGCACAGCTTTACAATACATGTGTTGTTTTTCTGTGAGTGAGTAGAGAGGCAAATAAATCTTATTTTGAGTGTATTTAATCATTTCATGTGTGGTTGATTATGTGATGTTCATTTGAAATAAAAAATCTATTTTAATTGTTTTATATTATTTTGGGTAGTTTTTGCCACATCTCGCGTCAAGCATTTTCTCTCACACTGATGTGGTACTGATGCCTGTGTCCTTCTGAACTGCACAGCCTTTTACATTAAGTGTATGTCTTGTGGCTCAGTGTCAGCCTGACATTTTGGTCTGTGGTGAAGTGTCTTGATAACTGCTGGAATAATTGAAAAGAGACTAACACCTACACTCTTACTCCATGCCCCAGAGGTCTAATGAAATGATAATGAATGAATAATGAATTTGAATTTCATGAACCATTAAACCTCTGTGGCACGGACTAAGTGTGCAGGCGTTACCCTCTTCTCATTCACACCATTTCCTGATAGCCTTGAAACTTCGCAATGTGTGAGATATAAGGACTTGCTTCCAGACCATTATCACTTGATCCAACATATTACACGCAAGAAACTTTTCTGATTTCTCGAGTGTAATTTTTTCATTGTGGAGCATTTTTTACCTGCCAATAAATGATGCTAATATAGGCCAGAAATCCAAGCTATTGTTAGCATACATTTGACCCCAGATATTATGATCCTATGTGTATCTGATCAAATATATACTGAGCATGAGATGTCCTAAAATAGCCAATGTAGTGTCCAAATAAATACTGGAGTACAACTGCATATGTGGAGAAAGTAGTATAAGGCCTTTTTTGTCTCCAGACTGTATTCAATCTGATAAATTACCTCCAGCGATGTCATTTTTTGGCAAAATTGCTTTGTGGGTAATGTAGGTGCCAGGATTTTAAAAAGCGCCCCCTGGTCTAGCATTGCACCTCTGTCAGTCTCATTGAGGATCATTATAAACAACCTAAATAAATGAATAAAATTCATACAAGCCTTTCTTATTCCATGCATTTTTCTGGGCAAATCACCCACAATGCAACTGGCAATTTATCAGATTACATGCAGCTTTCTGTGGAGCCACAATAGGCTTTGTACTACTCTTTTCACATATATTTAATGTGTAAAATTGGATACCCTTGTGGGGGATTTGAAATTGGCTGTTTGGTGACTCCTATGGTAGCATAAGATAAGTCACTTTGTTGGACAGCAGCATAAGGTTCACTGAGGGTTTTATGACTTCTGAACTCTTCAATAAGAGCTCACTTGATCACAATTTCAAAAAGGAAAGACTTTGTATGTTGTTGCACATGGGACACCATGTATTTTGTGTTGTAGACAGCATACACATACAAGGAATTGAATTGCCCCCCCCTTGCTCAATCACTCACTGACTCAGCTGACACCTCTCAGAGTTTAGATCCACCCCTCCTGTGCATGCCAGTTCAGCTCAGATGCAGTCAGAAGTCGGGAGGAGTTTAGTAGTCCACAAAACATTTCCTGAGCCTCACAGCAAAACGGCGTGGCAGCAGTCTCCACTTGTTGTCATAAAAAGACAGCCAAATGCATCTCAGCCCCAAGATCCCAGACTGATCTGAAAAAAAGCACCCTTTTAAGGCCAAATTCTTCACTGTAGCTGCTAAGATAAAAGTGATAGTATGCATCCAGTGGGTGTATGGGAGCAGCTGTTGCAAACCTTTCACTTTGCTGTGAAGCTCCAGAAATGTTTTGTGGACTACATGCATCAACTTCATATCCGCATGGTGGTGAGTAGATATTGACCAAATTCTCATTTTTATCCTTAAATAACCATTTACTGGTGGTGCAAGGGATCTCTATCCTGATGAACCTTCTGTTATACGCACAAGGTTTAAGACTCGTTCCACCCTGTTCCAGTATCAAGAAAACTATTGCTGTAGATTGTTGAGATGTTTTTGTTTGGTTTCACTTTGTTGATGTAGATATTTAGGGGGACTTTTGTTTATTGACTGTGATACTTGGTACTCTGTCGATACTGTAAATGCTTTCTTCATTGTAAATAAACACAACAATGGCTTTATTTTGCAACACACCTGTCTTCTTTTTTTTAAAAAAATATTGTTGTTGAACTCCCATAGCCACATTTCAGGAACAGAAACGCCCTCTGCTGTTCGCTCTTGGTCCTCTGTCCTTGGTGCGGCTCACTCTTGTCTCACTTGTCATCTGTTGTGTAGATGTTCTTTGGAGATAACACCAAGCATGTGTTTCGGTTGTGAACATGATACAACCTCGACCTTATTCTCGAAATGGCTAAGAGGTCAGGTGGAAGGCCGTGTACGTAGGTCAGGTATTGGTGAGTATATGTTGCGACTGTTTTTGTGTATATTGTCCAATCACAAATAAATGTCTTAGTTGTGATTTGATCCATCTCCATAAGTGTGAAAAACATATCCAGGTATGAGGTGCCTGCATGTCCACTGCCCCAGGCTGCATTGCGCACAAGGTGTCATGACAGGGTGACTGCTGGCCGAGACTGACTTTTGGATGATGACCAAAGGTTGTGGAAATACCATCCATGATGTGATTTGATGCTACTAACTGATTTGGCATCTTGAAATGCAGCAAAGGAGGGGGAGGCAAAACAATTGGAAGTATGTCAAAATCAAAATGTATACATGGAACATTATTTCATCCTCAGTAGTGATCTGAGCGATTTGGATAAATAGGACGGAAACAAATGAAAGAAGGATTTATCTGTCATTTTCTTGCGTTCACTTGGTCAGTAGACTTTCAGGAGTGTGGAAACCAAACACAGTAGCCAGAACAGGATGAAGCAGAGACAAGCAGCGACAGTGGATTACTGTCTGCTAGAGTTTCGGAGTGTTTAAATCAGGGCCCAGGCGACCTGCTGCTGTCAGTCATTGGCACTGGGGGGGGAAGCCCGTTCTGAAAGACCAAGAAAATACCATGCAAGCCAAAGAATAAGAGGGGAAGGGGTAAGATTTTCCCCTTGTTGCTACGTACCATAAACATTCTTTTTAAAAAAAATATTGTCATGTCTCCAAATCTGCAATAAAACAAAGCATCATAAAAAAATGGCACACAACTGCTCTGGCATCTAGGGATTGCTTTGTCACGCTGAATGATTGCTAAGTGTTTTCATCAGTGCAAAGATGTCATGGGAGATACATTTGGCGCATTACTGTATTTTAGGCTTTTAGCACAATGTGAAGTCATAACTTAATTATGGGTCTGACCAACTGGGTGCAGCAGCTGTCAACCATGGTGATTGTGGAATACAATGTGCCAGGGGGCAAGTTCAACCAATCTCTCAGCTTACCCCAATCACATCTACATTCAGTTTGAATAAAGAGCTTAGCACACACAGTATACATACATGTGGATAGCAACTCATTTAGGTGATACTTAGAAGGTGATACAGGCCGCAAGAAAAGGAATGTTACTCAATAGTAAGTACAATTATGGCAGAGCGTCTACTCATTCATGCTTTTAGGTGACGAAGAACAAAAAAACAAGGTCAAAGGTCACACTGATCAAAGCCGGTGTTTATTCTAATGAAGAAGTGAAAGAATGAGGTAATGGTTAAGATGTCATCAAAACTGTAGAGAATGCATCAAAATATGTTCGGATACAACAGTGCCAAACTGGTAACCTCGCGATAAGGACAGGTTAGGGACCACCTGCTGTTAATTAAGAACTCCAAAGCACAAATTAATTTGGCCTGTGCTCAAGCTCATTTCCCACACTACCCTGTGGTAAGATGAGCCAAAAGATCATTAGATGAAGATAGAGGTGACAGGAGATTTGTTTGTAGGTCACAAGGTTGCACATACAAGAAAGATGAAGTTGCTAATTTTGTTGGCTTCTTTGAGTTGACCTGTACCTGACATTCTTTTTTTTTTGCGGGGGGGGGGGGGGGGGGGCACTTCTGGCTGCCTGTTCAGGGACTCCAGTCGGCTCGGTTGACCGGGCTGAATTGAACGAGAAGTTGAAGAAGCCAAAAGCAGGGTCGTAAATAACACGTACACTTAAATTGTGTCCAAAAATTGTATTTCTTCTCTGAATTTAGTTATCTTAAAAAGCACCTGTGCAGAGATTATACATTTGAATAGAAACAAAGAAGTGGTGGTTTTCTGCAGTATAATTCTTATAATTTTAGACGGCATATTTGGTCACACATGGAGGTAATAAATGTTCTTTTTGTGTTTTTGACTTTTACTTCAGTCCAGCACCTAGTGCGGCTCCGTATATTTAACTTTGACTGCTTTTAGGCCAGAAAATAAATAGGTTGATGGTTGAGGACGAACTAGCTTTTGTTCCTTAAAGGTGCACTCTTTTGCTTACTTTTCTGTTAACAGTTGGTGGACCCTGCCACCTTTCTAGCTTCAAACAGTGTCCCGTAGACCATATTTTTCCTTTAAGAACTTACTGTTATTCAGTTTTGGTGAAAGATGCACATTTCTGAGTTTGTATACTTACCTAATTCATATTGTAAACATAAAAATTCAGATTTTTAATTTCTATTAATGTCATTGGAATAATCAAAATAGAACATTTTACGTACTCCAATCAAAATTAGTTCAGGAAGCTACTTACTTTACTGTTTCTATTAGCTGGATCCTGCCACCTTCCTAGCTTCACATTTTCTTCTGAGAACAGCTTTATTCAGTTATGGAAAATACAAATACACGCATATGAGTTTTTATTATAACCTCTGAGTTTTTAAAATCCGAGTTTAAAATTCATCTACAAAACTACATATGGTGTCTTTAATTGTTTGTTGGTGTTAGCTTGGACAAAAAAAGATGTGATATCTTTTTTTTTTCCTATTTATTTTCTATTTAACCCTATGCATATTTGTCTGATTCCTTTTCCTGTACTTGTTGCATTACAAAAGTACATTTTTAGATAGTGGGATGAATAAAGTCTATTTAATCTAATATATTATTGTATTATCTTTGTCTTCTTTATGTATTGACTTACTTCATTGTGTTGTATTTATTTATTTATTTATTTTTTGGAAAGTGTCCCTGTGTGACTTGAAAGGCGCTTTAAAATATAATATTATTATTATGATTATAACAATTATTATCATTATTATGAAAACAGAGGAGAAGCAACCACCAGACTGGGATCAACACAATGTGTAATTATTGTGCAATAATCAGTAAGCTCATTATTCCACTTATTTGCATTGCTCATTAAGAGTGCTGCCACTGACAGCTCCTCTCTGCAGGTGTGAATCAGTTTGGTAGTAAAACTCGGCATTATGATGAGTTGTTTACGACCTCAGCTGTAGTGTGCAGCCTGCGGCAGTGTGCAGGGGCCCCGGCCAGTCTGCTGCTCTCTTGGCCGGCCTCTCCACCACCACCACCAGCAGCAGCAGCAGCAGCAGCAGCAGCAGCAGCAGGCTATCTCCTATCTGCACAGCTAAATGACAAGTCTATTTTGGAAAAGGAGGCTGCGTCAAAATAGGCACGTCAGCTATTTGGCATCATGAGGTACCGGAGAAGAAAGAAAAAATAAGTCTAGTCAACCGCCCACCGCAGGAGACTGGGGGGGATGTTCCACCATCCTGGATTTACAACCATTTCACGGATATTTGAGCGCAAAGAAGACAATTTTTTTACATTTTTTTTGGGTGGGATTCCTAAAACACTGATATTGGAGTCCAACGGAAATCCTTTGACGGCCAACTGAAGCCACATGATTCAGTTTTACCTGAGTGGCTGAAGACTCAAGGTGAACAAGTTAATGTTTAGTCTAATGAATGATAACAGCTTTAAATGTCACATTAATGATTATAAGGAGCGTAGTTGACCGAAGTTGTAGCAGTTTTTTAAGTTAATTTCAAGTTACTAAACTTTCAACCCTGTAACTGCTAACAGTTTGCAAGCTACAATTATTTAAGCTAACCTTGCTGCCGTTACAGCTTCCAGTTGCCGTTAAGCTAACGTTATGTGATTTACAGTGTTTAGAAAACGAATGTGCTCCTGTTTTTAGCAGCTGTGCAAACGGATAATCAGTACTTGGATTCCGGCATTATTGTGTAGATATTATACAATACAAAATGGACACTGTGAGAGATGAAGTAACGTTATGTTTATGAAGTGGGAGCTTTATCAAGCAGCTCATGCTCCCTTTCGCTTCTACAAATGGCAATGGACAGAGACGGGGTCTGACAGCTGAGGTTATTTTTGGGACAGGCAGTTCAAGCGATGGAGGTGACAAAGCTCGCAAATGTCACTCTTTGAAAGGCGCATGTCTGCACAATTTGACCTTGTTACAGGGGAATTTGTTGGTTGTTGTGTCATTAATCTACCCTCCTATCGAATAGGCTGCATGGCGAGAAGTTAAGACTTAGTATTGGTGATATCTGCAGGGCCAGGATAGGGGTGTGTTGACTGTGTGTCTGAGGCTACTGTAACAGCCAGCCATAGATATGAACTGACGATTTATGTCTATTTTCATAGCATAGCATATTTATAGAGAACAGTTAATCAAACTGTCATATCTGACAATGGTTGTGCAGTTATATATATATATATATATATATATATATATATATATATATATATATATATATATATATACACACACACACACACACACACACACACACACACATGTGTCCATAAGACACACACACATACAACTGAGAACCTTTTTATGAACATACAAAATATGTAGTTTTGTTATATATATATATATATATATATACATGTGTCCATAAGACATTTTATTTGTGTTTCCCACACCTTCATTCAGTGCAGGTGGACTGCACTGAAACTGCATTTTTATCCATTTGGTACCTAATCGGAAAAACCCAATCTAGTACCTGCTGTTTTGCCAGCTATGACAATTATCAGAAGAAGAATGAATGAATTAAAATAAATGAATAAATTTAATTAATAATTTAGTCACTATCTACAAAGCTGCATGCGTATGGTAAGTCGAGTGAAGTTTCATTGGCCATGAAACATTGCTGGAGTTTCACAGCAAAACAGCATTGCAGCATTCATGTAGATGGGAAAACGAACAAATGAACTTAAAAATGGCTCTATACATTACACTGCCAGTGTAATCCAACGTCTCCTCGCCAAGATCCCAAATTGATTTTAAAAGACAATATTTACGCCCTTTTTAACATCCTTTTTTTTATGTAGCCCCAGTGCTGAAAGTGATAGTTTGCATCTCATCTAAAGTGGATGCACGAGCTTCAGTATAAGCTGAGGATGTAAATAAAATCTTTTCAAATCAACCCGGGATCTCATGGCTTATGAGGGAATGTATTATTCTGGATAAAGTGTATAGAGCAACTTAATGTTGTCTTTTAATTTTTTTTAAACGTTAATGTTGTGTATACTATAATACTTCATCCGATAAACCAACAGCATAGAGTGAGTAGATAATGACTGAATTTTATTTTTTGAATGAACTTCCACTCTAAACAAATGGGGCTTCCTCTATAATGCTGTATATTATTTCCCGCCTGGTACTGTTACATAATATTCACTTGTTTTCCGTTTTTAGGAGCAAACAATGGATCCAAACTTGTTTGGAGGAGTCCCCAGGTTTCTCAGCCGCCCAAAGGCATTCGCAGTGTGTGTAGGCAAGGATGCCACACTGAGCTGCACTGTTGTGGGCAGCCCGACCCCACTGATCACCTGGGAAAAGGAGAAGCTGAAGCTGACATCTGGGGGGCGCTTCAAGACCGTGGAGGATGGAGACGTGTACCGCCTGACCATCTATGACTTAACGCTGGAGGACAGTGGCCAGTACATGTGTCGCGCCAAAAACAGCGTTGGGGAAGCTTATGCTGCTGTTACCCTAAAAGTGGCCCTACCAGCTGAGATGGCTCAAAGGGCCCCTGTTTTCCTGCTTAAGCCGACCTCTACACGTGTAGGTTTGGGAGGTGATGTTGTTTTCCTCTGCCGTGTTGCAGCTCACCCTGAAGCCAACTTTGATTGGGAGAAAGATGGGCGCTATCTGGGGGAGTCTAACCGTATCAAGATTGTTAACGAAAGTGATGGCAGCACCTTAAAGATCCAAAGTGTACGTAACCTGGATAGCGGCACCTACACCTGCAGGGCCAAGAACACCGTCGGCCGTGCACAGGCTGCAGCCGCTCTTGTCGTAGATGCCCAGGATTCCCACCACTTGACTGCAGACAAGAACACCTCCCTCCTCTCTCACCTACAAAAGCGCAAAGAAGAAATGAATAAGGACATCTCCATCTATCGCACCGAAGAAAGCAGCACCTCTGTTTCTTCCTCCTCCACAGCCAGCATCAGAGACGGGTTGAGTCTGGAACATGAGCTGAGGGCATCTGCTTTGGCGAAATTGCCCAAAGGTGTGTTCACCCGTACCTGCACGGTGACTGAAGGCAAACACGCCAAACTCAGCTGTTTTGTGACGGGTCACCCAAAACCTCACATTATCTGGAGGAAGGATGGAACGAATATCAGCGAGGGCCGCAGGCACGTCATTTATGAGGACCAAGCTGAGAACTTCATCCTCAAGATCCTGTATTGCAAGCAGAGTGATAATGGTCTCTACACCTGCAATGCCACCAATATGGCTGGGCAGACCTACAGTGCTGTATTGGTAACGGTCAAAGGTAGGATGGTCATAAATTATATGCATGCTCTGCCAGCCGGTACAAAATCAATGATGTTGTCAATCTAGACTAATTTGTGTCCACAGAGATTTTAAGTTGCTGGCATGATTCATTTTATTCCTATTAACAAGTGCCATGAAAACTGGCAATATAGTAATCTGAATCTGAAAACTCTCCAACCTTTCTGCCATGTCTGTGGCACCTAGCCCCAAGACCCCAAGCCACTTGGTTCCCACTGAAGACATCAATCTTTCAAAATGGCTCACAAGTATACGGTACACTGGTGCTATGCCAATAAAGATTTAGTGGGGCCAGATTTTAAAACCAGGAAATGTAGATCACACAGATGTTTTAAGTAGCATCTTTAAAACCTTTTTTTTTTGTTGTTGTGTTTTTTAGTTTTAAACAGAAAAATGAGATCATAATGCAATCAAGCTCTGCATTTTAGCGTCCTTTTCTCCTGAAGGCTTGATGTTTCTTAATGTGCTGCCTCTAATGACCACATTGCACTCATGCAAATGAAACACATTAGTTTGACATTTGGAGATGGCTCCAAACACTAGCAGTGCTTTCCTGCTAGTGTGAATGTCAATAGCCAAAGGTTCTAAAAGGCTAGTACGCATGGTCAGAACTGCGTCACAGGAGTAAACAGTGATTTGTGAAAGATACCAGATCCATTGTCCTGCCTGATACCAACTGTGTATGTGCAACTCTCAAAAGAGATAAGAAAGAAGTAAGATGACCACTTGTTAGCTACTTCCATCATCAACTCTGGGAAAAACAGTGTTTGACAGTTAAACCTGTTGGCTCAGCTCCAGAGTATAGAAATGGCTACAGCTGGGGTGCAGAGGACAGTAAGGAAACTGAGAAGTGGGGGAAATGTACGTGATTTACTCCATTGAAGTAGTAGGTGTAGTAAGCACATTGGAGCCTTTGGTTCACATAAAAGTTAAATAAAGTTAAATAAATATAACTATTTTTTCAGCAATTCTTTGACATTATTTCAATGGGTACTGTACATGTATAACTCAGAAGAAATTAGAGGGAAGTAAGATGGCTCCCTCATAGCTTCCATCGTCAATTCTGGAAAAATTGCGTTTTTAATTCTGGCTATTATTGATTCAGACTTAAAAAACATTTAGCTTTCTCTGGATGCAGATGAGTTATATTGCATGAGTATATTGTGACTTATATGAACATCACATGTATAAGCAAATGTGTGTAAAACATACGTGGACATATACACTTTATACAGTATGTAGTCTACGTATTATGTCATATCAGATTTGTGTATGCTGTTTATGTAGGAATATTTTGAACTGCAAATTTAATTGACTTTTGTTGCACTTTTGAGTATTTAAAACACCAGGAGGGTGCATGTGTAATTTACTCAAAATAAACTACAGTGCATATGTTCATTGCAGTGAAGTTCCCAGTCCAGCAGTGTGGTCCATTTATGTGTTTGTGATAACTATAAACGTGTAGGTATATGACATCAAGGAATACATCATAAGTTTCTAGGATACAGTTTTTATCGGTAACTGCAGAACTGTAAGTGTTGTCCAGATCACTATTATACCAAAGCCTCATTTTAACTTCTCAAAGTGTGTGTGACTTTTCACAACAAGGTTGGATTCTGGCTCGTCCTCTGTGGGCGGGTGTTGTGTTGCATCTATTTTCTGCTGGTGATGAGTGGTTCACAGTTGCTAAGATGGTCACTCACTTGCTGGAGCTCATTGGCACCACTGATAGTGTGACTTCCCTCGGGAAGAAATTGTCCCAGGAGATGAAATTATAGAGGTGTTGATTTATGTCTACTGTTAATAACCATTCAGTCTGATAATGAAGGCTGAGCCTCTTCTTGCAACGTATTTATTATTGGTTCTGGAAAATGGACACTTTTGATGTTTCATTGGTGCTTTTTAGAGGAAAATATTAATTTTTGTGTTTGCATGATAATTTTCAATAGTAATTGATAATCTGACGCTTCTGTTAAACATGTACAGTAACAATAGAGAAAAGAGAAAAAGTACTTCGCTTAGAGATTAAATAAAGGGTCCCGGCAAAAGGGGAAGTCAATCACATTTCAGGAAAGATAACATATCAAGGCTATTTACAGGTTGTTAATGTTTAGTATACTGTGTGTACATAAATTGCAAGCAACTTAATTCCAAGCTAGGGTTGTCTTTAGGAATCAAACTGTAGCTTACCAACTTTGACTGGCTTTGCTAAGTGTATGAGCTGTGTTTATGTGCAACCTGATATTCTCAAAGTAAAAAACTTTCAACTGACTTCGGAAGGCACATTTCAGGAAACATTTTAATGTAAGCCCACTGAACCCGGTGGACCTGAGCCGTAACTCAGAGTGGAATTCCACATGTTTCAACACTTGATTCCTAAAGTTAAAACTGTTGGCTCCAGTCCAAAGTATGGATATGGATACAGTTGTGGAGCAGAGGGCAATAAGAAATCCGAGAAGTGGGGAAAACATAGAAGATCTGCTCTGCAGCCTTCATTGAATTAGTGGATGTAGTAAGCCCATTGAAACCCGTAGTTCGTGTACGTAAACAAAGTCAAACGAATATAAACACCTTTTTTAGTTTTATGATGGATTTTGATTGTTCTGACTTATTTAATCCTTTGTTCAGACAAGTAGTCTCATTGAGATCGGAGTCTGTTTTTCAAATGAGACCTGTGTACAAAATAGACTTATACAGTTTAAGCCAAGACAGACACACAAATAAATTCACAGACACATACACATGTTCACAACTAAGAAGAACATTTGTGTTTGTGAATACATAATTGCAAGCTTTTAAAAGCTCGTCTGAAATAATGGACTGTAACTTAAAATTTCTTTGGACTTAAATTTGGTATTTGGCTAACCTGAACTAAAACTACGAATGTGGGGAAATTACTGTAGAAAGTTATGAAAATGCCAGTATTGTAAAGTAATTACTGCAATTTATGATTAATAAATGGACTAAGTGTGGATCCACATTGTTGTTAAAGATTCTGTTGTTTTTCATTGTCTCAGAGCCTAAAGTGCCATTCAGGAGGAAGCTGCTGGATGTGGAGGTACAAGAGAAATTGTCAGCTACACTGATGTGTGAGGTGCCTCTCATTCAAACCCAGGCAAACTGGTTCATGGAGGAAACTCGGCTGGAGCAAAATACCAAATATCGCATCGAAGAGGAAGGCACCCTGCGTCGTCTCACCATACACAATGTCACCACAAATGACGATGGTGTTTATATCTGTGAGATGAAAGAAGGCAGCCGCACTGTGGCTGAGCTCACTGTCCTGGGTATGGTTAAGACTTTGTTTCCATCTTTAGTTCTTGTTCAACAAAATGTACAATGCTATTATCAAGATGTGTCAATGTGACCTGAAATTAAATTATGCAGACTGAATCCACTGCATACCTGATCCACTTCTTCTCATATCCCAGGCAACATTACTAAGAAGCTTCCCCGGAGGACAGTAGTTCCTGTCAGTGACACTGTCATCTTCTGTGTGGAGCTGGAGCATCCCTGCCCAGATGCTTACTGGACTCGCAATGGCGAGAAGCTGAAGGAAGACTCCCGTATATCCATTGCCTGCGTGCTCAGACAGTACACACTCACAATTAGAGATTGCCAAGCAGATGACTCAGGAGAAGTGGCGTTTGTGGCTGGAGACTGCAAAACCTCCACTCGATTCTCTGTCACTGGTGAGGATGATAAATTGAAATGTATTGTACTTATTGCTTGCACAGTATTCTATCTATCTGGCACATGTTGAGACTAGTTTTCAAAACAACTAGTGCTGCAAAGATTAATCAATTAATTGAAGATTTTAATTTTTTTTAAATGCATGTAAGATTTTGATAATCAGTTATTTCAGCCATTTTCAGAATTTTAACTTATCCTATATGGCTTTGGAGAAACTTGGATTTGTCCGCCCTTAAATTGCTTATAAAAATGAAAAATTAGTTAAAGTGTACAGCCACATCCAGCACAGTCTATGTGACTTTGAACTGCCGCAAAGTAAATGAGCTTGCAGACTAAATATTATCAAAACTGGCAAGAATAATCACCACTGATAAAAAAATAAATAGAATAATAAAAAAATAAAACCTTGTACAATAACTCAGTACTGATCTTATTATCACTCTCTCTCCTCTAGCTGCAAGGAAGCATCCTCCTGATCCCCCAGTCGATGCTGTGGTTCAGAACAAGACTGACTCATCCATCACCATTCAGTGGTCTCCTCCTGACAGTGACCGGCCTGTTCCAATTAAGGGATACAACGTGGAGAGGAGGAAGGTTGGCACTCAGACATGGCAGAGGTGCAATGCTGGTGAAACCCTTGTGTCTACAGAGATCACCATCTGCAACTTTACTGAAGAAGCCAGCTACCAGTTCCGCATCTCTGCTATGAACGACTTTGGCCAGAGCCCTTACCTGGATGTGCCTGGAAGTTTCTACCTAGGTAAGACTGATGTCTCTGTGCCCTTTGTTGCTTTATGCATTCAAATACTCTTTTCTCATACCTGGTTTGTCTATAGAACCCAAGGCTGAAATCAGGAAAGGCCTGATGAACAGCACTGCAGTCTCTGGTGAGGAGTTCTCTCTCTCCGTGGAGTTGTCTGCTGTTTGTTCTGGCTTCTGGTCTCTAAGTGGCCGCCTCCTGCGCAGCGGGGGTGACTACCTCATCACTAGGTCTAAGAACACACACACTTTGCTCATCCGTTTCGTGACCATAGAGATGAATGGAGCTGAAGTCAAGTTTGTGGGCGGAGGCTCACAAAGCACGTGTATCCTGTCTGTAAAAGGTATGCACTCAAATCCGGTTAGACTCTTGACAAAGAAAATTCTCTTGATTGCACTAGAATGTTCCAGTACATTCACTTTTATGCTTTAAAACTTTGTAGATTCTGTCTTTGTTTACAATTTTTTATTTTACTTTTATATATTTATTACATTTATTTGTAAGAAGCAAATCTGTAATTCTTTTTCTCTGTGTTTTTAGCTCCTGCTGTTAGGTTCACCAACAAGTCTAATGTGCTGGAGGTGGTGACCTGTAGCGCGCAAGACACTGCTCAGCTAACTGTCGAGGTGTCAGATTACGATGCACAGGTTTGTGATGGGAACACACGTCAATACCAGCTTTACTTTTAGCTTTCACCTATTCTTTTTATGCACCTGTAACTTAAAGTGAAACTCGCGCCAAAAAGCAACCTAGGCTTTATTTGCGAATGTATGTGAGTCAAACCTTCGTGTTCAAGCATAATTACGACGAAAGAGGCACTTTTAGGACTTACCGTAGTTTTGTTTTCGGGCAAGCTAATTTTCAATGGAGTGCTGGGCCACTCTTACGCTAGCATCAAAATCGCTGTTTTTAAAACACTAAGAAGGCTCGACACAACATGAAACTTTGCTCGTATTATCACCAGGGTCCCTAAACATGAACACAAGCATTGAGACCATTGTTTGTGCACACAGAGTTTACTAAAAAGAAGGTTTTACTCACGTTAGCAGCTGTATCGTCTGCACGCTGCCGTCATGGCAGACACAAAGTGTCAATCCCAGAGTGCAACCTAACAGGAAGGCTTGAGGAGCGTTCCACCATTACTCTCCTTCCTGTTAGGTTGCACTCGGGATTAACACAAGGTTTGACTCATATATATTCACAAATAAAGCCTAGGTTGCTTTTTGGTGAGAGTTTCACTTTAACAAGCATGTAAGGACTGAAAACATACACAAGTACTGCAATTTAGTGAGTACATTTTTAGTGTGCTATTTTTAGTCAACTATGAAGCCAACAATTCTTTTTTTAACAAAGCTCTGGAGTCAACTAACTTTGGTAACCGAGTGCAACACTTTTTTTTCACATTGCTTTAACACAAAAAAGCCAATATTGTATTTGAACACTTGTCAACACTTTGTGATAGTTGTCAGTACCCCTCCTTGGTAACACTAAAGTAACCTTGTTCCTCTTGGGTAGAATACACTCTTTAATTCTTTTTTAACTTCATCATTTGATTTATCTTTTATTATACAACAAATGATTGTATTACAAAATGATCTTTGCAGTATTTTAATGCAACTCAAAACATTTCTTGTGTCCGTTTTATAAATATTTTCTGTGTTTGTCTCCTCAGGTGGTTTGGATGAAGAATGGGCGGGAGCTGAAAATGGGAAAGAAATATGAATATGTGATCATCGACCGCAAAAGGATCTTGATAGTGCACAATGTTACAGAGGAAGATGTGGGCATCTATGAGTGTGCTTTAGGTGATGACAGAACGTCTGTTCAACTCTGTCTTAAAGGTATGCTCCAAAAAATGATCAATAATGTGATCCGCTTATACTAATTAGAATTTTCAGTTAAACTTCATCACAGAGCAGGCTCAGTAATATGTCTGCTATGGTCTGTAGAAAAATGATTTCCCACAGAATGCAGACAGTTTGTCCCAGACCACGTGATGTACTGAAATAAGTAACGCAATGAAGGTAGCTAACATATGCACATGAACCATCAAAAGGCGGAAAGTCTGTAATCATGTAGTCAACTCTCTTCGACTCCAACACATGCTTCTTATGCATGAGCTACTCTGATAACAGACTTTAAGATTCATATTTTCAAAGGGGTTTTTAATTTGTGTCTCTTTTCTCTAAGATGAGCCTGCCAAGTTTTTGAACAAAGCCAGAGGAACCGTGGGAATGTCATCATCCCTCAAAGGAGATCTTGAGCTGAGCTGTGAAGTATCATCTGCCAGTGCGGCCGTTGTGTGGAAAAGAGATCAAGTTGTGATCACTGAGGACCAAAGAACTAGCTTCATCTCCAAAGGGACTCAAAGGAAGCTCATCATCAAAGGTGCCAAGAAAAGTGACGAAGGACATTACTCCTGTGAGACAGGAACAGACAGAGTCACATTCCAGGTCAAGATAAAAGGTAAGACATGATGATGCCTTTGTACCACTATTCAACACTTGACTTCACATCATGATCTACATTTATTTACCTTATTTGTGTTTTTTCCCAGAAACTCTACCAATAACTGCCTTCTTGAACAAAGAGGCAGTCCAGAAGGAGGTGAGAGCTACTCTCTCCCAGAGAGCAACTCTCAGTTGCAGTGTTTCTGATAGCAAGACAGAGGTGAAATGGTACAAAGATGGCAAGCTGCTGATATCCAGTAGGACAATATACTCAGAAGTAAAAGAGAATACTCGTCAGCTGGTGATTGAAAAGGTGGAGAAGAGTGATGCTGGAGAGTATACGTGTGAAGCTGGAGGGGATAAGATGGTCTTCAAGATAACTGTGTCAGGTATGATCAAATTGATTAATAGAATTTTAAGAATAATTTCATCTTCATAAAGTTAATTTAATTTCTGTCTCTCTGATTGTGATCTACTGTATGGGTATAATGTAAGTTAACATATAACCACCTGTCACATCACATTTATTTGATGTAGTATTTAATGTATGAAATAGATGCCCTCAAGGAAGCACCAATCAGATGTCTCATGTTTCAGTCAGTGATCTTACACATCTCATAGCAACATTTAATTCTCGTTTATGTTATCCTCAGAGGCCCAGTCGGCCTTCTTCAACAAGGATTCAGTTCAAAAGGAGGTGAAAGCCACTGTCTCCCAGAAAGCCACTCTGAGCTGTGAGGTAGCTGATATTAAGACAGAGGTGAAATGGTTCAAGGATGGCAAGCTGCTGACTTCTGGCAAGACAATCCATACCGAGTTGAAGGGCAAGAGTCGGCAGCTGGTGATAGACAGCGTGGAGAAGAAGGATGCTGGGGAGTACATCTGTGAGGCTGGGAGTGAGAAGTTGTCTTTTAAGATGCACGTGGCAGGTAAGGAAGGGTAGACTTTTAAAATGATATGCCTTTGGGTCAGCCTTTAATATGCTCTGAATGAATAACATTTGATATTTTCTCTGCCACACGTCCTCCATCAGAGGCCCAGTCAGCCTTCTTCAACAAGGAGTCAGTTCAGAAGGAGGTGAAAGCCACTCTCTCCCAGAAAGCCACTTTGAGCTGTGAGGTAGCTGATACCAAGACAGAGGTGAAATGGTACAAGGATGGTAAGCTGCTGACTTCCAGCAAGACAGTCCATACTGAGTCGAGAGGCAAAAGTCGGCAGTTGGTGATCGACAGCGTGGAGAAGAAGGATGCTGGAGAGTACATCTGTGAGGCTGGGACTGAGAAGCTCTCTTTTAAGATGCATGTGGCAGGTAAGGGAGTGTAGATTTTCAAAATAATATTACATTTTGTGCGCTTATTAATATGATTTGAATGAATAACATCTGATATGTTCTGCTCCATCAGAAGCCCAGTCAGCCTTCTTCAACAAGGAATCAGTTCAGAAGGAGGTAAAAGCCACTCTCTCCCAGAAAGCCACTCTGAGCTGTGAGGTAGCTGATACCAAGACAGAGGTAAAATGGTTCAAAGATGGCAAGCTGTTGACTTCCAGCAAGACAATCCATACTGAATCAAAGGGCAAGAGTCGGCAGCTGGTGATTGACAGCGTGGAGAAGAAGGATGCTGGAGAGTACATCTGTGAGGCTGGGACTGAGAAGCTCTCTTTTAAGATGCATGTGGAAGGTAAGGAGAAAGCAGCAGGTTTAACTAATAACACATTAAAATGATCAGATCCTTCTGGTTGTTGTTGCTTGATGTATTTTGAGGGGCATTTACATAGTTATAAATGTGAAAATTAAGAAAAAACTAAAAAGAGAAAATCTTTAGATATATGTGTATAGGCTTGTCACTTTTAAACACTGAGCATTTAAAAAATTGAAAAGGAACAATCATTTTGCCCCCAAATCATGAAACCAAGACTTATGGCCGCTTTTAGCAGATTAAAAATGGCATTCATTGTGTGAAAACAGTGGATGTGGTGTGTTTTGTGTTTGTGTCTGTGGTCTCTTCTTAGTGTTGATTGTAAATGTCACATTTTGGCAGAATTGTTGGTTGCTTCAGTATTGAGATGTCTGACGTGCTTTGCCAGGGGCTGTCCAGAATACCATTTTTGGTATTCCCACTTTCTGCCGGAGATGACAATTGAAAAATGAGGATATTTTCTCGCTTGTATGCACTAGTGAGCTTCATGCCTTGATTTCTTGTAGCATTTGTTTGCAGAAGTGGCTCGGGTGGTGTTGTGGTTGTCTTGCTTGTCAGTTCCTGTTCATAGATTTGGTCTTTTTCTTTCTGAATTAGTTGTTTTTGATGGATGTATTGTGCCACTCTATGGCAGCTTGTATATGCTGACTGCAATCTGTTGCATCTCCCTGAATCTGACACACTTTATTGGAGCTGATTGCTCTGTGCACTGTGTCTGTATGTTTTGACTGTGCTTGTCCCATAAATCCAAAGCAGTGTCTGTGCTGGAAAGTCTCTCACTTTCTTTCTATGGGTAACTGCTCTGCCACAACACTCCTTCACAGTTACATCTACAGAAGTCCAGGCTAAATCCGCTTTCCTCAACAAAGAGTCTGTCCAGAGGGAAGTGATAACTACTCTCTCCCAGAAAGCCACTCTGAGCTGTGAAGTGGTTGATAACAAGACCGAGGTGAAATGGTACAAGGATGGCAAGCTGCTGACTTCCAGCAGAGCTGTTCACATGGAATCAAAGGGCAAGATTCGTCAACTGGTGATCGACAGGGTAGAGAAGAAAGATGCTGGAGAATACATCTGTGAAGTTGGAACAGAAAAATTGGCATTTAAAGTACAGGTGACAGGTACGCGGAATCAAAGGGAATAGTAGATGTGCAAATGTCTGCTTGTCTGAAAAGTTTGGGTGGAGGATTTTAACTTTTTGTTTAGGGGAACTGCTGTTTTGGTTTGAATTGTGAATGTCGTATGTTGCTAGTACAGACATACAAAATGCAGCATGCTGGTTTTCACATTTATCCACCGTATTTAATCCCTGTTGAAATTTGGTTGTTCCTACGCAAATTTCCTGGTTATATTTTTGCTTGTATCTTCTGTTGTGCAATATTTTTGAATGAGTTGTATTAAAATGAAGGGGGAGGTGACATGTCATTATGTTCTCTATAATTTCTTTTGCAGAGATCCAGTCAGTCAAGTCAGCCTTCTCCAACAAGGAGTCAATTCAAAAGGAAGTGAAAGCCATTCTATCCCAGAAAGCCACTCTGAGCTGTGAGGTAGCTGATATCAAGACAGAGGTGAAATGGTACAAGGATGGCAAGTTGCTGACTTCGAGTAAGACAATCCATGCAGAATCGAAGGGCAAGAGCCGGCAGCTGGTAATCGACAGCGTTGAGAAGAAGGATACTGGGGAGTACATCTGTGAGGCTGGAACTGAGAAGCTGTCTTTTAAGATACAGGTGGCAGGTAGGAGGAATGAGATGTTTTTAATATATCTGGGAATATGGAAATGTGAACTGAATTGTAGCATTGTGTGTTGTTCCCCTTGTTTGCGTTCATTATATGTGTTCAATATGGGCTGAAAGCTGTTGGTTGTGTCCATGCATTTTAGGTTGACAGATATGTTTTACATGTTTTTTTACTTGCTCTACAGAAGCCCCAGCTGGCTTCTCTAACAAGGAGTCAGTCAAAAAGGAGGTGAAAGCTACTCTGTCGCAGAAAGCCACCCTGAGCTGTGAGGTTTCTGATTCCAAGACAGAAGTGAAATGGTACAAGGATGGCAAGCTGCTGACTTCCAGCAAAGCAGTCCACATGGAGTCAAAGGCCAAGAATCGTGAGCTGGTGATAGAAAAAATGGAGAAAAAAGATGCTGGAGAATACACATGTGAGGCTGGAACAGAGAAGCTGGTATTCAAGTTGCAGATGACAGGTGAAATATTTTTTAAACATAATTTCCCTTTGCCACAGTATTGATAACTGTCTGAAGAAAGCACTAAAAATAAGCTTTTATTTCTCCTTAGATGCAGCTGTCAAGTTCCAGAAGAAGCTAGTCAACGATGCTTGTATTGTTCAAGCAAGTGAAAACATTGTTTTAACCACTGAGCTGAACTCAGAGAGTGGAAGTGTGAAGTGGTTTAGAGATGGTGTGGAGCTTAAGGAGAGCAGCAAGTATGAAATGAAAAAAGATGGCTTTTCTCGTACCCTCATTGTAAAATCCACTGAAACTAAAGACAGTGGATCATACTCTTGTCAAACTGCGGATGACAAACTGGAGTTCAAAGTTCAAGTTAAAGGCAAGTGGTAGAATTGTGGAAATTGCTGTACAGACTTCTTCAGATGTCAGATATTGTTTTGATATCGAACTCTTATGTTTTCCTTTCAGATGCAGCTTTGAAGTTTGTTGTCCCTTTGAAACCTGCTACAGTGGAGTTGGGCGGCACACTTAGCCTGGTTTGTGAGCTAAATCAAGCCACAGGGGATGTCATCTGGCAGCGTGATGGTCGTGAGATTAAACCTGGAGGCAGGCACTGTGTTAGGACAGATGGTGCTAAGCGGGTTCTCACTGTGACTGGCATGACTAAAGAAGATGAAGGAGAATACAGCTGTGAATGCAGAAATGATAAGACCTCTGCTAAAGTCTCCTCAAAGGGTAATTAATCATTTGTTTAAACTAAAAAACTTTTTCTTTCATACCAGTGTGCTTCATTTGATGTTGCTGCTTCCTTTTAGCACCCAGAGTAGTGCGGCTGACCACCAAACTGAACAATGTGGCAGCAATGGAGGGAAAAGATGCCATTTTCAAGTGTGCTGTTGCTCCAGCGGATGTGAACGTGAGATGGTTCCACAACAGTATTCCCATCGCTGTTGGGCCCAAGTACAAGGTTGAGCATGGTGGTAGCAGTCACTCACTCACCATCATCTCTGTCACACAAAAAGATGCTGGAGAGATCAGTGTTGACGCAGAAGGCAAAAGCTGCAAAGCTACCCTACAAGTGCAACGTAAGGATATGCATTTCTTGTTAAAATATCTGTGTATCAATAATTCATTCTCCTCATTAACTTTGACATTTCTTTGCATCCTAATCAGATGAGCCAGTGACATTTAAGAAAAAGCTAGAAAACATAACAGTGGAGGAGCAGAGTGAAGTGAAGCTGGAGGTGGAGCTCAGTAAGGCATCGGATGAAGTCAAATGGATGAAGAATAGTGTGGTGCTCCAGCCTGCAGGAAATATGGAGATTCGAGTGAATGGAGCTAAGCAGAGCCTGGTCTTCAAAAGTGTGACTCATGCTGACCGGGGCATCTACTCCTGTGAAACTCTGGATGACAAAACCCAGGCCAAACTCACTGTGGAAAGTAAGACTGATCCTCAATCACATTTTTAATCTACAATTTGAAGTCTTTAAGGCTGTATCTCCACCCTAGACCTGATAATCTTATTCTTCATTAATTAACACTCAAACGTTTCCTCCTCCTCCCTTCAGTGAAGAAGGTCCAGGTAATAAAGGGCCTAACAGAAACCAAGGCACATGAGACAGAGACAGTGACTCTTGAGGTAGAACTCAGCCAGGCAGACGTTGAAGGCTCCTGGACCAGGGATGGCGCCAAATTAAGGCCGGGAGCAAACTGCCGCATCACAGTTTTGGGAAAGAAGCATGCCTTAACATTCTCTAATCTCAAGAGGGAAGATGCAGGCACTGTTGCCTTCCAAGCAGAAGGAGTACATGTTTCTTGCAAACTGATTGTCACAGGTAAGGGCTGCTTCAGGTCACCAAGGTCCTGATGACCAAACTACTATTGTTGTGCAGCACTCATTCTGCCAGAGAATCATAATCTAGTCACTTTTTGACCAATACATATTGATTCTACAGAACCTCCTGCCATGATCTCTAAACCCATTCTGGATATCAGTGTTCCTGAGAAGGAGAAGGTCACTTTTGAATGCGAAGTGTCCAGAACAAATGCCGATGTTAAATGGTTCAAGGTGAAAAATTTCACTTGGAATCACTCAGTGCAGAGTGAAATGAGATTGAAAGTGTGAAGTACACATATCACATTCTGAAAAATGTTTTTATCTACAGGGTGATGTAGAACTGAAACCAGGAAAGAACTTTGGCATCCATTCTTTGGGCCGGAAGCGCTCTTTGGTCCTCAACAAATGCACCTACGAAGATGCAGGCACTTACATCTGTCGCACTGCTGATGATAACACCTCTGCCAAGCTCACCGTTCAGGGTAATTAATAGTCATGTCATGAAGCACACAAATCAGTGTACAGTGTAAAGAAACATGTTAAAAATATGTTTTCCATGCAGCCAGAGATATTAAAATTGTTAAGAAGCTGGAGGATGTGGAGGTGATGGAGAAGGAGAGTGCTGCATTTATTTGTGAAATCTCACATGATGAAGTGGAATGCCAGTGGTTCAAAGGAAGTGCCAAACTCAAAGTTGGTGACAATATCAAGATGAGACAAGAGGGTAAGGCCTAATAAAAAATCTGTATATTAATGTGATTCAACTACCTGTGTAATCATGCAACATTATAGGATTTACCTCAATTATGATTAACACTTATAATGAGATTGTATTACTACTTGCTGTTTGTTTCTTATTCCAGGCAGAACCTATGTACTGCTGTTCAAATCCGTCACCCCAGAAGACATGGGTGAGATTAAATTCACAGCTGACAAGGCATCTTCGACTGCAAAGCTCAAAGTGAAAGGTAAACAAGTCTGATGTATGTGCTACATTAACATAAATGTACATAGTGTTTATTGTTGCATGTATTAGCTAACCATTATGTCACAATGTTCAGGTGCAGTTGCAAATGGATTAATTCTATTCACTATTGTGAAAGCTGTTAGAAATTTGGCTATGTAGGAGCAGGTTTATATATATATATATATATATATATATATATATATATATATATATATATATATATATATATATATATATATATATATATATATATATATATATATATGGTAAATGGTCACACTAAAGTTAGATGAAATGTCATCTTACTGAAAGATTAAACACGGTCCAATATTCAGACAATACCAGTGAAATAGGAAATCCAGTTGCAACTTGCTTTTACATTGTTATACCTCATTGAGTCCTGATGGCAAAGGAACCAGAACTAGCTGAGGTTAGACCTGAGATTTTAGAGCTTTAGATTTTTGTGATGGTCTACAGAGAAAGCATCATGGTTCCAGTAAATGTGGACATATTGGAGACATTTGAAGACTGGAAATCTCCAGGAGAATGAGAAAGACTATTTATATTAGATAGCTTGCATCATCATGCACATGTTGTCTTGTTTCTATGTCAGTGTCTCACTGTTTGCAATCAAACAGACTGATATAAAAACAAAAATGAATGGCAAGTATTGTTACGAGAGGCTAGCTATCCGCTTTAGCTTTTGCAAAACATGTTGAAACTGATTATCCAGTACAAATAAGCCCTATTTGCTTTGGCTAGTACATGATTCAATTTTGAACATTGGCTGTCCCACAATGCTTAGGCAAGGGCTTTGGCAAGGCCTTGGCAGTAATAGCCTTTAATCTTTCTTTGAGGCATACATGAGAGTTTTCATTGATTCACTGTTATTGTAACTGTAGAGCTGCCTGTGAAGTTTGTGAAGAGACTCAGGGATAAGATAGCGATGTATAAGCATCGTGGTCACCTTGAATGCCAAGTTTCACGTGCCAGTGCAAAGGTGAAGTGGTACAAGAATAAGATGGAGATCAAACCCAGCAAGAAGTATGAGATCAAGAGTGAGGATGTGTACCGAAAACTCACCATCAACGACGTGGACGAGCGTGATGAAGACACGTACACCTGTGACGCCACTGACGACAAGACATCCTGTAAACTACTTGTAGAAGGTAACCTGATGGAAGATGAAGATGGTTTATTGGATTTTCAGTGTCAGGTTTTTGAAATGTAGGGCATTCATGAATATGACTTTGAAAATACATGTGCATACTCGTATTTACACAAAACAAGCCATCAGACTCTATGTCAATGAGGATTCTGTCTATCAATGTATATTTCTGTCTGTCTGTCTGTCATTTAGTCGTGCACTATAGGAACATTATGTTGATTTATTTGTAGGCCCTTTTGGAACAAGTCTGACCTACTGAATGAAATAGTATACTAATTGTATAGTATACTAAGTATACTAATTGATATTAAGTATTTGAGCAAGATAGAAATGAACAAAACTGCTCACTTAGACTTTGGTGCAAATTCATTAGGTTGTTTCAATAAGGTCCTTTGAATTGAATAATAGACCATTTTCACTGAAGACAATTTCGACATTTCACAGTAGAAAAAGTTTGGATGTAAATAATATATTTAATGATGGCCAAATTTGTTTAGTCCCTCTATTTCAGGTTCCTGGTTTTGTGTATGTTGGCTTACTTTCTCATTGTCATGTCTTACTGGGACACTTGAATAGAGAGGAGCTATTGTTGATTTTTTTTTTGGTAATACCTGTGTCTTTCCTTCTATGGGACCTTTTAGAACCTTGGAAATGTAGGACTTAAAAACAATGCTTAATGAGGATTAACAATAGCCATTGATTTGCACTGCATGTAATGTGTTTGTTATACTTTATGGATTTTTGTGTCATTTTTTGGTAATTCCAATTCAGTTGTGTTATTTTGATATTACTAATGGCAAATTATCATATTAGTTGCTGAAATATTGAAGAACCCTTTGATTTAGTTGTAGCTCTAAAATAAATCCCAAATTAACACAATTAATATTTTAACAATGACAATGAGAAGGAGCAGGAGGGTTTTATATACATGGAGGCAATTGTTAGAGGTCTATCTGACCAAGTAATGACAGGTGGACTTTTATTAAACGAATCGTACTTGTCAAATTAAATTGGTGTATATGTTGGAAGGGAGATAACAAAAAATTGCAGTATAAAAATAGCAAGCTAGGTTTGAAACCATTTTAAAACGGTGTCTCCATTACACCACCAGAGAGTGCTAACAAGTTTATCTCAGAATGTATCTTGGTCACAATTGATAAAATATGTTGTTTGTTTACATTAGTGTTCAAATAATTACTGCATGCTAATGTAGTATTATCAGATTCCCAAATATCAGTTCTGGCCTTAAAGGGGCACTATGTAATTTTGGAGGAGAATTTCAATAATTATACAAGTAATAATACAACCTAAAAATATACATTTTTTGCATAACTGAATAAACAAGCTGTTTAAGGAAGAAGACTACTTCACCAGAACACTGTTTGAAGCTAGAAAAGTGGAGTCCACTGAATATGAACAAAGTAAAACAGTATGAAATTAAACGTTTCTTTATTCAGTTCAATCAGTCATGAAAAAATCTTTCACTTCTTACAAAAATGTCTTCTCTAAAACTACATAGTGCACCTTTAACATTTGTATTATTAGCCTGAAAAATCCAATACTGGCTAGGTTATAGGTTTTAAGATGATTTTAACAGCACACAAAAAATTGGATTCCCATTAAAAACAAGTTCTGACCACTAACATTTGGCACTATGATAAAGTATATGGGATTTGTAATTTGATTTAGGTCTTCATAAAAGCTTAAATATTTCCTATGCTCCTATAGTATAACTCAACTATTTTTTATTCTAGTGACTTCTAACTTTTTCTTTTCATGACCCCTCCAGAGCAGTCCATCAGCATTGTGCGGGAACTTAGTTCAGTTGAAGTGACAGAACCCTTTGCAGCTGTTTTTGAAGTTGAAATCAGTATGGAATTGGTGAAACCTCCTACATGGACTCTGAATGGAGTTGCTGTTCAGGAGAGTACTGATGTTGAAATGGAGAAAGAAGGCACCATGCACCGTCTTACATTCAAAAAGACCAAAGCATCAATGACAGGACCTGTGCAGTTTACAGCAGGGAAGAGCAAATCTGTAGCCCAGCTCACAGTCAAAGGTAAATGTGGTAAATCTTGTTTATATTGCAGTTTGCCATGATAACGTATGTACTGTGATGCTGCTGAAGGTAAATTTATCTAATCACATTCTATTCCTCACATTTAGAGCGTCCGCTTGAGATTGCAGAGCCCATCAAGGATGTGAAGGCAAAGGAGAAAAGCTCAGCCATGCTTACCTGCAAATTCTCTGCCTCACCCAAAGATGTTAAGTGGTTCAAAGGTCAGGTAGCTCTGACAGCATCAGACAAGTATAACATAAAGCAAGATGCTACAAGGGCTCAACTTACCATTCAGAGGTTGACTGAGGAGGACAGTGGAGAGTACCGCTGTGAGTCTGGACCTGCTAAGTCCAAAGGCACACTTACTGTTGAAGGTACTGTTAGAACCTTTAAATACTACACAAAACACAGCAATTCTGCAACGTATTATTAGATTAAACATAGATAAACTATTAGAAGTATTCTTCAAACTAAAACAGTCTTGTATTTTTTGTACAGTGCGTGAAATTAAGGTCACCAAGCACTTGGCTGACACAGAGGTTGACGAAGACAGCGATGCAGTGTTCACAAGTGAGATTAACTATCCAGATGAAGAGGTACAGTGGCTTCTGAATGACAAGGTGCTCTTCACAAATGAAGTCAACACCATCACTCATGAAGGAAAGATTCACAAGCTCACACTGAAGAACCTGGCACCTCAGGATGGAGGTACTATCACCTTTCAAGTACGCAAGGTGAAAGAGTCTGTGACACTTAAGGTTAAAGGTAAGAACCATCATGTGTTATGTGTACTAGCACAAAAAAATAACTATCAATAAAAGGCAGGAAATCAAACAACGGGACTACAGGCATGGTCATACTATGCCTACAGTACCTTGAATCTGAACTCTGCATTTTCTTTATTCCTCTCCAGAGAAGCGTGCTGTCTTTCTCAAGTCTCTTGATGATGTCATTGGGGAGGAGAAAGGCATGATAACTCTGGCATGCGAGGCGTGCAAGCCCAGGGTTTCTCCCACATGGAGAAAAGAAGGTAAAGTCTTAAAGGCTGGACCAAAGTATGAGCTCCTTCACACGGGCAAGTCTTTGGGACTAATCATCAAGGACGTCACCAAAGAAGATGCCGGAGAGTATACTTGTGATCTTGGAACTGAGGTTTCTAAAGCAAAGGTCACTGTAAGAGGTTGGTATTGTTGTTTGAAATACACAGATTTACAGTGTTAGCCTTCATACATATGGTATTAATGGCAATATCACCAATGTATTCTGTCTGTCCCAAATCTAGAGATTGGCATTGGAATTACCAAATGGCTGAAATCAGCTGAGGTGAATGAAGGAGAGGAGTGTAGCTTTGAGTGCATTTTGTCTCGTGAGAGCACGGATGAGTGTTCCTGGACTGTTAATGGCCAAACTGTTACAAATGGAGGTCGCTTCAGAGTCACCAGTAAAGGTCGCAAGTACATGCTGACCATTAAAGATGTTACTCCTGCTGATGCTGGAGAGGTGGTCTTCAAGATTAAAGACCTGAGCTCTAAAACAACATTAACAGTCGAAGGTAAGCTACATAACTCATTTTAAAGAGGCCTAGACAAAGTAACAAAAATACTAAGGTAGCAAAATAAACACGTTATCATTCCATGTTGCAGGTAAAGCTTCATCTGTGTTGAAAGGACTGCAGAATGTTTGCGCTGTTAAAGGAGAAGATGCTGTATTTACCTGTGAGGTAACAAAGGCCAGTTTCACTGTAAATTGGGCCAAGGAAGGCAAAGCCATCAGAAAGAGCCAGAAGTATGACATTAGCCATGAGGACAGGATCATGAAGCTGATCGTCCATAATGTCTCGGCTCAAGACTCTGGAGAGTACAGCTGTGAAGTTGTTGGAGGCGCAACCACCAAAGCCAAGCTGGAGATCAAGGGTGAGACTGAAGATTATATATTTTACTACCACTGTCTCACTGAAATTTCTGTCTTTGACATTGTTAGAGACTTCCCTATGACAGGAGTTATTCGTAGATTGTGGTAAAAAGCTGATTGATATCCTTATTAGATAAAGAACTGGTATTTTCATATAGTAAACGTATAATGTTTACTGTGCCTTAAACTGTAAAACATTGTTTTCTTTCTCCAGAACCAATCCATAAATTCACTAAAGCGTTGAAGGATAGCCAGGCAGAGGAGAAGAGCTCCGTGACCTTGCAATGTGAGACCGCACTGACCCCTTCCACTGTGGTATGGCTTAAGGGTCACACAGAGCTCAAGGCTGGAGGTCGATATGAGATGTTCCAGAAGGAAGGGGTCTTAACCCTCACCATCAAACACCTGGAGGAGAAAGACACTGATATTTACACTTGTGACGTAGGCACTGCGAAGAGCATGGCAAAGGTGACAGTCAAAGGTAAGAACTTATGTTTGTATGTGTGTATACAAGTTTGGGGTAAGGATTTGTTATGCAGAGCTTATTATATTTTTGAATTCTGGGTGAAGAGTTACTTACTTCTTACCTTTGGAAGAAACACAATTGGTACAGTGTAAGGTGTTTGTTCATATCTTTATTCAAGAGCATGGTCTTTTTTTAATTTAAGAGCACGATTCCAAGATTTCAGGTTCAGATTTTGCAGTGCTTTCCCTCAAGACCTTGTCATTGTAGTCAAATGACCATGTGCTTTGGTTTGCTCTGCTTCTGCTCAAACTGTGTGCTTGCGCTCAGATATATGGTTGCTTGCACAGATTTCCCTGCTCCAGGTTCAGCCCATCTCATTGCACTCAGGCTGCTTCTGTGCTCGTGACATATCTGCTCTTAAAATTCTCTTCTGCTCTTAGTAACATCCCTGCCTTGTGGCGAACGTGTTTGCTTTACTTTTTAGCGCAAACCTTAAGAATGGCTGGTGGTTTGGGGTTCATCCACTTCCATCCTCATTCTCTTAGCTTGAAAGACCACACTATTGAATAAAGACAGGAATAAAGCCCCATAATAATTTGGATTTTAGTGATTGCTGATAAGTAATTATGACTTAGATACAAGCTATTTTATCCTGTTAAAAAAATAGTTTATATTTAACATAGCTGAGTGGACCCTCGATATCAGAACCTGAGACACTTCTACTGTTTTACTGCAATGTTGAATTTCCTCATAGTTTGGTTTGGTTTTGCTTTTAAAGGCCAGTTGGTGGTTATAGTGGAAAAACCACAGGATGTTACTTGTTTTGAAGGGTATTCTGCCACATTTGTTTGCTTTGTCAGTCCTACTGATCTTCCACACGTACAGTGGTGCTTAGATGATAGCCCCCTGCAGCCAAGTCCCCTCAATGATATTCATATTCTCGAGGGGGGGGGGTGCGGTGCCACTCTCTTACTGTAAGAGAACTAACACCAGTGACTCTGGCACCATCTCTGTGGTTGCTTGGGATCAGACAGTTTATGCGTCCCTTGTTATCAAAGGTAACAGACACCACCTGCAGTTAATTCTACTTACAATGTAGATTTGTCAATAGAACTATAGATGAGGTTGATTTTTAACAAAATCTTATGTCTCATGTCGTTTTTTTGGAATTTTGTTATCAGTATTTTGCATTGTGAGTGTATTATTAGAGGTTACGATTTGCTCTTTCTGTTGCACAATTCTGTCTTGGGGTCTGTATGATTGGGAGACTCTTTGCACATCTACAAACTGTGAACAACAGTCATCAGCATGTGCAAATGTTTCAAAGTGACCTGCTCCCAAATGGATTGTCTTGGACTGTTTACTTCATAAAGGAATAGTTCATTTTTTGGTAATCCTTTTTGCATTTCAGAAGGATTTAATTCTGTAGAGTTGTAATGAGAGTTTGATTCTGTTTTTGGATAGAAAAAAAACTTGCTTGTAGCAAAACCTTCATCAACAGGAAGATCAGTTCAACTGTTGGAATCCTTTTTGTCTCCAAAGGCTAACCTTGGGTGACGGGAGCACAACAACAACTCACACATCATCTTTGCCTCTAATCATTTTCCATCCTCCATCACAACCAAACAAAATACAACTCCATGAATTATATAATCGAGTCACTGTTCATTTTATTTTAGCCCGGCCTGCTAGTTTTAAAGAGGAACTCAAGAACCAGGAGAAAAACAAAGGAGAGACTGTGACACTTTGCTGCAAGTTATCGAAACCTGTGGCCGACATTCAGTGGAAGAAAGGCTCTGAAATTCTCAAAACTGGAGAGAAGTATGAGATGAAGCAGAAGGAGACTTTATGTGAGCTTCAGATCAAGAATTTGAAGACTGAAGATAGTGGAGAGTATTCTTGCGTGTGTGGGGACCAGAAGACATCTGCAACTGTGAAAGTCAACGGTATGGATCCATGAAGTCTTGTCTGTAGTTTTAAGTTTTGTGTGTTCATGTTGTATTTCCCAAAGGAGTTCCACTTTTGTTCCCTTCATGGTGTTTTGTTAGGACTTACATTCAACTACTTTACCTGATTTTTGAAAAGTAATGACAACTTGGTTGTACAGCATTGCCGCCAGCCTTCAGACAGAAGCTGGAGAGCCTGAAGGCTGAGGAGGGAACCAGCATTAGTCTGCGCTGTGAACTCTCTGAAACCGGAGTCCCTGTTGAGTGGAAAAAGGGAACGCAAGTCCTGAAGTCTGGAGAAAAGTATCAGATGATGCAAAAGGACTGTGTGAATGAACTCCTGATAAATAAAGTGGTGACAGAAGATAGTGGAGACTACAGCTGTGTTTGTGGAGACCAAAAGACCACAGCCAGCCTCAGCGTTAATGGTAGGAAGAGGAATTACAAACTGTTGGTCTGAGTAACAAATTAAAAAATTAGAACATGGAGCACTGTATGAAAAAATTGTACAAATGTTTTTTTCATGTTCATATTTAGACAAGGTTGTTTTGGAGTATGCATGTTATTGTGGGTTGCAAATGGTCAGTGTTTCTTGTCATTTTATATCATTTTTTATACTTTATGAAATGCATGCAAGTGGCTGCTAACCAATTAATAATTGCTTAGCCCAACCAGTGACCTTCAAACAGAAGCTGGAGAACCAGGAGGCTGAGGAGGGAACCAGCGTTTCTCTGCAATGTGTGATCACCAAACCTGGAATTCCTGTTGACTGGAAGAAGGGAACACAGCTCTTGAAGTCTGGAGAAAAGTACCAGATGAAGCAGAAGGACTCTGTGAATGAACTCCTGATCAACAAATTGGTCCCAGAAGACAGTGGAGACTACAGCTGTGTTTGTGGAGACCAGAAGACCACAGCCAGCCTCAACGTTAAGGGTAGGAAGAGGAATTCTGAAGATTTGATCTTTGGGGCAATTCATGAAAACTGTATGCAACTGGTTTTCTGTTTTTAACAGTCTGCATGTCATGATGGATAGCAAATTGTCAGTTCTTTTTTTTTTTTTTTTGCTTTTATACATGTTTGTATTTTATGCAAAACATGCAACGGGTTGCTAACCAATGAATAAATGCTCAGCCCAACCAGTGACCTTCAAAAAGATGCTGGAGAGCCAGGAGGCTGAAGAGGGAACCAGTGTTACTCTGCGATGTGAGATCTCCAAACCTGGAGTCTCTGTTGAGTGGAAGAAGGGAACACAAGTCCTGAAGTCTGGAGAAAAGTACCATATGAAGCAGAACGCCTCTGTGAATGAACTCCTGATCAACAAAGTGGTGCCAGAAGACAGTGGAGACTACAGCTGTGTTTGTGGAGACCAGAAGACAACAGCCAGCATCAATGTTAAGGGTAGGAAGAAGATTTTCAGTTGGTCTGAGTAAATAGCAAATTTAAAAAATGGTTTAATGGTCTGCATGTCATCATCTTTTGCAAATGTTCTGTGCTTGTCTTCATATATATATATATTTATAAAATTTATTATTTATGTAATTGCATGCCACTGACTGTTAACCTACTAATAAATGCACAGCCCAACCGGTGACCTTCAAAGAGAAGCTGGAGAGCCAGGAAGCTGAGGAGGGAACAAATCTTACCCTGCGCTGTGAGATCTCCAAACCTGGAGTCCAAGTGGAGTGGAAAAAAGGAACACAGGTGCTGAAGTCTGGAGAAAAGTATCAGATGAAGCAGAAGGACACTGTGAATGAACTCCTGATCAACAAGGTGGTGCCAGATGACAGTGGAGACTACAGCTGTGTTTGTGGAGACCAGAGGACCACAGCTAGTCTCAATGTCAAGGGTAGGAAGAGGATTTCTCAGGATGTGGTCTATGGAGCATTATTAAACATGTTTTTTTTTTAGAGTCTGCATGTCTTTGTGGATTGCAAATGGTCTTTCTTTGTCTTTTTTTGTTTTATGTACATTACTATAATTTATGTAATGGCATGCAACTGGCTGTTAACCAACCAATAAATTTCAGCCCAACCAGTGACCTTCAAAGAGAAGCTGGAGAACCAGGAGGCTGAGGAGGAAACCAGCGCTACTCTGCGATGTGAGATCTCCAAACCTGGGGTCCAAGTGGAGTGGAAGAAGGGAACACAGGTCCTGAAGTCTGGAGAAAAGTATCAGATGAAGCAGAAGGACTCTGTGATTGAACTCCTTATAAATAAAGTGGCGCCAGAAGACAGTGGAGATTACAGCTGTGTTTGTGGAGACCAGAAGACCACAGCCAGTCTCAATGTCAAGGGTAGGAAGAGGATTTCTCAGGATGTGGTCTTTGGAGCATTATAAGACATGTTTGTTTTAGAGTCTACATGTCTTTGTGGATTGCAAATGGTCTTTCGTTGTCTTTTTTGTTTTATGTACATTTCTATAATTTATGTAATGGCATGCAACTGGCTGTTAACCAACCACTAAATTTCAGCCCAACCAGTGACCTTCAAAGAGAAGCTGGAGAACCAGGAGGCTGAAGAGGGAACCAGTGTTACTCTGCGATGTGAGATCTCCAAACCTGGAGTCTCTGTTGAGTGGAAGAAGGGAACACAGGTCCTGAAGTCTGGAGAAAAGTACCTGATGAAGCAGAAGGCCTCTGTAAATGAACTCCTGATCAACAAAGTGGTGCCAGAAGACACTGGAGATTACAGCTGTGTGTGTGGAGACCAAAAGACCACAGCCAGCCTCAACGTTAAGGGTAGGAAGAGGAATTCTGAAGATTTGATCTTTGGAGCAATTTATGGAAACTGCATGCAACTGGTTTTCTGTGTCTTTAACAGTCTTCATGTTATGGTGGATTGCAAATTGTCACTGCTTTTTTTGCTTTTATACATGTTTGTATTTTGTGAAATGCATGCAACTGGCTACTAACCAATTAATACTTGCTTTGCCCAACCAGTGACCTTCAAAGAGAAGCTGGAGAACCAGGAGGCTGAGGAGGGAACCAACGTTTCTCTGCGATGTGTGATCACCAAACCTGGAGTCTCTGTTGAATGGAAGAAGGGAACACTGGTCCTGAAGACTGGAGAAAAGTACCAGATGAAGCAGAAGGACTCTGTAAATGAACTCCTGATAAATAAAGTGGTCCTAGAAGACAGTGGAGACTACAGCTGTGTTTGTGGAGACCAGAAGACCACAGCCAGCCTCAACATTAAGGGTAGGAAGAGGAATTCTCAAGATTTGATCTTTGGAGCAATTTATGAACACTGTATGCAACTGTTTTTTTCTGTATCTTTAAAGTCTGCATGTCATGGTGGCTTGCAAATTGTCAGTGCTTTTTTTTTTTTTGCTTTATATACATGTTGGTATATTATGTAATGCATGCAATGGGTCGCTAACCAACTAATAAATGCTCAGCCCAACCAGTGACCTTCAAAGACAAGCTGGAGAACCAAGAGGCTGAGGAGGGAACCAGCGTTACTCTGCGATGTGAGATCTCCAAACCTGGAGTTCCTGTTGAGTGGAAGAAGGGAACACAGGTCCTGAAGTCTGGAGAAAAGTACCAGTTGAAGCAGAAGGACTCTGTGAATGAACTCCTGATCAACAAAGTGGTGCCAGAAGACAGTGGAGACTACAGCTGTGTTTGTGGAGACCAGAAGACCACAGCCAACCTGAGTGTCAAGGGTAGGAGGATTTGTTTTAAACTTCTACAGTGTAATAAAATATGTTTTGCATGCATTACTTTACATTTTGTGGTGTACCATTTTTTTTTTTCGCTGCCGGAGATATATTGTTCATATTTAATCCTGAAGACTGCTTTCATTACATCACTGTCACCATCATCCCTTTTCTTTTGTTGTCTGTTTTCTGTCTGATGAAATGTCTGCATTCGTTGACAGTGTCTGACATCAGATTCATAAAATGTTTCTTTTACACTGTATAAGGTGGATCAGTAGGTTTGATGTCTTTGCTTGGGTCACTTTTCTGGAGTGTGCTCTGTGCTGGGATGTTTATTAATCTTTCTTTAGATTAGTCATGACTTTATTTTTTTTACTGTACATTTACTATACAAAACATTTGAAGTCAAGCCCTTTTCTTCATGTCATTTTAGCAGATCTTGCTTTCTGCTACTCTTTTGTGTCTCACGTTTTTGTTTCTATTAATGATAGTGTTGACCTATATACGTATATATATATATATATATATATATATATATATATATATATATATATATATATATATATAAATATATAGGTCCATAAACTGTTCTTGACTATTTAATCAGACAAGCCAATTGATATTTGTTCCGGTTGTATTTTAGTTGTACACTGTGTTGTGCGGTTCTTCCTGATATTTTAGTTTTACAAAATGTGAGTATAAAATGCTATATTGTCAAGTGGTATTTACTTTATACAAATCATAGTACAGTACTGTAGATGATAAAGAATAGCAGCATTCTGAATTTGAATTGTTTTCTCTCAGCTGTGAAGCTGTCAGCTCCTCCTTCAGCTGCTAAACTGGAATCTAAGAGGCAGGAGGCCAAAGAAACAGTAGCAGGTATGGAAAGAAAAAGGCAATGTGCTGACTTGACTTTCAGCTTAATGTGCTCTGTCCATCTTGATTATGGACTTTGTGTTGCCATGTGCAGTCTGCCTTAGATTGGGCCTCTACATGTTGGCCTCTCTAGAATGTGATGAGTGTATTGTTGTGGCAGTATTTCTTTAGTTTACCATATTTCTTGGGTTGCGCTTTTGTGAGTCTGCTGTGTCAACTGTTCCTTTTGTCTTATGGCAGGATTGTGTTTTGGAATTTTCTATGTTGGTCAGTGTTGTATTGCAGTCTCTGTAGCATAATACGCTGGTTTGGAAGAAGGAGTGAAAAACCTTGTATTTCTGCCATTTGTGGTATTGGCATATTGATGCTTTTTTCTTGAATGATACCTGTTGCCGGCTGGAGTTTACATGTACATAATCTACGCACTTGTATGTGGCATGATTTATTGTCTTTTACATGATTATTTGTGTTGTTTGAGAAGACTGAAGGCCTTTGAATTTGTGGCAGTTACAGCCTGTGCTTAGATAATCATATAAAATAATGCAGGTCTGACATTGTTACTGGTTGCTACCATTTATACTTTATACAGTATTTCTATTTTCATATCACATTTGCATTTCAGCCAAGATGCCTGAGGCTCTGTCTATAATAGACAAGCAGAAGAAGCAAGAGATAATTGAGACAGTGGAAGGTAATTATTTGAAGGTTCTGAGCTTTGCTTGGGTGTTCAGCCAATGTGCATTAGAAATGAATCGATCTGTATTGTGTTTAGTCATGAGTGAGGAGCACACATCAAGCTATTCGGTACTTAACACTGTCACTTCATGTCTTGGCTGCTGACTGGTGTCATTGGACAGAAATCTTTTGGGCCCTGAACCCTCTTAAACGGTGTGTTGTGGCTTCTATTTCATCTGCCTGCTGGAAAATACGGCTTTTTCATTCAACCATCACATGATCTGTGTCATTTTTGGAGCTGGTATTGATAATGTAGAAAATGAATCATCGTATTATTCTCAACATCTGTGCTCTTTGCGTAATGCTCTTGTATGGAGGCTGACTTATTGGTCTGGAGACACATTATATTCCCATCAGTTGTTGATACATGTCGTTTGTGCTGCGGAAATTTCGAATTGTGTTTTGCTCAATTTCATAGCTGTGACACTGCCATCTACTGGACAGACTCCTACACAGCAGCATCTCAAACAAGAGATTCTGAGAGATTCACAAGAGCTCAAAGTAGGAGGCGAAGGTAATGAGACACATGTTTGCATGGCTTTTGTCCAATAATTTGTCAGCTGTCAATACTGTTATCATTGTTGTCATTTGTTGTATTCCAGATGCAACTTCAAGCTTGTAGAATGTCACACTTACCAAGAAAAGAGTTGAGGGCGTAGGCAGCTGAGACTGGATTTACTGTTTGTGCAGTAGATTATGTTGTCTATAGAATGTGTAAAATATATAAAGAAGGTGGCTTTTTTTGCCCTTGTGTGCTGTTCTGTCAGTTCCATTTTATAGCACCGATACCATTCAGTACTGTAATTTGTTTTAATGGAAGTGCCTGTCAGTGGGGTTGAGGTTCAGGTTTTGCACAAACTTGTGGAATCCATGCCAGTTCAACTGAATACAGTCATTAAAGCAAAGGACCTACGAAATACCAGGATGTTTTGAAATTCATGAACATTTTCAAAGATTTAAAGTTTTACTCAAATTGTTAAGCTAATGTTATCATTTGGAATTTTAAGAAAAAGTGTTACATTAAAGCAAATGCAAAATAGAACTAATAAGACCAATAATGGACCTTTTGGCCCTGCTGATTGTATTTGCACCTCTGGCAGTTCTGTGTTGCATTGTTGCTGTATGTTAGATTATTGATAATGATCTACCAGAAAAGAGAGAGGCTTTATTGTTTCTTGCTTGTAGATTTATTGATTGATTGCACAGGGCCATTTCGGTATTCCAAGGTTTAAACAAGCAACAGTGAACTAGGTGCACTGGGTCATTTTGTGTGCATTACTGGTTCTGGTCATCTGCTGGTTTAAGGTTGTAGAGCTTATCACTGCATGATTATGAGGGTAATGTTGTGTTTTATCCCAGCTGAAAAGACTGTTGCTGGAATAGCTGCCAAACAAGATTCACAGAGACAGGGGACCAAAGAGGCAGCAGAAGGTATGCAACAATTTAAGATCTTTATTGACATTGTGCTTTCTCATTGTCTCTTCTCACACACCGTTCAGTGTTCATGTTGCCAAATGCTGGTGTTCTATCTCTACTGATGTTTCATACTTGTCTTTATGTTTGGCTGTAGCTGTATTGTGGCTGTTGGTTCTGTTCTTATGCTTTGGTCTATATTTTGCTGAGGTGTGTTGTTATTTCTTTTAAAGGCTTCATTTAGAGCTCAGTGATTTGAGTTAGTGATGAGGTCATTCAGTTAAATGTGAGAGAAGAAAGTTAATATGTAAGATGTTGCTGAGTATTAGTATGAGTAGAGTATGTGTGCTCAGTAAAAACTGACCAGATCCAAAAATTAGATTTGTGGCTGCTGGCTCTCTAGGTGCCATGTTTCAGGTATGATTAGGCTTCAGTGTGTTATCACAGCATTTAGACCTCCAAATGCTACAGTAGCTGTGACTTCCAAAAAAGTAGTGGAGGATCTGATCCTATAGTCTTGCATTACCTAACATTTTCTTTTCTGGACAAAGGCATAGTTCTGTGTGTAGGTTGTGTTTAAGACAGTGCTTTTACCATTGCACATTGCATAAATATGTGTATCAGCTGAAAAATTAAAGGCTTTTGTACTGTCAGCACCAGACAAATGGAATTCAAGTGTGGATGGCATTTTGTTGTCTTGGACATTGTAGCTCTAAAACTTGCGTGGCACATTGCTTCTGATCTGTTGTCTTGTTCGGTCTGTTGGAGAAAATTTCCACGATATTCAAGTTCCATTGAAACATACATTATATGTCTGCAACTAACTTCAGTTATAGCAGAGAAGTCACCAACTTCAGCAGTGACATCCAGAGTTGAACCTGAGAAGCAAGAAACAAAAAATACAGTTGAAAGTATGTGGTGGTATTATAAAGAAAGTACAAGAACACTGTGAATGCAAATGGGATTCTGTTTGTAATCCACAGGTTTGTTATATGCATGGGTTTTGGCAAAACACATGCTATAATGCAACAGTTCCAGACTGTTACGTACTTCCTTGTGTCTTGACAGATTTGTCAAATGATAAGCCCATTTGTTCTTGTTGGCTGGTTGGTTGGAAATTGTGCATTGGAGCATTTTGTTGGAATTAATCAGTCTTCTCTGTTGATTTGATTGTTAATTTATCTGTTTGGCAACAACCTTTGTGGGTTTATTCGTCAGAAGTCCCTTTACTATTCTTGCATTAATGCTGCTCTATGTTTATTATAGTAGATATTTAAGGTCTAATCAAATTTACTACACCTAGGGAGATTGAAAAGCCTGCTGTGTCTGATGATCATTTTGGTGCTCACTTTGTTTTGATGAATTTTCTTTAATCTGATCAACCCAGGTGAGAAGTATTTAATGAAGCTTGATCGAGGAGAACATAGCTCAACAGTAAATGCAGTAAGACAGTGTATAGCAATGCTTGTTCTGATGGACACTTCCCAATCTGTGACCCAATTTGGAATACACTGTGGAAATGTGCTTACCTACGTTGCATTGTAGTTGATGGGAGAATATTGGGGTTTGTTTCTCATGGAGCCTGGGCTTCCTTTATATATCATTTAGTGTAGGTTAAAGGATAGAGGGACAAGAATGTCCCTTTTGTAAGTGCCCTAGTGTCATAGTACCCCTTTTTAAAAAAGGTGTGTTTGACAAACTAAATATTTAGCTGGCCCTCTGTTTTGAATTGGATTAAGGATTATCTGATGTACGTCACTGTTGTTTTATGTGTGTGTGTGTGTGTGTGTGTGTGTGTGTGTATGCATCTTTTTTTCACATAGTATATAAATGACACGGCAACATATTAACAACGGAAATTACAAAAAAATATTGAACAATAAAGTAAGACACCTAAAGTTAAAGATATTCATTGCTAAAAGTAGGTAAAACAATGAAGATAGAAGAAAAATACAAGATTGCCTTCACAACCACAGAATGATCTTCTACGACATTAGTGGTGAAAATATCATCGTCCACTCAGTCACATGTTAAAAAATTAAAGATTTTTACAAAGCATACTGCAGTCTTCACCTGCTATGAACTGCCACTTTGAAAGCTTGACAATGACAATACACATCATCATCTTCCTATCTTATTGATTGAATCTCCAGTTCTTCCAGCCGTAGTCATTCGAGACATGGAGAGCCTGGAGGTTGAAGAGGGAGGCATTGTCACTCTGCATTGTGAGCTTTCCAAACCTGGACTGCCTGTTGAGTGGAAGAAGGAAACTCAAGTCCTGAGTTGTGGAGAAAAATACCAATCAAAACAAACAGGATGCATTTATGAGCTACAAATCTTTGGCTTGAGACCTGGAGACACAGGGAGCTACTCCTGCTGTTCCGAGGACACAACAAGCTCAGCCTCCCTTGTAGTAAATGGTATGATTGAGACCATGTCATCGTCTCATGTTGTCTTCTTCTGCCGCCAAGTCTTCCATTTCATTTTTCAATCCAGTCTTCATCTCACAGCATTTTTCATCGCCATTCTTGATCTTGTACTTCAGATAAATATCTGGTTATTTCTTTTCATTCATCAGCTGCCCCGGTTATTTTCACAAAAGAGCTTGAAAGCCAAACATCTGATGAAGGTGACAGTGTGAGCCTGCATTGTGAGCTTTCTAAACCTGGTGTTCTTTTGGAGTGGAGGAAAGGAGAACTTGGTCTTTGTCCTTGTGCCAAGTATGAAATTATACAAACAGGACACCTGGCTACACTAATTATCCACGATATAGACCCAGAGGATTCTGGGAGTTACACATGTGACACTGGTGACTGTCAGAGTACCGCACAACTAGCTGTGAAGGGTAGGCTGACTAAAACCTGATATATATAGTGAAAACTGTTGAGTTGCAAAATAAATTACTGAAGGCTTGTTTGACTACAATACAAAAAACAATGACTTAAGGACTAAGATGTAAGCACAAGAGTCTTTGACATGTTACTCACTTTGACCACTGCTACTTTTGTCTTTACACAGCAGTTTTGTGTGTGTAGCAGGACTATAGAGAATGCCAGCTTTCACCTGGTCATCCTAATATTTTTGTCTCTACATGTCCTCCATTTCTGCCCCTCCAGCCCAGCCTGTCCTTTTCAAAACTCAGCTGCAGAACCTTGAGAGACAGGCTGGGGACAGCGCTAGTCTTCGCTGCAAAACCACAAAACCTGGAGCCAGTGTGGTCTGGAGGTGTGGTGACAGGGTGCTTGCATCCAGCAGCAAGTATCACCTGAAACAGGAGGGAACTGTAGTTGAGCTTGTCATCTATAAACTGCATGCAGAAGATACAGGAGAATACTCCTGTGATACAGGCAGCCAGAGGACTTCAGCTGTCCTCACTGTGCAGGGTAGGAGCTGTTCTATTTCAGACTGTCCCTTTCATGCAGCCTCTGGAGTCACATCTTTTCTGCATGTCTTACGTCATTCCAACACTTGAGCATGACATGCATCAGTCTTTCATCTGGATATCTTGTTTGCTGCCTTCTTGACTACATTTAAATGTTCACATTATTTCTCCCCCCCACATGTTTTTGTTTTGCAGGTCATTTTTTTCAAAACACTTGTAGTTATTCACACAATCACTTTTCTGTTGCGCTTCATCACTTGTCTCTCACTGGTCTCTTTTCACAAACCAGTAACAAACAAACACACACACACTGTTTTTTTCACTTGGTACTCACAATAACAGCTCAGTAGAGATCTTTATATATTTAACACACTTTGATCACAATCTGCACGACTTGAACTTGATAGTTTTGTAACCACTTTACTGAAATGTATTTGTCAAACAGAGATTGAGGTTAACATACTGAAATTCCTGGAGAGCTGCGTTGTATATGAAGGTGAAGATGTCCACTTCGAATGCCTGGTTTCTCATGAGGAGGCACCCCTGGCCCAGTGGAAACTCCAGGATGTACCACTACAGAATAATCAAATGAACCTGATCAAGACTGAGGGTCGGGTGCACAGCCTCACGCTCAGAGGCGTCACTAAAGCTGACTCGGGAACAGTCACTTTCACAGTGGGAAACCACACTTCCACTGCTTCTCTGACAGTCAGAGGTAAGGGAAATTTTATGCATTTTATTTCTTGGGACGAGAATAAGTACTTGACTTCTTGCTTCTCTTGTATCATTTAGAATTCTTATATCATTTCTCTATATCTTCTTCCTTGTGGGACACATTTCCTCCATCTTTCCTTCTTTAGAAGCATCTCAAAACATGGATGCTTCTAATTTCTTCCGTTATTTGAACTCTTTCCACTGTATACTGACTTAAATCCATTCATCTCACTTTCGTATTTGTGTAAGCTCTGCACCTTACTACATATCTATCATTGCTCTACAATATTTGCATGTTTATTCTTCTTTCCATTGAACTAACATTTCCCCATTAATTTTGACTGTGTAATGTTCATATGACACACTGGTCACTTTGATCAGTTTGATTACTTGAAAAGATGTTGTTTGCACTGTACACCTAATTTTTTAAAAAATATAATGACACACAACATGCACTGCTGTGTTGGACCATGTCATGTTATTGAGCCATTGAAGTTCTGTTGTTTAAGTGGTGAAGACCACGCAGTTGCAACTTTCCAGATTAGAGCCCTCCTGAAAACTCTCTGCTGCATGTCATCCCCCATCCTCTATTTTCTGCCACCTCTATTTTCCTCCCTTTAATAATAAGGGGGAAAATCAACAAATTAACTTTTTTTATACTTCAGATTTTCAAAAGCGCATTTGTATTTTATTTTTTGCACTCTTTAATGCTCTGTGTTGCTTTATGTTGCTCACAGACACCATCATTTGTTCATGGCAATATTAATTAAATTGATTGCTGTTTTTTCTGATTCAGTCAGTGTTTTACCGCAGACTTTGAAATGGACCGAATGTAGATAAACTTTGCAAGGACCTAACAGTTGTTTTCATGCTCTGTTTTAAGCTTCTCAGTGGTATGGAAAATGTAGAATTGTGAGTATAAATAATGTTGCCTGTGATCCAATATGTTAAGTGATGAAGGGGTTTACCCAGGACAATTTTTAAATCAGTCATCCTAATTAATAATGGTCTTTCTGGCAGCCGCACCTGTACTATTCAAAAAGGAGCTGGAAAGTCAAGAGGCCACTGAAGGAGAAAAGGCCACCCTGTCCTGTGAGACATCAAGCGCGGACTGCAAGGTGACCTGGCTGAAGGGCTCAACTGCACTGACCCATGGGGAGAAGTATAGTATGGAGCAGAGAGCTACCATTCAAACCCTGGTCGTACACAAGCTGAATGTGAAGGATAGCGGAGAATACACCTGTGATACCGGGGACAAGAGAAGTGCTGCTACTCTGACTGTGAAAGGTAACAGAGCACATCTTCATCTCATCTATGTCTCTTGTCTCTTCTTGTCTTCAACCTTCCTGAAGTTCATTTTACATTCATCCATCTCATTATCAATTACTGGATCATATCTTCTACTCAGCATCTGTTTCTCTTGGAATTGACTGTCCTCGAGTTAGAAGTGTGATGTCTTAGCTGGTATGCAGTTTGACTTTTAATTATCCGCTGGCTACACTTCTTTAGTCTTATAACTTCTGCCTTAATATGTTTTGTGAGTCATCAGATTACATATGTGTATAGTGAATGGGTTTGGATTCAGGTTTGCTCGATTTGTAGTATTTTGTGTAGTTTAGTTTAGTGTTTTCTTTACAGTCTAGTACTACTGTAGATTGACTGTTAGTTGTCATTAGATTGGTACATGCTAACATCCATGAACCTGTGATCAAAGTTGTGGCATGAAGTATTGAGTAAGTATGCAACTGATTCCTGCTCATGGCTCCACCTTCTTACTGATGCAATATGGAAGCTCTGCCGAGGTCTTATCACTGACCTCCCATCATCCCATTTACCCTCAGAGCATGTGCGCATCATCCGGGAGCTCTGTGATACAACTGTGACCACTGGGCAGGATGCTGTCTTTGAGGTTGAATTGTCACATGCAGGCGTGACAAACGGGGAATGGTGGCTTGGAGACAACAACCTCCAAAATAACGATCTCAATCAGATGAGCAGCCAGGGCAGAGTGCACCGTTTGGTCCTGAAGATGGTGACCACAGATGAATCCGGGGACGTTGCCTTTGTAGTGGGGGAAGAGAAGAGTGTGGCCTGTCTTCTGGTGGAGGAGAAACCCAAAGGTAAAGGAGATGACATGGTCGCTGGAGATTTTTGCTCCCCATATCCATCTCCATCGACCAACGAACAGCTTTGTCTTGGCAAATGGAAACCAGCTGGCACCATCATCTTCAACATCCTAACTTTCAGACGTGTTTTCCCTTCTTTGCATTTAGTGTTTGCTTAAAAAAGAAATGCTATTAAAGTGCTAACACAAATATTGTAACAAAAGGAGATAAACTAGTCAACAATTTAAATTGGTGTTCTCAGAGATAAATATTCAATACTGAATTTGTCAAATTTTGCAGTTTTTAATTTGTAATTGCAGATCTTTATTCGCCAAGCTGTAAAAATTTGTGATAGCATATAACTGTCATTGTATGCATGCATGCGTTTTTTTTTAATAGCTTTGATAGTATTCATGCCAGGGCTGTAACGAAAGGGAAAAGAAAAAGATTGCATATCAATTCTGCAATTATTAAACCTAGTTTCGGGTTTCCCATATTTACAGTGCTAATTCTAGAGAAGCCACACAACACTGTTGCATTAGAGGGCGAAACGGTCACTCTGGCCTGCACCATCTCTGACCCCAAAGCCACAATCTCCTGGATCAGAAACAACGTGGCCATCCAAGCAGGTCTCAAGTATGACCTGAAGAACAATGGAGCATTCCACCAGCTTCGCATCCACAACCTGGCGCCTGAAGACTCAGGAACATATACCTGTGACACTGGAGATGCACAGTGTGACGTCACCTTGACTGTGGAAGGTAAAAAGTGATGCCACCTCTAAAAAAAAATGAAAACCCCCCCCAAAAATAAATTAAATTTCCTGATCAGATTCCAAAATGTGGCCCAAGATAGGATTGAAATGAACCACCGAAATATTCGTGAACTTCTCTCAACCACACATCCAGTCTGGCATCACTGCATCAACAAAATCTTTGTCTAGAGTCCCTAAGAGATGTTTGTCTTGTCATCTCAACTTTCTGATGCCAAACTTTCCAATTCAACATCTGATGCCTTTCACATTTTGAATTTTCACCAGGTGCCCCAGTGTACTTTTGCAAAGAGCTCAAGAACCAGGATACCATGGAGGGTTATGATATTACCCTGGACTGTGAGCTGTCTAAGCCAGGTGTGCGTGTTGAATGGAGGAAAGGAGGCATGGTACTCGAGTCCGGTAGGAAGTATGAGATGAGGCAGGAAGGGTGCGTTCAAGAGCTCTGTATACGGAACCTGGAGCCTGAAGACAGTGGCTACTACACCTGTGATGCAGGAGACCAGCTCACTACAGCTTCTTTGGTAGTGCAAGGTAGCCAATCTCAATACTTTTGCGTTTGTCCTGGAGTTTAAGGCTGATTAGTTACATTTTAATTTTATTCTACAATTTGTTCTTACACATATAATAGTAGGTTTGTTTGTAAAGACTTTATACACTTTAATGTTTGCATGGTATTTGTCTGTCTTGTATATGTGGCTGTGTTGTGTTGATATAATGCTTAAGCAAATTATACGCTCAGTGTATGCATATGTGTATTTTTCAACAGCGAAAGAAGTCTTCATTGTGTGTGATCTTAAGCCCACTGACGTCTTTGTTGGGGAATGGGCAACCTTCTCCTGCCAGCTGTCCGGTAGGGCACCGGGCAAGGTGCAGTGGTGGCTGGATGGCAACTTGCTGGAGAACAGCCCCTTTAGTGAGATAGGGCTGAGCCAGGGCCACATCCACACACTCACCTTAAAGAACTTGGCCACAGATGACTCTGGAACCGTCATGTTCAAAGCTGGCAGTTTAACATCAGCAGCCAAGCTCTTAGTCAAAGGTATCGCGTTATGAAGACAATGAGTGCAGACTGAGATAAGCAGTATCTCAGTCTTCTTTTTAGGCCCTGCAGAAATGTAATCTTACATTTTAGATCTGCAAAACACAATATTTGCATTTTAATGTCAAAGTTGTATTATTGTCACAACAATGTACAGTTCACCTGATGGCAATATTATCATTTAAATAAATCTGTGGCAATTCTCCTTGAAAAATAAGAGTGAATATACCTTGGATTATAATGTTTTCTGCAGGGTCCCTTAAAATGTTTGAAGTTCATGAATAGATTGATAGTGGATATTTTTATATTTCAGTGCTTCATCATGCATGAGCAGCATTGTTTCTCATTTCATCGACAATAACATTGGCAGTAGAGAGTTCCATGCTGTATGCTTTGATATAACCAAAACATACAACTGGGTGCAGCATCACAGCAAAGAATCATTAGAGTAGGGCAGAAAAACCTCCAGACGCATTTATCTTATTAGGCAAGTATTATTTAGGCTCATTTTATTCCTTCCCCTCTTTTGGAATTCTTCCTGAGTGCTGTATGTTGGGCTGCTGAAATGATGACTCAATGATAATCACGATTATGTTGGAAACTTTTGAGATCACTCATCGCAGAGACCCTTCATCCATCTTTGGGAAGATGGATTGATTGAATTTCCACTTTTTAAAGCTGCCTCTACTTTTGAATTGTAAAGCTTCCTCTAATTTTATAAATCTTATCATTAAAATAACGTGTGAGGTGTTATCAAGATATGTTTTTCTATATTTAGTTGGAAAATATCTACAGTGGTTGTCACCCTAAAGACATATTGTCTTCTATCTTGCATGCAGGTTAGAGAAACTGGTGACTCTAAATTGCCTGTACGTGTGAATGTGAGATTGAATAGTTGTGTGCCTTTGCAAGCTGGGAGTGGGTCCAGCTCTTGACGAAGTATAAATGACTTATGATGACAAGTGTATAAGTGATTAGTGTGTGTTAAGATATTGTTAAAGGTAAAATACGCAAGAATTTTACTTAAAAGCATTTGAAGAATTGACAAAGATTATCTGCAGAATGCATGCTAACCAGTAAGCCCCGGCAGTCCAAGGCTTTGTGCTAGCAGTGTAAACACGACCTCCCAGTCCAGGCATACTGGAGCAAAATAATGGGACCACTAGCTACAAGGCTGCAGTTACTCTGGCAATATGCTGCCCCCTTTTGAGATATATCAAACGGGTGGTTAATTCTTACATACTGCACCTTTAAAATACACATCAACTACTCGACATCCATGGCTAGACTTTCTGTGTGATTGGTAAGAATGTATTCCCTTTAACATCTGTGATTTTGGATCCCTTAAGTCATTGTTTGAGAATGTGCACTCATAGATTGCCAAGTAGAACCTGCTCAGGTTGAATTGTAGGAAGAAAAAGCATAATCGTGATTATTATCTGGTTAAAGGTACAGCCGTAAGTATACTTGTCTCTTGGTAATATAAATGATGAATAAGAGGTTGACGGATTGGATTCAGTGGAAAACAGAGTAGGCTTGGTTTTGATGATGTTAAGGTTTTATCCAAGTTTTATCGCATAGAGTTGTAAAATCTGCAAAAATCTTGTGTTTGGAAAGTGCTGCTCCACCCATCCATGTAGGCCGGTTGCTGTTTAATAACCTCCACTATCCCATCCCACTAAGCCATGCCCTAACCTCTGAGAACTAAAACCTCTAACACCAACACCTACTATATGAGTTTGGCATTTCTGTCCACTCATCAGCCCTCCTCTCTTATCAGCCTTTGAGTGTCACCATTACCCTGAACCTTGGCGGTTGGGCTTTTTGACCCCCTATCCATTTGGTGAACTCACAGTTCACCAAATGGATCTCACAGTGGACATTGGAATACACATTAAGATACTCTACCATTGCATATACAATTTGCACTTGACAATCCACATAAACATAATATTATAACTCACATATGAGCACCACAGCAACATGCTTTTGGGGGTTATAAAGCTCACATGTCATTCGGCATGTCTGGCTCTTATCCTTATATTTTATGGCCAAGCCCTGACCCTTTGACCCCTGACCCCAACCTCAGATCCCACAGTTGAAGTGGTGAGCGACATGGAGGACCTTCGGGTGGTCGAAAACCAACCGGCTGAGTTCATCTGCCAGTTCTCAAGGCCTGTCAAGGCTCAGTGGAAGAAAGATGGGCAGCCATTGCAGCCTGATGGCCGAAGGGTGGTAGTGGAGCAGGACTGGAATGTGGCTCGGTTGTACATTAGCCGTGTGTCCGCTGAAGACAGGGGCAGTTACTCCTGTGAAGCACAGGGTACCTGTGTGGTCGCTTCACTTCATGTGGAAGGTGAGCTTCCCTCCACATGGAAAGAGGACCAACCTTTCGGGAGTCTCCTCTGCACCCTTGAATCTTACAGTTCTGTGGCCAGATAATCTGATCAGTTGATGATTGTCACAAAGATTTGACTTTGATGTTGTGTTCTTCTTAAAATCTTGTTTGATTGTACTCTCTTTCTTTCTTCATCTTTCCATATGTTTTCTACAGCCAAACCCATTAACATTGTCCAGGGCCTGGAGAATGTAGAGACCTTTGATGGAGGTGAAGCTCTGTTTGAGTGCGCCCTCTCTCGTCCTGAGAGCAAAGATTGCCGTTGGCTACTTGACGGGAAGCCAGTGAAGGAATCCCCCAATGCTGAGATTGTGACATTTGAGAGTGGTCGTCGTCATTTGCTCCTACTGAAAGAGTTGCGTACTAAAGACAGTTGCACAGTAACCTTCAAAGCTGGCACAGCATCCACATCTGCCCAACTCTCTGTCAAAGGTGAGTCAGAATGAATGCACCAAGATTCAGAGCATTAACTTTACTGAATTATACATGGTAGTATAATACGTTTGAATGGGCACATTTTTACGTTTAATTCGTTCGATTTTCTCTCATAAGGCTGGCAACTAGACATTGTGAAGGGTCTGGAGGACAAGGTGGTTGCGGTGGGAGACAAGGTTGAGTTTTGTGTTGAGCTCACCGAGCCAGTCCCTTCGACAGAAATAGCCTGGTATGCTAATGGAGTTGAGATCAAGTCCAGTGACCTATGGGCTATGAGGGCTGATGGCTGCTCTTATCGCCTTGTCCTGAGACAGGCACCTCTTTTGCCACAGCAGGAAATTACATTTGCTGCTAGAGATGCCCTCTCTTTGGCCAAGCTCACTATCATCAGTAAGTGTTTGACAAAAAAGTCTTCTTAATCTTCGACTGATTTTTATCTACATTTTAAGGAATTCAGGTATTAGATTTCAAATGTTAAAAGTGCTATTTAGAGAAGATCAGTAAATGGACTTCATGTGCCATTGCAGTTTAATTGTTCATAAAAGCATTTAACTCCTGCCTCTTTCCATCCTAACAGCTGTGCCTGATCCTCCAGAGGACCCAGAGGTCCTCAGTAAGACTAAACAGTCTGTCAGCCTCTCTTGGTTCACTCCTCTACACGATGGAGGGAGTCCAATTTTGGGCTACAGGGTGGAGATGCGGCTGGTAGACAGTGCTCTCTGGCTCCCATGTCACTCTGAACCTGTGTGCAACACTGAGTTTGTGGTTGAAAAACTGACACCAGGGAGTTGCTACAGGTTTAGGGTGGCGGCCATCAACAGAGCTGGGACCGGAGAGCCTGTTGAGTTGCCTCAGACTGTGCAGCTTGGTGAGTAGATGTGTGATTTAGTCATGAATTTGTGAAATTTGGTGTACATGCTCGTTTGCATTTTACTCATTATGGCTTCATAGTACATTGTTGTTCCATTATTTGCATAAAACTAAAAGATTTTTAATGTATTTGTTGGGGTCATGTATAGACAGTAGGAACAGATGATTACACCTTTATCATTATATGTTCCCGTACCTTTAGTTAAACTTAGACTGGGTGGGACAAAATTGTGTTTAACATTAAATTGATTAATGATTGAATGTTAATTTAAGCATGAAATTGATATGTGTTTATCAGAAGTAGTTATGTATATGTATCATTTTTTGGAAAACTACTAACAAAACAACCTCAGTATTTGTGCATTTTTTATTCTTATAAACTTGAATAGAAAAACTTCAGTCAGCTATAGATTACTCAATCCTAATAGACAGCTCTACAAATGTGTTCCTAAATGTTCTGGTGTGATAATAGCATTTAGACTTTTAGTTGTTTTAAAACTGCCATGCGATATGTGCATTTGTTTTGTCATTACACAGAGGCAGCCACGAAGCCACTAGTTTCCCCAGGTAAGACATTGTTTGTTGGATTTATTTTTTTTTTGGAAACTATTTTTGAAGCCGTTAGGAATTTCCATCATGCTATGTTGAAATAAGTACAGTTTTAATTTTCAGAGTCTAGCACAATTTAATGGCTTTGTTTTTTAAGCTTTTTAAAGAACATAGTAACATTGAAAACTCCATTGACATTATAGGTCCTGATGCAAAACAGGTAGAGGCGGAAAAACTTCAGCCCAGTCTTCCTCCAGAAGCTGCTGAAGAAGGGGATATCCATGACCTATGGGAGGAATCAGCAAAGAAGCGGCGCATGAGTCGAGAGCCCACTCTTGACTCCATCACTGAGCAACCCGACGATGACAGTAAAGGTAGTCAAAAGAAAACAGGACAGAAGGAATCAGAGGAAGTGGAAGTTAAATCAGGACAGAAGGAGCAGGCTGTTGTGGCAAAGAAGCATACAGAGATTACCAGTTCCGAGGATGAGTCTGTTTCTGGTGGTCCATCTCTCGTATCCTACCTCAAGAAGAGCAGCAAGACTACTGTCACAGCCACCAACGAGGCAGGGACTATGTCCACTGATAGGTTCTTTAAGCTTTTCCAGATGACAGAGGAGAAGACAGTGCAACAGACTGATGTAAAAACAACCACAGTTCAACAGACAGCTGAAAAACAGGTGTCTACACAGGAGACTGAAACCATAGAGATCAACAAAGAAGATGAGCCTGAGCTCAGAGAAGCTGCCATTAAAATTCAAGCTGCCTTCAAGGGTTACAAAGCCCGCAGAGACATGCGTCCTGTCTTTAAAGAGACCTTCAAAGACCAGACCAAAGAACCTAATGGCACCATACATCTTGAATGTGTGGCAGAAGGAAAACCTGACAAGGTGAGATGGCTAAAGGATGGAGAACCACTGACAGATGGCAAGCACCACCATATTGATATCTACAATGATGGTACTTGCTCACTGGTCATCACTGCCATCACCACAAAGGATACTGGGGTTTACACTTGTGAAGTCACCAACAAGTTTGGAGTGTCATCTCACAGTGGTAAGGTCACAGTAGGAACGGAAAGAGAATCATCCGGACGACGACCATTGACAGTAGGTTACAGTGCTGACAGTGAGGCCGAGAGCTCCTCAGGAAGTGAGATGGATGAGTCACTAAGGCAGGCTAGCAGACGTCTCCGGCGCCTGCTGCGCACACGTCTCCCACCAGATGTTGAGGAAGAGCCATTTGTCAGTGCAGATGAAGGAGACCTGCGTCCCCCAGATCCCCACTCTTACCGTGAAGATGACACTTACATATACATTCGCTTCAACTCACGGGGAGAGGCTGAGGTGGCATCAAAGAGGTTCCAGGAGATGTTCACCATCCATGGGGTTCCTGTGGAGACCACCATACTGGACGCAGGGCACCTTAAAGTGGAGCTGCGAATTAGGAAAATGGGCTACACTCAAGATGGAACACAGACCCCCACACAAGAAAGACAGCCTCCTGCATTCATGGCTGGAGCTCAGGGTAAGAAGCAATGAGACTTTGACCATTTTGTATACATTTTAGTGTGACAGTATCATGTGCATTTACCTGATTCATGTTTCTGCTCTGTTGTATGCTTATTATTGTCCTTGTTACTTAAGTCAAACCAGTAAAACTTTTCAATTATCCGACTATTTGCTCTTGTTACCCAGCTGCTCCAGTCTTCCTGACAGAGCTACGAAGTCAGGATGTTCCAGACGGTTATCCAGTCAGCTTTGACTGTGTTGTCATTGGCAAGCCCCCTCCCACCGTTCGCTGGTATAAGGATGGCAAACTGCTGGAGGAGAATGACCATTACATGATCAATGAAGACCAGGAGGGCTGCCACCAACTCATCATTACCACTGTGCTGCCTACTGACATGGGTGTCTATCGTTGCACAGCTGAAAACAGCAGCGGCATCACAGCCACTAAGGCTGAACTCAGGGTCGATGGTGAGTAGTTATATGCTGTCTACACATTTTTTTACAAAGGTGTTTGAGTACCTTGGCTTGAGTAATTACTACGTTTTCAGTCCTATAAATGTAACATTTTTATCTATATTTAGCTGTTATTAAAACAATTTGAAAAAGACAAGACAAGACAAGTGGTCAAAAGGGTCCTCACATTGAGAGTGAAATACAAAAGCGACCTGGAAACACTGGTGTTTCAGATTGCTTTCAAAGCTCAAACTGGTTCTCACAAGGCTAACAAAACTATGCATTTAAACATTGACACACATTTTCCCCGATTTCACTATGTGATGCTGTACATCGATCTTTTGTTTCAGTGTCTTGCAGCTCAGATTACGACACTGCTGCTGATGCCACTGAGACATCTTCCTATGTCAGTGCCAAGGGCTACATGTCCAGGTGAATTTAATATAAACAGTGATGTTTACGAATATATATAATTAGTGAATATGTTTTAACATATTAATAATATTATGTTCTTCTCATGCAGGGAAACTGAGACATTTGAGTCCGTAGCTGAAGATGATCAACTACCACAAGTTGTGGAGGAGCTTCATGATGTTCATGTCTGTCCAGGTGCACCTCTTGCTAAGATGCAGCTTAAAGTGAAGGGTGAGTTTTTTTAACCAATATGAAAATGTAACTCATATGAGGCAGTCAGCAGCTGAGCAGTCTTATACACATGACTTGAAAATGTTCTTGAAATACTATTTGTCCTCCAGGATTCCCAAAACCCAGAGTATACTGGTTCAAAGACAGCCACCCTCTGCGACCCTCAGACAGGATTATGTTGGTAGCAGAGAGAGAGGTTCATGGTGTGAAGATCCTGGAGGTGAAGAGAGAGGATATGGGAGAGTACTCTGCCTACATCAGCAATGCGGCTGGTTCTGCTTACTCCTCTGCTCGGCTGATAGTTCTGAGTATGTATGCAATTGTCTGAATTACCTTCACGAAAAGCATGAGATCAAAATATATCAGAGCTAAGATGTTCTCAGATAAAGTAACAACTGCTTTTTTAAACAGGTCCAGGGGAGATTATGCCACAAGATAAAAGAGGTAATTTATCCTACAATTTAGTGCAGTTACAACTACTTTAGATTATATGATAGTACATTATAACTGTGCTTTTGTTTTTCATCTACACAGACCCCAAGGAGCACCTGGTGCCACCCCGCTTCCTTGAGAGGTTCAGCAACAGGAAGGTGAAACAAGGGGCCAGCATCACTCTGTCTGTCAAAGTAGAAGGTTTGTTTACTGTTTCATGTGATGATTTTAACATCTTTTAACACCTCCAGTAATCTGAGGACATCCAAAAACTCTCAATACTTCCCAATACTTTTTCAGGGTCCCCAACTCCTATGGTCTCCTGGCTAAAGGAGGAATCAATGGAGGATGTCCTGTGGATCAAGCCTGATACTAAGGGATACAAAATGGCAAGCTCAGGTCGCCAGCACAGCCTCATATTGATGGACGTGGGCACAGAATACACTGGCGCCTACACCTGCATTGCCACAAATAGTGCAGGGCAGTCAATCTGCACTGCACACCTCGAGGTTGATGAGAGTAAGGAAAGCAAAGACATCAAAGCACTTTATATTAAAATTATATACACAGATTATTTCTGGGTTTGATTGTAATTGTATATGTTTCTTCCCCATCCCCCCAGCACCGCAACCAAAGAAAGAGACCAAAGCATCAGAGTAAGTTTTTCTTTGCGATTTGAGTTTCAGAGTGGGTGATATATACAGTGCATTTTAAATGTATGCAAAGATATTTAAAAAATTTAACATTTTATCTTCCTCAGGGTTCTTGGGATTACAGTTAGTCCTCCAGAAGGGGAGGCCAGTAGAGGGCATGGTGAGGTTTTTTTTTATATGTATAAATATTGTCTATATTTACAGTGATACAAATGATTTGAAGAAATAATAATAATTCTGCAATAATTATGGTGTCCTTTCCTCTTGGTGTGCCTTAAGAGGGTAAAATCCCATACCTAGGTGAAGTAGGTACAGAGGAATTCCTCATGAAACTCACCTCCCAGATCACTGAAATGGTATCAGCCAAGTTTACTCAAGGTAAGTGTATGTCATGGACCATTTTGTCTGTGCAATTACATATTCAATCAATATGTTTGATTTTACTTTGAAAGACATTATAGTTAGAGTTTTCAGTAATTTCAACTCGAAATACTGACAAATGTAAGAATATGTCAGGGGGGCATAAAAAAAGAGAAGATATTTTTGGTGTTTAAATAAATGTAATCTTTTTTTTTTTTTTTTAGTCTGGTTTAAACCAAGATAAAGCATTGATTTGTTGTTCAGTAATTAGGTAAAACTGAATATGTGTTAACATTTGATACAGCAGTAATTTAGGTTGACTATGGACAAAAGGCACAGGAAGATTGGAAACTTCAGTACCACCTGTGGAAAGTTGACTGCAGTGTTGATTTTGAATGTAGCTTTTGTCACTTTTAGTTTGGACATCATCTGAATCTACTATAGAGCGTACGATATTTAGTCAACTAAAACTAGACAACCTAAAACAACTAAGATAACTATATGACAAAAACTAAATCGGCGTTTTCTGTCAGAATAAACACTGCTGCATGTACAACTAATATCCAACACTAGGTAATACTGGTGAATAGAATACACAGATTGTTTTATTCAGTGTGAAATTATTAATTATGTCGCCATCATACACGCAGCAAGCTAACTATGACCAAATAACATACTGTCTTTGAATAACATGTAGTGGACGCCTTCACCCAGAGAAAGTCCTTTTAAAATCGTTAATTTTCACCCGGTCACCTAGCGTTATCTGTTTTTGTTAATAAAAACCCTGCAAGTTGCCTGTCCATTGCTAAATCAGATTGAGTAATAGTTTTCTGATACTGCATTTGAAATACGAATGGCTTCACTAGTTGCTAATGCTGAAGATGCTAAAAGTATGCAAACTATCCACAGATTATGTTGGATACAGAGCTTCTGTTGTAAATGTTTTGTTACTTATTTGTCTGTTTTGGTTGACTTTTAGTGAATTCATTCAGATTATTCAAGAATTGTGAAAGTGTGGTTTAGTGAATGTTTAGGTACTTCAATTCTTGAATAAGAATTCACTTTGCAGTAGATGTGAGGTTTACACCAAACTTTACAAAGAGGTGCTTATTTCCTGCCTGTTTTCCAGCATGTTTTGCTGTATCCTTGAGCATTTCACTTAAAGGCTCTCATTGTTTCATACAGACATCATTTCTTTACCACTTTCACATCCATCAGTTTAGCAACCCAGCCGATTAAATGCTCATCCAATCATGAATTTGTTATTCAGACAGCTTACAGAATCACGAAGTGCTCCAGTGGATGAAATCTTGGCCCAAAACTACGAGTATGTATCCCAAGTGCTTCAGCTTCACAATTAATATACATATTTCCCTTTAGATATTTTTTTCATGTTGGATAACTTCGCAGTTGACTAGTAGGACATTTCTTTTTACATACTAGAAGAAATATGTATTATATATTAAGAAGCAGTCACAACAGTTTTCTCTTGGTTTTAAAACATTTCCCTCTTGTGCTGTCTGTGCCCCTTTATACGTACTTAAGTCTCACCAACCTATAGCTGGAATACATGCTGACAGACAGACATGTATGTGGAGAGCTCAGATAAAACCTGTTATCTGTACTGTAGCCTTTTCTTGCATGTTGTCACAAAACTAACACAGTCATGGCAAAGCATTTAGAGTTAAAACATTCTTTTGAATCAATGTTCTCTACATCTTGGAAAATATGTAATTATTTTAAAGTAGAATCTAAAATGATACCTAGACATGCTTTTAAAGATATTGCTAAGCCATAAAGCACCAGTAGATGCCAGCAGAGAGGCGATTATTGCTTGAAATGTGACTTGGTGCCGACTTGTCCTGCCCCATCCGAGCTTTGACCAACTGAGTGGAGTGTTACTAATAACTGCCACCAAATTGAAAAATAATACAAAAACTTTTTTTCATCTAAAACCAAGTGTGTTCAATTTAATGGTACATAACAGTGACAATGAAGTTTATATGTTTACATTACAAAGTGCTCTAGTTCTTTGCACTACTGAACAGAATCTTGACATGTCTTCCTCTGATTGCCTCCCTCCGTCCTTGCTGCCTCAGCTTCATTACGCGTACCAGGTGCAGACAGTGATGATGAGACCAAGACTCCTTCTGCATCACCTCATCACGGTCACTCTCGTCCTCCCTCCCTCATTGCTGACTCCTCGTCTGAGTCTGATGAGGGGGATGCCAGGGGAGAGGTGAGATAGACAAATTCTCAGTGTGATATGTGATGTCCTGATCTGCTTTACTAGAAAAGGTTGTTCAAGGTTTGTATTAAATTCTGCAATCTCAGATAGGCAGATTGAATAGTTATTGTCTTTTTAGAACAAAATTCCTTCTCATCGTACTATGCATCCGACACAATTCAGCACAGACGCACTGTTTGGAGAAACATAAAGAGGGAATTTCATACATCAGTTATAATGGACCAAAACATTTAATTTTAGAATTGTTAGTGTAGATTTTAGGGCCCACATAGCAGTTTCCTCTGGCAGAAAAGTGCTGGCTGTGTGCTCAGGAGCACAGAGATGAAGTGTTTGAAGTGATGAAGTGCACTGAGAAAAAAAAACGCTGCACATCCGTCTTATCTCTATGACAATATCTATACAACAGCCACTGTACGATCAACACTGCCTCTTTGCAGTTTAATATTGGTTTGTTTTTATTTGACATCGGGACATCAGAGCAGGGAGGATCTGGGTGCATGACATGATCTGTAGGAGACAAAAATGTGGTGAATATTATGACCACAGCCAGGGAAGAGAAAAAGAGTGACAGTAACGTCACCAGCGCCTGTCTGAAAAGTTAAGAGATTTTCAGCTTGAAGTGATCAGTGTCTGCACAAAAAAGGTTGAGCGCTGGGAAAAAAGATGCTGGGCGCTCTGCCTTTCTCTGGGCGGCTGCCTGCCGCAGATAGTCACTCCTCTTTGGGAACAGTTGATAAAAGCTGGCAATCAGAAAAAAAAATGTTTTGTGGACACAGGCCCTTAAAGTGTAGGCTTTTAAAGATATCCACTGTAAACACACAGAACAGAAATAAAACAAAGAGTGAGCATCTTCACAGCAGCTCTCTTGAAATCGGATGTGCCTCATATTTTTCTAGATGTTTGACATCTATGTGGCAACAGCTGACTACAACCCCACCATGGCAAGCAAAGAATCCATCTCACTCAAGGAGGGACAGTATGTTGAGGTTTTGGACTCAGCTCATCCCCTCAAATGGTTAGTCCGGACCAAACCCACCAAAACTACACCATCCCGCCAAGGCTGGGTCTCACCTGCCTACCTGGACAAGAAACTCAAAGTATGTCACAGAACTAAAGCCACTGATCCCCCAAAATCACATATAAATGTTTATCACAAGTGTAAATGTATTCCCTTAAGGCTGTTTAACAATTTAAAGGTAATAATAAAAATGCACATTTTTCCAGCTCTCTGCTGACACAGGTGACCTTCCGGAGACGAGTGGAGAGGAGGTGTCTGAGGCTGAGTACAAGAGGAAGTTATTGTAAGTAAAGCATATCAACGCTCACCAAACAATTACTAGAATTAAACCATGTCTCATAACAAGTTATTACGTCATATCCCTAGCCAACTGATCCACGACCTGATAAATGGGGAATCAGAATTTGTAAAAGAGGTAGACTTCTTTACCTCCCACCACCTGAAGCATGCAGATGTCCCAGATGCACCGCCTGAAGTCAGCAGCCAGAAGGACACTATATTCAGAAACATTGAAGATATCAAATCCTTCCATAGCAAGTGAGCTCACCTCTTCATGACTTTTCATTTTAGTCAGACATTTAAAAAAAGGCAGTAAAGAACAACAAGATTTTTAATGCATCAATTTCCCACAACTTTTGCTTTTAGGGCATTCCTCCCAAAGTTGAATGATTGTGAGACGGATGACGATGTAGCCATGTGCTTCCTGAAGAGCAAGGAGGGCTTTGAGAAGTACCTGCAGTATCTTGTTGGTCAGGGTTTAGCTGAATCTGCTATCAGTGACAAGACTGTCCACCGTTTCTTCAAGGTAACACCAGAAACTGTTATTCCTCATCTGTGAGCTTTGTTTGTTTTTCCAGCCTAGTTGAAGCTGTAATTTATTTGGTATTGTACCACTATATTATTTTACTTGCAGTACTTGCCACCATATAAATACCCTGTCAAAGGACCTATACACCAGTATAGTTATTTTAAATTAAGAATCTTCCTTTCACTACATTGTAGGAGTACACTGATAAAGTCCAAGCCAGTGCAGACCCTGCTGAACCCCCTGTACGCAGCATCAACGCCGGCCTCCAACAGCCACTGGATAGGATTCAGAAGTACAAGGCCATCCTCAAGGTGACAGCTGTGGCACACAATATGAATGAATTCTGGTGATGTTCAGTTCCCTCCATAACATATCGGAGCACATCACTTGCATATTTAAGTTATAAAAATCTCTTCTTCATCATCTTCAGGAGCTCATTCGAAACAAGGCAAGAAACGGCCAGAACTGCTGCCTCCTGGAAGAGGCGTACGCCATGGTGTCTGCACTCCCTCAGCGCTCTGACAATACACACCATGTGTCCATGATCGAGAACTATCCTGCCACACTGGAAGTATTAGGAGAGCCAATTAGACAGGTACATGTGGCATTCTACAGTGGTACAGTGGTTACTGACATAATTAAAATAGTTTGATTGTTCTTGTATTTAATTTTTTTCTTTTGAATCCAGGGACCCTTCCAAGTGTGGGAAGGGGCTCCAGGAATTAGGTCGTCCTCCAGAGGTCACCACCGCCATGTCTTCTTGTTTAAGAACTACTGTATTATCTGCAAACCCAAGAGAGACAGCAACACTGATACACAAGCATATGTCTTCAAGAACATGATGAAGGTAAGATTTTTAATATCACACCTCTTTTTCATTAGTATTTTCTTCCTTTCTTTTTCTTCAGCAGCCTTAATGGTGTTTGTGTCTGTATCTGTCATCCTGTTGCAGTTGAATAACATTGATGTGAATGAGACCGTGGAGGGCGACGATCGTGCCTTTGAGATCTGGCATGAACGTGAGGACTCTGTGAGGAAATACACCTTGCAGGCTCGAACTGTTACCATCAAGAACTCCTGGCTGAGGGACTTCAGAGAACTGCAGCAGCGATACAGCATGCCTGCATGGAGTGAGTTCACATTCACACACGCTCTAACTTTTGCCTGTAACAATTTCATCACTCACAATGTTTTTTTTAGTATTTTCAGACTTTCAAACATAACCTTTCATGATGAATATCTTTTCACAGGTCCTCCTGACTTTGACGAAATTCTGGCAAACTGCACCGCAGAGCTGGGACAGACTGTTAAACTGGCCTGTAAAGCCACTGGCATACCCAAACCTACGGTCACTTGGTACAAGGGTACGTCATTTATTTTTTGTTCTAGGGGGAGTAAAGGCACATGCTCTTAAAGCAATATCCAAACAGCATCTGAGCCCAAATGTGTTGGATTGTTTTACTTGTTGGATGTAGATGGACGTGCTGTGGAGGCTGATCCTCATCACATCATCATTGAGGACCCTGATGGTTCCTGCACACTGATCCTTGACAACATGACAGCAGATGATTCTGGACAATACATGTGCTTTGCCACAAGCTCAGCCGGCAACGCCAGCACTCTGGGCAAGATCACTGTTCAGGGTAAGTGACATTGTGTGATAGTGTCCTAAAATACCCCAATGCTTTGGTTTTAATTGTAATGGAACACTAAAAATGTCAGTAATGAGTCAACTGTACTTTAGTCATTTTTTAGAGAACAATCCAGCATATGTAGTAGTCTCATGACTAACCTCTAAAGTGTTTAAACATGAATTATATTTTAACATATTTCCTGTAGTGCCTCCTCGTTTTGTGAATAAAATGAGGAATGCTGTATTCGTGGCCGGTGAGGACGCTCAGTTCACCTGTGTCATACAGAGCGCCCCCAGCCCCAAGATCAGGTACGCACACATTTGTGAAATTGGTTTAACATTTTAATTAGATTCAGGAGGTCCTTTTAATCTTCTGTTGCCCTGTGTGTTAACCTCTTCCTCTCATTTCTGGCTGTGTGTACCTGTTTATGGTCAAGGTGGTTCAAGGATGGCAGGCTGCTGACTGACCAGGAGAAGTATCAGACGTACAGCGAGCTCCGCAGTGGGGTTCTCGTCTTAGTCATCAAAAACCTGACAGAGAGAGACCTGGGACACTACGAGTGTGAGGTTAGTCAACATAAAAAAAAAGTAAAACTAATATTTAAGCTAATGTATAAGGTGTGGGCTATCAAAATTCCCTCTCGTAACAAAATTCAGTGCAGTTCTCAGCCATTTTAATTTGGCTCTATAATTGTTTTTACACCCAAGAGTTGAAGTCAGTTGATATTAATTAGCAACAATCTTTAAGACTCTAAAAATATATTCTCTTTTTGTCAGCTGTCCAACCGTCTGGGCAGTGCCAAGTGTGCTGCTGATTTAATTCCACCCTCTGCTGTGGCTCGTACTGGTGAGCAGGCTATCACTATCGAAGGTAGGAAGACCAACTTAATCCTTAAAGAGACTCTAATGCTAATCATGCTTTTAATGCACCTCATATTCCATTTTATCAACTGTAGCTCTCAGATTAACCACCTCTATTTGTCTTTTAAATGTTGTTTATTCTGCTTCTCCCTATAGTTACAGAGCAGGAGACTAGAATACCAAAGAAAACCATCATCATGTAAGTATGAAAAGGCTAAAATGATCCTTGTGAGCATGTTTGTTACCTGGTCGGACCTTCTGCAAAGGTGGCAAAAGTACTGACATTCTTTCCTCAAGTAAAAGTACAGGCTCTGAAAAATGCGCAAAGAAGAAAAGTAGAAAGTATCCCCCTGAGGAACATTTCCACTGGCCATTTCTGTGCAAAGCTAACTGAACCTCACATGATATTAATAGAATTCAGAGACTATTCAACTTAAAGCCAGAATCAGTCAGATGATCGTGATTGTTGTGTCTCATTCCCAGGATGTCAAATACAGATATTATCAGATATTAACAGATATAACAGATACAAATACCAATCTCTGCTTTTGCTTTGAAAGTATTACTCGCTAAAAGTTAAAATGGACTAAAGGCAACTTGGTCCTCTTTCATGCGTGTGAGCTTCCCTTGGTGGCCTCATGTATGCATTGTTGTGTAGTATTTAAAGCCTGAGTGTAAAGGATTCCATCACTAGGGTGATGAGAGGATGGGCTGTCTTCACCACGGTGCTGTCTTCTTTAACCGGCAGCCTTATTACTGCAGCTCCTCAGACAGCATTTATATTTAACCACTTGATACCGCAGCTCTAATAATGCCTGTGTCGTCTCTTATTGTTCATGCCAGTGAGGAGACTATAACCACTGTGGTAAAGAACCCACGCATGAGGAGGCACAGATCCCCCGGAGCATCCCTTGTTGGAGCTCACCGCTCAGAGACCTCCACCCCAGAGCCCCCAACAGCCAGGGTGAGGAGGATGCCCGCCGCAAGAAAGACAACAATCCCGACCCTCTATGTCACTGAACCTGAGGGTGCTGAAGTCAGGGTCGTGGAGAGCAAGCCCAGGTGGGTTGAGGTAGAGGAGGTCATCGAGTACAAGGTCAACAAATCGCCCAGGCTGCTCAGGAGGAGAGGCATTTCCCCGGCAGGGTCTGATCGTGCAGCTACACCTTCCAGACCCAAGCGGTCTCCCCCGGAAAACCCAAACACCAACAATTCCAACAACAAGCTGGTGGTGCAGGCCCAGCTTCCGGAAGACGTCAGCAGCCAGCCGCTCTCCTGGGTGGAAGAGGAGGGTCATGTCACCTCTGGTTCTGTCACACTAATCCCCGGAGAGCCACATGAGCTCTCATCCATCCTCGCTGCAGATGGAGAGGACAGCAGCGACCTGGATGATCAACAAACTGTCATCTTTGAACCAGATGACGAAGATCATGATCACAAGTCATCGGCAAAACAGGAGCCTCAGATTCTGACACAAGGAGGCCGCGTCCTGACCCTCGAAGACTTGGAGGATTACGTCCCAGAAGAAGGAGAGACATATGGCGCCTCCAACGTCCACAGCGTCGCTGCAGAGACGCCCTGTGAGATCTCTGTGCTGCAGAGGGAGATTGGCGGGTCTGCTGTGGGGCAGCCGGTGGTCCTCAACGTGGGCCGTCCCATCACGGCGCCAAGGCAGAGGAGCGGATTCTTCAGCCGCTTCAGGGAGCATCTCCTCCCCAGCAGCCTTTTCTCATCTGCTGCCCCCCAAGCCAGCGGAGCCCGGTCCAGGACGGAGAGGCACGTCCCCATCCAAGTGAGCCACGCCAAACTGGAAGTGAAGCCATCATACTGCTCAGAGGTGCAGAGAGTCGAGGGTGGGCAGCAGAGCTTCAAAACCAAAGTGTCAACTCAGACCTACGGCTACACATCAGTGGGAAACCCGGTCACTCTTCAAATCAGTGATAACCTTTATCAGAACCAGTAGTAAGCAAACTATTTTGATTTAGTACCACAAACCCTCTTAGTCTTAAACGGGGACATTTCTACCTAGATGACGAATGAGACATATTCTAACCTGAAGTATATTTACTGCATTTGACAAACCATTCCATTTTAAAGCTGCCCATCCAAAAATAGGCTCCTCCTCTGAGTCTGTTTCTTTACAAATGGTTAGAGTCAGATGGTGTCTTTGGATGAGATGAGTTGGAAAATATAGCTATCACTAAGTCACTGTGTTTCAGTCCCTGCGCTGCTCTGTTAGAAATGCTTCAAGACACATACATTATGTGTTTTACAGTATCCACAGTGGACAGAAACCAAGAAATGAAGGCTATTACTGATGAACAATTTCATCATGTTGTAGACACCTTTACAAAATGATAACCTTTGACCCACCAATATTTACTGATTCAAGCATTATCATTAACGGAGACTGTTGCTATATACATAAACAAATAGTACACTATTTTTAGCTAGCTATATTTCTTGGTTTTACTTTTGTACCTTTAAAGAAATGTTGCCTTTTGCACTTTTGCGGTGCCTTTGGATTCCTGGAGCAGCGAATGTGGGAGTTAATGACTTTTAATGAGGTCATGTCTACATGTTACTAGTTCAGTATTGATGAGTTCATTCATGCAACACTGATTATGTTAAGTTAACAACAGAACTCTGGTTGTTGGTGATTTGGTGAAATCATAGTCAGTTTGTCAAAAAAAAAAAGATCAATCATGAGTTCTCTTCTACTTGGGTTGTTTGTGAAGGATTTGTTGTCGAGCAGTCAGAACGACAGCCTGGTTCACATCAGAACTCTATTTGACTGCATTTACGTTGTAATTTACGTTTTAATTGTGAACTGAATATTACACTCGGCTTTTGAAACATTTTTGTGTCTATGAATGCAGTGCAGTTACCTTTGAACTCACCGCATATCACAGGGATATTCATGTGTAAGCGACAGATATTTGATATTTGAGTGACTGCATGTATTTGCTTCCCCACAGCAGGTGGGTGTTTATCCAGCGTAACCGGATTTGTTATGTCACATTTGATTGTGAGTTAATGTTTATGTGAAGTACTTGAGCTCACAGAATTGACTACCTTTTCACTAGAATACAGAAGCTGTCCCCTGAAATATGTGTGGTGTTTGTGTTGTTTTTAGTCAGTGACAAGGATCATGTTATGTATTAATATTAAAGCACAACGGATTGTAATTGCTTGTACTGTACATGTGTAGTTTTTGGAAACATGTTTGAGTACTCTGTTAAATCTGAATGAAATAAAATGTATCGCAAATAATGTCCAGATTTTTTCAGAATTCTTATGTATAGCACACATTCACCAAATTCTGCCTCCAGTATCGTAACATATTTATTAAAGATTCAACAGATAACATTGTCTCACTGCTGGATGTTTAATAGATTTAATACATAATGATGTCCACAACAACAAGCACATTATTATAAGAGATGTTTAAGTGTAAAATAACACAGAGAACTACATGCATCTCAGTTGGTGTAACATTTAATTACTGTGTAAGTGGACACTTCAAAACTTAAAGAAATGGATTGTTAAGGGAAAAAAAACACCAAGTTACAGGAGGGTCATAAATATTTTCAGCTTTCAAGTAAAAGACGATTTGTGTGCTTGATTCTAAGCAATAGGAAAAAAAAGGTAAACACGCATTTTAATTCTCCCTCCAAGTTAAAAACGTCACCTTTAGTTAGGAATCAAAATAGTCCAGAGTGTCGTTTTGCTGTACAGGTGAGGCTGCAAAATGATACAGTTACACAATATAAAAGTTATACAAATTTACAACTGTAAAATAAACAGTTAGATTGTTCTGTCCGAAAAAATAATTATTAAAAGTGACAGTTTTAAGCGTCGTTTTCTATGTCTAACATGGAATTTTAAATCCTACTAGAGCACGACAGTATTTATGGATATCAAGCAAACCAAACTTAATGGAGTTAGCACACTCTGTTGCAATTTACAAAAAAATAAAAATAAAAAAACCTGTAAAAGAAAAGCATCAACCACCACCAGCGCTGGAATAGTTGTACACAGTCGCCTTTGCATGTACTCCGAGTCGCCGTGTTTTCCAGAAATTAGTTGTAGTGCTGAAGATTCAGACGAGGTTTCCCTCCTGAATGAAACGTTTGACAACAAACTCCCCCGAGTACATTTCACCTTCTTGTAAATCCATCTCACCGTGAACAGTAATGAGTAACGAAACTCGCTGCCAGAACATATCCAGAAATGCTTTTTTCCTTACACCCCCTGGAGGACCAGTTTCATCCACATGATGGTGTGAGTTGTATTTGTGTTACTCCAGCTCGGTGAGAGGACAGAACATCCTGCACCCCACGCCAGTCAGTCACATATCAAGTAAGCATTATTGGAGTATCCTTCCTTCATACAAATGAAAATAAAAATATGGAAAGCGTTTAGTTTACGTAAAAAAAATGTTCCACTTAACAGCATGTTATCATTTGGTAATAACTACCTCTAAATACCATGTAAAACCTAAGTATTTGTATATCCGCTAAGGGATGTCTGAGGTTCACAGACCACCGTCTGAGGGAATGTTCACGACGGGAATGGAGGTCTGTGGTTTTGGTGAGAAGTAGCTGGATGGGGAAAAAAAGGGTTGCCGGGATGCTGCTGTGTCCTACGAAGACATGTTGACCTTCTTGACCTTATTAATTTCCTAGGAAGGGACAAAACAAATTGATTTCATAAAGCTTCTAAAAACAGGCAGGTAATGTTGGTCAGGAAAAAGTAACAACAAATGAACATGAAATATTAAGCAAGAATGTGTAACTTTTTCTAAAGTGGTAATTACAGGACAATAGCATGTTGAATTTGCCTTTATTTCCCAAGGTCCTCTTGAGCCAGTGACTTTTTAAGACATCAAGTTTATCTGTGACTTCCCAAAATTCTGTGTAACTTGAGCTCAAGCTAGGAAGACAAACAGACCAGTTCATGAGTTCACTGAGTCAGCTCATCTCAGGTTTAGACCTTGGCTAATTTCAGTTGGAATAAAATAATATAAAATGTGCAGCGCATCTAAAATTTCCAAATGTTCTTGGATCGAATGGATCAATTTCTGTTTGTGAAACTAGTAAACTAGTGACAATAAAAATAATCAGGTAGTGCTTAAGCTATATGCATAATAATACATAGGAATTAATATTGAATGTCTGACATGTGAAGCTCACATTAGAGACAATTTTGCAAAGTTACATACTCTCGGTTTCACTGAATCGTGTTTATCTTAAAATGTTTTCATTTGATGTGTGCAGGGGTGAAAACGTGTTGATGCGTTTGATGATGTAATGGTCACTCACCTCGAGCAGAGCGTTTTTTAACTGCCCGTAAGCCTCCTCCAAGTTATCATTGACAATTATGGCATCAAACACGCCAGGTTCTTTACCTATAAGGAGATGGAGAGCAGTTCAGAGTCATGTTTCTAAAGTTTTACGTGGTTTCTTGATTTCCAACAGAAAAACAATGAATACTTACTAAACTGCATGTCCACCTTGGCTGCATTTAAGCGCTTCTGAAGGTTCTCCTCCGACTCAGTTTTTCTCTCTCTCAGGCGTTTTTCCTGAAGCAATAAAAGAATGAAAAAATGTCAGTCCCAGCCCTCGAGGCATTCAGAGACAATCAGAGCATCCAAAACCTGTATGACCGGTTACCTGTGGCACAAAGAGAACTAAAGTCCACACCCAGAAACTGATATCTGCCAGGGAAAATGATACAAATAGACGAGCCTGCTGTCAATTCAATGACACGCTTTTCCTCCTGCGCTTACCAGGACTTCCATGGACGGTGGCTGGATGGAGATGTAGATGGGATTGAGGTCTGTCGTTTTGATGTTCCTCACGCCCTGCATGTCGATGTCCAGTATACAGATGAGGTTCTTCGCCTGGACGTCTTGCACGGCAGCTTTACTCGTCCCGTACATGTTCCCGGAAAACACGGCGTTCTCGATGAACTCCCCGTTGTCGATCCCTGCCTGCATCGCCTCCCGCGTGACGTAATGGTAATCTGAAACACAGGAAGCGGAATATATAGATTACAGATCAAGAAAGCAAAAATACTGCTGACTCAAAACACGTGATGTAATGTCGCAGCGCTTGAGAAAAAAGAAGGAATGTGTCGTACCTTTGCCGTTCTCTTCTCCGGGTCGAGGATTTCTTGTTGTATCTGAGGGTTGAGAAGACATTCATGTCAGTCTACTATTTATCTGAGAAGTTGAAACAGTCGATGAACCCATTTGTTGATCTACAGATAAATCTGTCAGCAAGAATTTCCATGACCGACTGATAGCTTATGATCATCCTAATAACTGATTAGTTTGCCCTTTTAGTTTTATTAATCATCTGATCCACAGAAAAGTATTAACTAAAACTCAAAAGCTATGTTTTTGAATGGTGAATCATAAAAAGGAAGTTTAACTAGACTCATACAGTTAAAATAAAACTATGAAAAAAAAAATGAATATAATCATTATCATTTGCAGCATTAATTCAATAACACTGCGCGAGTAACACGTGCATGCATCCGCATCTCCAAACCAGGGCGGCCACAGTATCAGATTTTCACTACACGATTATCTTGGCCAAAGAAATCAAGACAATCAAATTCAACTTTAACTTTGTTCATTATGTGCTTAATCAATTTTTTGGCTAATTAATTACCCTCAACATACAAGTGTAGCGGGGTGGAGAGAGTCTGTGACGAGAACTGGGAAAGAAAGTGTACAAAACAACATTATCATCTCCTTAACTACTAGTGAAAAAGGCAACCAGGTGAACTAATGAACAAAAGAGGAGGGAGGGGCCATCTTTGTTCGGTTACCCAGACGTTATTACCATATGTGCATTACTGACAAGAATATGCACAATGTCACGGTTATTGTGAATATCACGACACCCCTACACCAAACACTGAATGACCTACATGTCAGACTGTTCTCATCAGTGACGAGCCTTGCAGCTGACAAGAACTCCAACCACAAAAACTCATGTAAAAGATGCTCGGGCGGACTTACGGGAGACGCTGAAGCCAAACACGCTGTCGTACTCCTTCATGAGCTTCTTCAGCAGCGTGCTCTTCCCTGCTCCCGACGGGCCGCTCAGCACCACAGGCCTTGGTCCAGCCATAGCTGCAGGAGAGGAGGAGAGAAGAGTTCAGCGTAAGCAAACAAATGGGCAAGGGCGGAGGGGCTGACACACAACCGCTGGAATCCTGTGGCATGAGTCATAAAAAGACCAAATCCAACTCTTCAGAACATCACAGTGGGGTTAGACGTGTTCAGACGGGCCTTTGCTCCAGTCTGCTGGGATAAGCGCGATAAAATGATAAGCCCGGATGATGATGAGGCTGGAACATCTCCCACAAGGCAAGCCGTGAGGTTACCATGGTGCTGTCGAGGAGCAATTACTCACTAATTGGAGAGTCCTACTCTGCTCGTGATTGCAGGAAAGAGCAGAAAAGGCTAAGAAACACAAGAGGCTGAGAGGAAAAACTGACTTTTAAATCACACATGGCCACGTATTCAAGTAAACAACCACTTAAAATGTACATTATGGAGCCATCCAGTTACAGACACGCATAGAAGCAAAGACATCAGCATCTTTCCATCTCTACACTGTGATATGTTCCACACAACCTTCTTTCATTACCATATTTTTAAGTGAACTACACAAATAAAGAATAAAATGTATCCTGTGGAGTTCCTGCTTACCTTTCGTCTATACACGCAGAGCTCGAGCAGAAGGGGAAGTGAACATAGAGGGTGTGATCGGGGGCTGGTGTGTACAAACGCAGGAGGGAGGAGTGAAAAGAAGAGGGAAGGGCCATGTTTACACTGGAGTATATTTAGCAGTCCAGGATGAATTTAAAAACTGTGAGAATATAACAGGAAAAGTCCTGTATGGCTTTTTTTTTTTTTTTTTTTGGTTATTATAATCCAAAGGCTGAGACTCAACACAATTCTTCTACGACATTATGAGTTTTCTGTGGGTGGAGAAGAACAATGCAGTATAACAGGAAGTCAGCTGGTTTTCAGTTACAGCTATGAGAATCTTCCAAAACAGAAAGTAGCGATGGGAAAGCAGCTACAGAGGACCACAGTGTGAAGCTTATGTAAATCATCATGGCTATCGGTTACAGGCCTCCTATTACTCACATCAGGTATCAGACAGGCTGGTAGTTAGTCCAGGAATAAGGTAGTCCACATGACATGATGACAAGCAACAGATAAAAACTATAAATGTGTATATGTGTATGAGCCTAATCCATCTTTGAACACAAAGTTAAATTATGCTTGATCAGTTTCTTTTATAGCCAAGAATAAAACTGCGAGCCTTCTTGTCTCCAGGCAAACCAGCGAGGTCGCCTCTGGACTCCGCAGGTGCAGATGACAAGAGGCATTCTCTGTCGCCTCTTGAACGCTGATTAAAGGAGCAGTTCTTTTTTTCCAGGGGCCAGTGAGGAAGATTCAACATATTCAGATTCCTGGCCTCGGACTGAAAACGCTTCGATGATTCTATCTGTGCAATTTAATCAAACAATTAAGGCAGCAGTAAATTATTATTTTCATTTATAGGTTACTCTCTTCTTATTCTATGTACTCTTATTTATCCATTTTTCTGTTCATTTGCTGTTGTAACACCCTAATTCCACTCTGGGTGCTCAAGAAAGGAATATATCATCTTACTGATTCCAAAACCTGTAATTCACAGAAAATCAGTCGGCAAGAACTTAATGTAATCAATTGAAGGCCGCAACTCACAATTATTATTATTGTTGATTAATCTGCAAAGGTATATTTACTTCCGTTATTAAAGAACTGCCTCCTAAACAGTGATGAATAAGTGCTGAAATAATTGATTATTCAACCTAATCTTCATATTCACTTTTCAAGTGTTGTCAGTTATAAAATAAAAAATTATATTTACAGTTTACAACCTGTCAGACTAAATCCTCTATACTTCTTTGAGCAGCAGATTGACATTTATCTTAATTTACAAATACACAACAAAATAACAAGGGTTTAAGTTGCAGCCCTGGAGTGAAATATTACCAATGCCAAAGCAAAAGTTAAGATTAGATTCAGTTTAAATGTACAAAGTTTTGTAAATTTGTAGTCAGGATTTTTTTTTAACTAATGTTTAGTAAGATCTCATTTGCATTTCTTTTGTGAAAAGCTTCTGGGACTATCAGCCAAATACAACCCAGCACCTACACAAGAATGAACCTTTTGACACGGAGCTGACAGGAAATGAGAGACATGTGGGTTTAAAAATCAGACGCTTATTGGAAGCTGCACCGAGCTTAACTTTAATCATGTGCACGGAACGCCACATGACTGATAGAGGCCTCAAGCATAACTCAAATCATGTGAAATCTGTCAGGTCTGTCGGTCACAGTCTGCTGGGTGGTCAGGGTGAAAGCAGCAACAATATATTGATTTATCAATTTGTCAACAAAAATGTACAAACTACACAAAACAATGAACATTTTATGGCTGATGCTCTCTCTGATGGCATATTAAATATGTCTGGGTTTTCAATTGCTTGTTGTTAAAATACTTGATTAAGTCAACTTGTGAGAATTTTGGTCAGAATTTTTTTACACTTTTATGGACAAACTGAGGTTTTAATTCATGGAAACACTGCTGACATACTAATGTAGTGTTGCAGCCCTACAAAGTACAACACACAGTATGTAATGTGAAAACATTGTTGACCCTGAAGTTCAGGTAGAGGTGATTAAGCCATTACATGAGCACATGTTCAACAACTACTCATTGATTCAGACTCATTCTATCTTTTTTCATATCGCACACAGAAACTAAAGATTAGGACTTTCCGTGTTGTACTGTATTATCATTAAGTGAGAGTCACAACTGCACAGGAATTATCTAACTGATAAAAACTCCTAACAAAGTGCACTTTGACTCACTGTTGGAAGCATTTAAAAGCACTACCAGGAGCAATAAAACACGCTGTGATTAAATGACGAGTTCATGTTTTTAAGGCTAGTAAAGACAAACTAGAGAAGCATTTCCAGGAGGAAATGTGTATGACTGTTTTGTGCATTTGTGAATCATTTGTTTTTTATAATAATACGCTAATAAATTACCATTTAAAAAAGCACTGCCTGAGTTCAATAACAGTTACCCCTGATGGATCCCATCTACAGGGAATAACAGATGGCGCAGGTTCACAAATCATTTTTGGCGGCATTAAAACTGATGTACAGCAATAGTAAGACGGTGTTCATATGTAGCACTAATCACACAGTTAAACTGGCTAAACCTGCTCAGTGATCACACAACAACCATCTTCTTCAACAACAACAAGCAATATAAACCATCTATGACACTGAAGAGAAATGAATGGCAGTGAAAGCAGCAGTGATGCGGCAGATGATTCAGAAAAAAACAACAGATTTTAAACAAATATCCTCCTTCCTACCTGACAATAGCCTGGAAAAATATCTCATGTACATCGGGAGTTACGTTAGTCCACGATCGCCGGGTCGTCTCCGGAGGATTTTCCCTCTCCTCCGCTCTGTGCGATTTCTGCGAGCAGAGCCATAAGGGGAAAACTGTGCTGCCTACGTCATCACTGCGGGCCAAAACATCAACACGTTACGTTCAAGAGCGTCGAGAATGCGCGCGACAATACACAGCAACGCGGAGTTGCTAGCAGCATTAGCTCAACGGAACAGATGCTACAGACGCTGCTATTTTAAATATACGTGTTCAGAGTTGTAGCTGCAGCCTCTTCTTTGACGGAGAGCAAAACACACGCATGACCAGGCTTTTTTTGTTCAACGACGGCGTTGTTTTCATGTCTCAGAGTAATGTTAGCAATATAGCATAGCATAGCTTGAGTTAAAGGCGCTTATAACCAACTATTCGTCTGTCGCTCTTTAGGTTTTTTTTCGATGAATGGTTGACGAATTAGCTTCCGGATTCGTTTCAGTGGTCTAAGTAAACACCACCAACAGGAAACACGTTTTTCCGATAGGCGAGGGGAAACTAAACTCACCGCAAAACTCCCCGGATGAGCGAACGCTGAAGGCCCGACCAATCGCGCTGCTCGTGTGCTAATGTGGCTAAAGTCAGCTGTTTGAGCTAACGACACGCTACTTTTCTCCAAGACTTTACCGCAACGAGCCAAAATGTTCGGTTCGTCAAGATCTGGGGGCGTCCGCGGAGGTCAGGACCAGTTCAACTGGGACGACGTGAAAGTGGATAAACACAGAGAAAATTATCTCGGTAAGTTTAGCCAAGCTAGCAGGCAAATTGCTAATGGCTGTGTGCGGACATGCGACCAACAGAGCAAGACTCCAAAAATCACAACTACACAACGAGGCGTCAGTACTCCGCATGTTTCCTTTTCCTTACCCTTTGTCGTAGAGTCCCTCATTACAAACACCCAGGGCTGGTGCAGTGGCTCGTTATTAGTCCAGTTTTTATCTCTTCACACTGCAGCAGCACTTTTTTATTGCTCCCTCTCTCCGTGCAGACCCACGTACCTCCTGCGAGAGCCCACACCGCTGTCAACATGTCAGCATTACTACGTAGCACCCACAGCTGTGACATAAAAGGATCATCTACAATAGGCGACCTCATCGTTACATTTGACAACATGAAGTCGATTAAACACACGGGTACCTTTTTAAAAACTCCAATATTTAAAGTCTAATATGATAAGAGGGTTGCTCTAGAAATACTATGCAACCAAAATGGGAACTTTTTCAAAGTTCAGTATTGTTGCCAAATTGATTCCTCCATCATGTGTTCAGAGAAAGAAGTTCACCCCCACACACCAACATCACTGCAACGATTAGTCAACTAGTAGAAGAAGAAATGGAGGCCAACAATCTTTTAATCACTTTTTAAGCAAGAATGAAATCCCTGCTTCTCAGATGTGAAATTTTGTTGTTTGTCTTTCGCTTGATGATATCTGTTTTAGGAATCTAGAATGGGTGCAGATTTTTTTTAAAAAATGTCTTATTAACAATAAAACAATAATGTCACTGAACACTGGAAAATATAACTGGTAGACGTGACTGAAATCATCCCGTGACATCCTTTGGAGTTGGTTCATTGGCCCTGACGATGGTGAGGTTTTGTGTGGGACACTGCTGCCAGGCGTCCCACTGGAATATAGCACTTACTTCATATCTGTTTACAAGAAAAAGTTACATCCCTAAATGCTGTTAACACCACTATGGGTGCTACTAGAGCAAAGTCTCTCTAGGGGTTGTCTCAGGGATGTTACCAGTACAGCGTCTCATCATCTGCTCTCAAATCCTCTGTCTTGTTTCCAGGGAACTCCTTGATGGCACCGGTAGGACGATGGCAAAAAGGCAAAGATCTGACGTGGTACGCAAGAGACAAAAAAGGCAGCAGACCTTTGTCCAAAGAAGAGGAGCTTGCTGCCGTCAAGGCTGCGGAGCACGAGGCACTGATGGCTGCCCTGTAAGTTTAATTTCCTGGAAGCGAAATGCGTGATAAACACAAGTGTGGGCCAATAGATATGAACTGGTTATCTCTTTTATTCTCATATCTAGTGGGCACAAGAATATTAAAAGGCAACCGACTGGCCTGACCAAAGAGGTATGTCATGTTGTTTGGTCTTACTTTTCTCAAAAGCTCAACATGAATTTATGAAAAACTTCATTAAAAAGGCTGAATGATTCAATTTTGTTATTTTTTTGTTTTTTCAAATTTTCTTACCAGGACCTTGCGGATGTCTGCAGGAGGGAAGAGGCTGACGGCGAGGAGAAAGATGTGGATCGTATCTCAGGCTTGGGGAGCTCCAGGTGACTTTATTATTAATTTCTTTTTTTTAAGCAGTCAACTTACATATAGGATATGACAACCTAGTATCAGTCGCAATGTTTTGTAAAACAAAACAACCTTAAAATACTTATAGTTGACATGTGACAGTATGCAGAAATCCACATGGAAAGTCTCCATCACGTATCACAACATGCTAACTTTGACGAGGGCCCAGAAAGTAGTCACCAACGTAATATCTGAAGTGTTTCCACACATTTGTTTATATGGTTTCAGTCAGAGTTTTAGTTGATCATGGTCCTACATTATTGTTAGCTATCATTAAAAAGGTGTTTATTTTTAGAGCAAGCAACAATAAGTGAATATATGTCCATGTGCCTCACAGTTTTATATTTGGTTCTGTTAAAAGTCATTGAAATGCTCCTCCTGTTGACATTGAGGTGCCAGCAAGAGAGCCACTTATCTTAATGCTCTGTGATTGTAAAGTGTTTCTAAATGAGTGTTTCCATCTGCAGTGCAGGGTCAAGGAAAATGGTGCTCTCCCAAAAGGAGAAAGAGGCAGCTAAAATAGGCTTGCCTGTTTTTACGGTAAGTTTTTTACTTCTGGTAGATGTCACTGAACATTTTCTGATGCTCACACTGTAAGATGCCGATGTTTAAAATGGAAGTCCGGTTTGACAGATGGACAAACGGGCCCGGTGATCTTTTTAGAAGCTGCGAAAAGATGAAGAGTTGGACGTTTATGTCATTTGACTGCACAAAAAGATTAATGAAATGCTTTCCTTACAGCATCACAAAACAGAAGCTCGTCCAGAAACCTCAACAACAAAGACTTCTCAGAGTGTAGAACGAGGCAACGAGGAACAACGGTGAGCACAGCTCACATTTGCCACCACCTAAGATAACTCACATAACACCTGCATAATATTTCACACAGGGAAAAACATCAAATACTTATTTCTACTGCTCAAAATGTGACTCTATGTCCAGTTTGCTGTGTTTAATTCAATGATATTCACATATCACTACTTCCTTTTTGTCTATAGGCACGAGAGTAAAAAGAAGAAGAAAGAAAAAAAGAGCAAAAAGGAGAAAAAGAAGAAGGAAAAAAAGAAGAAAAGGCAAAGAAGAGACTCGTCCTCATCAGACTCGGATGACAACAGAAAGAGGTTGGTTTATTTGCAGTGTTCTCCAGTTGCCTGAGATTTGACAATTTGACATTTCTAGATCACATTTATATTAGTCATCACAGACTTTTTCAAAGGTTGCATAATTTTCTGAAAATATATTAAAAGTGGTTCCACCCCCTGTATTCTGGACAATTTGGAGAATTTCTGACTGGCTATGAAACGCAATCTTTCCTCACTCACCACTAGAGGGCACTAAGGCACTGTCCTACACACAGCATCTTGAAGTATTACCTCTTAAATTTGGGGTGCACGTCTCTCAAGACCACAGAATTATCCTGAAAAGCAGGCGTATCGGAGAGTTGGGGACATACCAGATGAATAATGAAGCTCGCTAATTATGTTCTGGTGGTAAAGGATTTGTTATATAACTCAACATATGATTGTAGTGTACCAGATTCATGAGTGGTAAATGCACAGACTTGTGTCCACAAACTATCCAGTTATGTTCACTTTAAAGCTGTCATTGGGTGTTTTCCATGGATGTCACCATAAAGCTCATCAGTCAGCTTCTTGCTCCCCAGCCGGACCACATCTTACTCTGTCCACCACGACTCAATCATGAATTGTTTGTTTCCTTTTACTCTTCAGGCAGAGAAAGGACCACCATCATCATAATCCATCATACCATAGTCAGAGTGGAGCCAGACCCCATGACAGCCATTCAAGGGGGGGAGCAAAGGCCGAGCGACAGCCCTCCTACCCCCATCACCGACGGCAGCGACATGACTCAGACTCCTCGGACGGGGGGTCTCCGGTCCCCCGTCACCCTGCCGGCCACAAGACGGCCCCTGCTGGTGCCATACAAAGCCACAGGCGGCGCCATGACACAGACTCGGACGACTAATGTCCTCCCTGCCCTCCCCCAATTCAAAGACGCATAACACGGACAGAATGCTCCGCAGCAGCTCGATGGCCCCGAAGACCTCATTTACTCTCAACGGCCAATCTGAGTGTGGATGGAGACGGGTCGACGTGTCTGATTAACAGGCGTTGGCCTTGTGTTTTAGTTTCTTACCCCAATAAGTCAATATGGGGACTCTCATGTCTTTAGTGTTTCTGTTTAACACTTTTAATGTGATTAAATTGCTAAATATCATATTTTGTATTGTGATAGATTGTGATCTTGTTTTTTATCTAATTGGTTAAAATACTACACAAAGCAAAACAAAATGATCTTTTATCCCTGTGTCTGGCCCTGGTGGCTGTCACTGTTTGGAAAAATGTTGGAAAATTAAATCAGAACGGTAATGCCACAAGCAGAGATTTTCTGTTGTGCTGTGAGATTTCTTTTCCTGGAAACTGCTCAACCAACACGTGTTGACAGTAGCTCTAGTAAAAATACCAATACAGATTGAATTATCAGTCTTCATACAAACATTTTTTAAAGTGTCGTACAGCCTAAAGTCCAATAAAAGTTGGGTTGCTGTGTAAAGAAAGCAGAATGTGATCATTTTTTATTTTTCGCTAATCTTTTGTCACCTATACTCAGCTAAAAACACTACAAAAACAGTATACTTCAATTTTTTCCTTAGCAACCTCATGGATTTTTATAAACAGAAGCTTATTCTGAATTTGATGCCAGTTACACGTCTCAAACGAGTTGGGACAGAGGCAACGAAAAACAAATTAACCAGTTTACATTACATAGGTAAATAGCTTTTGGCAAGTTTTCGGCAGCACAGTAATGTTTGTGTCATGAAACGTCAGCATTAGTGAGAAAATATTTTAGACGTTGCTGTCTGCACATCTCCTCCATCCCACTGTGCCTCTTGCACGACTCAGCAGCCCCGCTCCTTTTTCTTTTCTCAGTCATGCCAGTGCTTCTTAATCCCTCACCGTTCTAGGTTCAAGCTCCCTGACTGGTGTGATACCATTGGAATGCTCTCCACTGGTCATAATAGAGTGTAGTGTTTGCATTTGCCTTGAATTGGTCTGAAAGAGGGTATTCTGCTGGCTGGCACCTGGGGGGTGCACTAAAAAAGAGCAAGGCATTCATAAAGAAGAGTGCAAAAAACCAGGCTGGTCCTTTTATATGACCGAGTACCGTTAGACCGCCACACACAAACCAAGCTGATGGAGCAGCAGGAGAGGAGGCCACACAAAGCAGCCCTACGAGGGACCCGAGACTCCAACTCCCTCCCCTTCCAACACCACCATCGTCTCTTGCCATGTTTTATAGGCTTGGCTGCATTAACCATAGCAGCCTAATCAACCTGCAAGAATGCTGTCTTAGATTGCCACCGCTGCACAATGTGAGGCAGGGTGTGCTCTCCACATTACTGCTGTAACCCCAGCATTGGGTGGTTTACACCACCTCAGGCCACCACATTTCTCTGTGGGTCAAAGGGTGACGGCCCTAACATCAGTTAAATTGTTTGGCCAATAAAATGTCAAATAATTGTGAAAGGGACATCCTCCAATTGCTTCATTTTCCCAACGGCATACCTTAACTATTATGCATTTTTTTGAAATCCCAAATGGATTTGGAAAAAAACATTGTTTACACCCTAAACATTAGATGAGGTACATCTGACTTGAAAAAAAAAAGCTTTTGATAACTTTTCAAATCAGTTTGACATCTCTGGGCATCTACAGGCTTGGATTACACTAGATGAGCAGTATGGAGCCATTCAATGCTGCATTTTTGTGTGTTTACTCCAGCTAAGACAATACTTTCATCTTTAGGTGAACTCATCCTTTAAAAGTTGTACAAAGTCACAAAATTATACCAAGAAGGGAGAAAAAGCTACATTTCAAACCTCAGCATTTGACATTTTTATTGCATAGATTGAAAGATTTTTTTTACCCAGTCACTTAAATTACATTGCCTTTTCCTCACAAAACAAAAGGTTTACATAAAAAAAATCTTAAGAGATTAAGATAAATTAAAGCAGTTATAAATCAAATAATCTTTATGCAGCCCTGAAACACGTTCAGAGTAGTAAAGCAAGACCCACACCTTTAAGAAAAGAAGCTTGGAAATAAGAGGCAACATGTGTCTTGGATACCTTGTCCTGTTTACCTCAGGGATGATGTGCTGCAAACAAAGAAATACTGGTTTCTTTTATCAAACATGTAGCTGAAAATGATTCTGTATTGCCATTAAAAATGCCATTTCCCACATTTGATGACAGAGTAAAGAAAAAGCATCACTTGCTGAAGCCTTTAGTGAAGACAGAAGGGCGGTGTGCAACTCCTTTCGTTCCAATTACCTGCCACAATACACATAACAAGTTATAGCATATGGCTGTTGAAATATGTACTAAGTTGGGTAAAAGCTCCTGTGCAGCTTAATGATGTAAACACCCAGTAAATATGCATGTCCTTTAAGACCAGCAGACCACACCATGCTGTATTTCTATTAAGTATTGCAGAGGCAGCACATGATAAACCTGAGACTCAGAAATACAAAAAAAAAAAATTAATGCTGACTCAACAGACTGCCTTTAAAACATCCATAAAGCAGACAGATGGGACATCATTGTAGCATTTCTAAAATCAAGCCATCACATGTATCACAAACGCTGGTTAGTGTTCACAGAGGAATGTCAGTACAGAGTACAAATAGTCAATGCCAGTGTTTTATAAATGGTAATCAGGGACATGTAGTCACTGGCTGAACAACTATAGTAGCTGCAGGTAGTGCATCCTGTTCCATCTGGTTTCTAGAAAACTAAAAGCCCCTCACGGACCACTCTTTACAGTACGTGTGACCAGATCATAACCAGTCATCAGATTGCGTTGAGGTCCTAGGGGCCATTCTTATTCCATCGCTTCCCTTTTTCTTATTGAATGCATCGATGGCTGTTCAACAACCAGAAAGAGAAATTACCATTTGTATGTGTGCAAGAAGCTGCTCCATTACCAAATACACTTACATTTACATAAAAAAAAACCAAAAAAACCCACAGCTTTAGAAGAATAAATCACCCGCGCATCTGGTCTATATGTTTGTGATAATAACATCTGAGGTGAAACTAGAAAAACCTGCATATTTTTTTTTTTCTTTTTTGGACAAGGTAACTCAGTTTGGCAACACCTTAAGAGTAGAGTAGATTGGGTGTAGAAGAATAGTTGTGAACAGCAGGTTAAGATCTGCTTTTCAGCTGATTAGACAACCAGTCCAGACCCTCATAAAGGCCGTCCCCGGAGGTGGCACAGGTTGCCTGAATGTACCATGTTCTACTGCGTAGGCTGTGAAGTCCCAACTTGTCTGTGACTTCTGCTGCATTCATGGCATTCGGAAGGTCCTATAAACAATAAACAGTGAAAAAATATTAGAAGCCAATCTTGTGAATACAACAGAAAAACTAGCAGCAAAATGTTTGGAATATACAACTGCATACAATAATCATTTTCGGTATGACTTACTTGTTTGTTGGCAAAGACTAATAGCACAGCATCACGCAGCTCATCCTCATTCAACATTCTAGAAAGCTCTTCACGAGCCTCCCCAGCTCGCTCTCTGTCGTTGCTGTCAACGACAAAGATGAGACCTGGAACAATAACAAATGGGGAAAAAATTAGTGCATCTGCGATGTGCATTATATCTTTGAAATACAACACAAAACTTTGTGAAACAAAGAAATAAAGGTTAATTAAAGCTAATCATCGCTCTAAGACTTGATATTACTGAACGTACCCTGTGTGTTCTGGAAGTAATGACGCCACAGCGGTCGAATTTTGTCTTGACCACCAACATCCCATACTGTGAAACTGATGTTCTTGTACTCTACTGTCTCTACATTGAAACCTAAAGGAAAAAGAAGGAGACGTTCTTGTTTAACAGTTATGAGGTCACACAGTCCACAAACTGGATTCTTAGAAAATGATTTTGTGATGTTGAGCAGCCATGTAATAGTCCCAGATTAAACATAGTTATTTTACCGATTGTTGGAATAGTAGTCACAATCTCTCCGAGCTTGAGCTTGTACAAAATTGTTGTCTTTCCGGCAGCATCCAGACCGACCATGAGGATCCTCATCTCCTTTTTCCCAAACAAACCCGCAAAGACCTTTGCAAACACTCCCCCCATCCTGACTTCCTGGTGAGTGGATCCTACTTAAACAAAAACAGAAACATGGAAAGGAAGTTAATCAGCATCAATTTTCACAACTGAGTGATTTTTAAAAGCAAAATGCCCAACATATGCTTGTTTTGAGGGGGTACCCTGATAACATCTTCAATGGTACTGTATGTTATTAAAAAGGTATTATTCCACCGTAGGGCTGCTCAGGCCTACAAATCCTGTTCTCCAGGTGTGAGGAAACAGGTTTGTTCGGTTCTGACCTCAACAAATGTCGCAGGATTTGAGCGCTTTCACAATTAATTTCGAACGCGGGATTCAAAATATATAATCCTCACTAATGTTGACTTACATCGCAATACTTATATAGGTAAAAAACAATCGCAATATCATTTTAATGCCAGCCCCAATTCACAGACATGTATCATTGCTCTGCTCCTCTTTGCTACGACATATGTCAGATTTATGGAGATAAGACATTTCAACATTGGTTTTTGAAAATGGTTAACGCCGGTTTAATTCTTGTGAATTAAACTAGACGTTCACACGCAAGGAGGCGGCTCGCTGGAGTACTATGACATTAGCTTGTCAAGTTGCAATGCTAAAAGTTACCGGACTAACCTGACGTATCCATACAACAAAGTTAGCTTGCTAAGATGAAATGCTAACACTCATCCGGCCAGCTCACATTTTCGGAAATTTATTGAAAAACTAATTTAAGGTACGCCAAGTTTGTTTTCCAGCCTTTCATGCCAATTAAATACAAGTCTGGACACGAGTGGTAAACACGGAAATACCAGGGTAACGTCTGCTTAGCTAGCTAGCTAATCGGTAAAGTTTGAACATCTCTGTTCTCTCGACGTCCTGACCGACATAATGGCGGCCACGCAGACGACATTTACACGTTAACGCACGGCTTTCTGCGAGTTACAGCCAGCAATGAGTTGGATAAATTCAGGTTTCTCGAACACACTTACACAGTTGGTGTGTTTCCTTCCTTCTTCAAGGCGTTTCCTTCCACAGAAAGATGGCTACAATTTGACACGTCAAAGGTTCCGGTCCCCCAAAACTTCCGTGGTCACCACGGCGGGAGACGTCGCCCCCTGTGGCTGAGAGGTTGATTGCACACGCCGTCTCCAACGTTTACCTGCCCATTTAACCTCTCTTAACTCACCATTAAGCATTAATAAGAAATTAATGAGCACTCAATAATTTCTTTATAAAGCACACACAATGGTATGTATACACAGAGGGAAGTTTTCGGTGCTAATTAATGTATTTTTCAACTTTTTACCATAAGTAACTCAGTGATAACATATCATCATTTTGCTGTAATCATATTTAATGAGATACAATTACAAATAAAACATGTCTTGCAGTGTGCAATAGTTTATTGTGTGTACACATGTAGCTCACAACCATGGGTGCAGGAGCTAGATGTGCTGGTGCTCCTAAACAAAGCTATAGCATATACCGAATTTACAAGAAGGCCCAAATAATTAAGAATTTGTCAGTAACAGCACTTTGCAAAGTTTACAAAGTTTCTCCTGCCTGGACAACTCACAAATTGATTGATTTTTATAAGGGAATCTGGGGAATTTCTCACCCTCTCCTTGTGGTTGTTGACTGATGTGGCTGCTTTTGACCTATAACATGTTGCAGGCCATTCAGTGAGCACATAAAAACATGAATCGTGAGAACCGTTTGCTATGACGTCATTATATAGACTGACTCTTCTACAGCCCCAACTGTGAGTGACTTTGCGTGTCCCTGCCTTAAAGCAGAATTTGAAGTGCAGGACTTTTAACAGTTGTGACGTATTTTAATTAGAGTTGCCCCTGTGACGGGACAGGAAGGAAACCAGCAGCTTTAATGGCAGGTTGTTCTAAAACTATCAAAAGAATGAAAGAAGAAGTAATAACAGTTTTGACATTATGCCGTCCGTGTATTGCCTTGCGGAGATATCTACTTAAGTTAGTATTCTAACCAGCTAGCCCCGGCCCGCCCAGGTCCAAAGCTCCTGTGCTTGCAGGGTAAACACCCACACTTCCCCAGTGCTCTAAATTCCCTGTCTGGACCACTAACTGCACGACTAAAGGCCTGTGTCCACATTGCATTTTTTTTTTTTTTTAAACCACCCGTCGGAAAAAGGCGCATTGCCCAGCGTGTTTTTCCGAGTACTCTGCCTTTTTTGTGCAGCTGCTCCGAGCACTTGTGCTAACTAGCTAATGGCAGGTACAGTTACTACTGTGGTGATAAACTGCCCCCCCCCCCATTTGTTTTTAACGATGAATGTGACAGGTGGCCGATTCTTACGTATTGCACCTTTAAACAAAAAAAAGGTTGCTGCAAGTCAAGTCATTAATTTTTATAGCACATTTAAAACAATAGGAGTTAACCAAAGTGTAAAGTCAACAAAACAGACAATAACACACCAGCAGACACCCAGAGTTAAAGATGAAAACTCTGAAAAAAGGGAGGATATCACACTAATGGACAGGATGAGCAAGGATAGGTGAGATGAACTAAAACAGGAGAAAAAAAATCTAACAAAAAAAATGCTTGGCACCATTGATAGTTCATGTGAACAACACTGGTCATCTCTTCACGATGCAATGTTCAATCATTTAATATGTCAATCAATCATGGTGAGAGATCAGAACCGGATTCAATAGTGGGCAGCCATCTGCGCCTTGTTCGGTTGGGTTGAGAGAGAGGGAGAGAAAAGGGAGAGAGAGGGAGAGAGAGACTTGACTCTTGTTTTGATCATCATGCCAAAAAATCAAGTATTACTGATTACGATTATGTTATCTAAACTGTGTGTGAAACAGCAGCCCACCAGTATTTGGAATCCTCACAGTGCTCCTGTAGTCTGTGTCAGTACTGATACTGAGTCATTTACAATTCTGAATATGCATAAGTCATTGTATTTGTTGTTGTTATGTTTTGAGATGTTTAAAGAGTAAAACAATATTTGTGGATTTTTAATTTATATTCAGTAGCTCACCACATTTCAAAGAAATCTGATTCAACCCTGTGTACCAGCTGCTTGAAGGATTGACACAAAAATGTAAAAAAATCAAACAACAACAATATTTACATCAGGAACTGTTCTGTGCACCTATTCCATGCATCTGGGATCTAATGTAGATCAATTTCCGGAATCCTTATTTAAAACAACACAAAAGCTCCTCAAATAGTATGACATAGTTAATTATGTCCTGTCGTATCACTGTCTAAAGTTTAGCCGATGCTCATAAAATATAAATCGTTCACTGCCTAACGAGCATCCCACTGATGTCTTGCAGTCTGTCATGTTCGGTTTAAATTCACTTAAACCTACTGAGGTATTTGTTTTCAGAGTCTGCAACTTCCACTTTCTTAAGATCCATGACCAGGTCATTAAGAAACAAACGGACTACGCTTTTGTTTGGCCAGTTGAATTTTAACCAGGGTCAACTATGCCTGCTACCCCCAGCAGAGGGGGCAGCAGGAGGGGAGAAGGGCAGGAGAGAGCAGCAGGAGGGGAGAAAGGTCTGTAGCTGGTGATGGACCACACAGTGAAGGCTCATAATGCTGTCTCACTCTGCAACCATAATTTGTGGTTTTGCCATGCCAAATGCCTGAGAGATCACTTCAAGCATATTTTCACAGCAACTGCTGTCTTTTTTTAATGTGTGTGTGGAAGGTGTTTACTGAGTGGCAGTTGTTTAGATTCTTGTTGATTCACATATTTAACTCTCACACAAGAGGAAACTGTACCATAGTTTACAATCAAACACAGGGTAACAAAGGTGTCAGCACCTGTAATATATGTTTTTTTTATCCTCTCTGTGTTTTCCAAGATATTATCCAAACCCCCAAAACTTTGTTCAGTCAATAAGGGATGTAGGTCCAACAGCACAATGTGTAAACAGACACTACACTTTGTTTCTATTTCAGAAGACATGCAGCTGATTTAACAGTCTTGACAAAAACGAAAAGCAAGGGTGTCTTCAGGTGATATTAGACTATATCTTCTTGGATTTGGGATATTATCATATCATGATATGTGATAAGTTGTCTTTTCCTGGTTGTAAAGGTTGCATTGCAGTAAAATGATCCCACCCCCGCAAACTTATCCCACTTATCATATCCTCCTTACTGATGATTTAAAAAACCAATAGTCATCACTACAATATTTAGCAATATTGACATGAGGGTTTTTGGTCAAAAAACCTGTGATAATTTATTATCACATCGATGAAGTGCTTTTGAGGAGATTTTGAACAATATGTAAATCAAGTAAGTCCCTAGTAATTTTTGGGGGGGCAAGTCAAGTCACCTTGTCAGCCTGTTCACAGAATATCTCATCTATGAACAGATTCAGGCTCTTAAGTTGCACATGTCTGCAGATTTCTCACTCCTGCTAACAATCAAGATAACCATCCATGGAAATAAATCAGTTTGTCAAACCTAAAATGAATGAAGGTTTTTTGATCTATCATGCCTAAAGTCGAGTCAGGTCACTCTCAAATCCAAGCCGAGACTCGATTCATTCATTTTTAAGTAAAGTTGCAATTCACAATGTTACTTTAAGGCCATATCGCCCAGCTCCACTATGGTCTCATCTAAACTTCTCAAAATCATTTCAAGAGAATAAAAATCAGATGGCAGTAAATTGTAGACTAGACAGTTTCTCAGTTGTTGAGAAGGTTGCATTTTAGAGAAAACAGTGATATCTGTAGCACAGAGTTGTTGAATGTCTTTCTGATCATCAATGAAGACCAGCAGATAGAGTCTGTCTCTATCTTGTGTTTCAGTAAATGAGACGTTCACCAAAGTTTGTGCAGTACTGACAAGTTTGGAAAGTCACATCTGCATACCACAGCATTTCACTCTGCCAATTGAACAGTTCTTTTGATTATCTGGAAAAAAAACAAACAATTTCTGCAATTGTTATATTTAATGCCGTGCCAAGATTAAAAACATGGTTATGAGATATAAAACCTGTCAACACTGGAACTGCCGAGCATCAAGTGACTGGTTTTCCTTGAAGGTTTTAATGGCATCAGCTGGACCAATATGAGCCACAGCACAACTTAGATTACATCAGATAAACAGAAACAATAGAGAACCAGGGCTCAAACTCTGCACTGTTCTGGTATCTATCAGTACATAATAAACTACAGCTTTAAAAAAAATCAATTGATTAAAGAAAAAGAAAGCTTAACAAGACAAGAAGTGAACTGCAGCTATAAACTGTTCGGTGATCCTCCATACAGCTGGGAAAAAAAAACAAAGAAAGCCCCCCGCCCCCAGCCCCCTCTTTGCACAGTGAGAGCACAGGTGCAGGTGCGGCGGTGTGACCGCAGAGATCAGGGCAAATGTGTGAAATGAAACCTGTCAGCGTCATATTTTATGTAGCCAGTTCACGCATTGGGAAGATTATACCTGCAGGCTGAAAACCTCTGTAGGCCAATTGTTAGCACAAATAATGCTCAGTGATGTCCAGTTGTTTTTGACCCTTCTTTTGATTGCATGATCATTACATTTTCTTTAAAAAAAGCAGGTTTTGTTCGGTTGATATCGTCGTCATATACATTTAAAACGTACCATGTGGTGAGCCGTCGATACACTTAAGATCCAAGAGGATTTGCGGAATCCACCGTCCCGTACTCCGCAGGTAAACATGGTGGTAATATCCATTCGAAGCACTGTCCTTTTTCCTCCTTCCTCCTTCCTCCTTGCGGCTTCATATCTCACCAGATACTGTCAGTTGTGATGTCTGGACAGGGGGCTAGAAATAGGACAGTAGGGGGTGTATATATCACGCACACCCCCCTCGAACACACGCCCAAACCCACAAACAAATTGTGTACACGCTTAACTACTTTCTCCAACACATGCACAAACATGCGCACAAAGAGACACATGCCTGCACTCTCTCTCTCTCTCTCTCTTTTTTTTTTTTTTGTTAAATCCTTTCTTTATTTGTATCAGATGTGTCCCCATGAACACCTAAACCCACCTAAGGGCCACGACCCCTGAGGGGGGCAGCCGCAGCGGGACTCTGGAGTGCTCTGTCCTGCAGGAAAAATATGCTTCTGGACAATGTATATGGACTATATCATCACCTGAGAGATGTTATGCAGGTCGCCGAGTCAGTCATACCCAAATCAAAGTAAATTTATGGCAGTTCGTGAATGGAAGGGGGCTGCCAAGGAGCCAAACAGACTTCGCAGTAGGAAGTGGGTAAGGATCTCAGTAGGGGCCTTACTCCCCTCTGAGACGAGGCCTAGCAAGGATAAAAACGCTCAGTAAGGGGCTTGGGAACGCTGATCTGGTGTATGTGTGTGTGTGTGTGTGTGTGAGACCGAGACAGAGAATGTGTGTGTGTGTGTGTGTGTACGCGTTAGTGTGTATGCATTAGAGAGAAGTGTTGCAGTTTTGTGAGCCTTCACATTAAGAACTTATTTTGGATTTGGGGTTTGTGTATGTTTCAGTAATCATAATAATCATGATAATAGACTTGCATTATGAAATGGCCCGAGGGCAACCAATAGACTGCTGTGGGAATCGTACAAAGGAGCTGGTTTGGGCTAAGCAGTGCTGGAACTCGGATGGACAAGCATGGGATACCTCCCTCTGCGTCTCATGTACTGGATTATAGGTCGGGCAAAATCCCAAAGGAGGTGTGAAGCAGGAAACAAACCGAACATTATTACATCGAGCAGCATCGTTGCCATGAGAGGATCCATGCTGGCTTCATCCATTGGCAACAAGTGCCACTGGGCACCCTACCCCACGCCTCTCACAGTAGGGGGCGCTACAGAGAGAGACACGCTGGGGCAAAAGGATAAATGTGCACCAGTGTCGGCTGCCAATCACCTTTGTATGGTGATTGTCGGCAGCCTGAAAAGGTCGTTAAGGGGATTTACATAACATTTTGCACTCCACCCCGGGTACATGCGGAAATGTTTGATTCCATATTGAGTCATTACTGCGTGGCGATGGTTCTCATGTTATTTGACATTTGGCAGTTTATGGTAACAAGGGAAGTGAGGCGACCGGGATGAATAGAATGAAAAATACGTTTGGGCAACAAGAAAATGATAGATGAAGTTCATAAGCCACATGTCTTTTGCATTGATCAGATTTTTCTGGAAACCTACTTGTGCAAGTCTAATATCCTCATTGCCGATGCAACAAATTATATCTAACTGTGAGAGATTGTGCCACTTTAGATACTAGTGACCTTTACACTCCTCCAGTGAGTACTACTCTCGAATTTGGGGGCGCCATTGGCGTCAATGGGATATCCGTGACAGATGGTTGAGACAAGCTCTTCAAGGACACACTTCCTTCGAAAGGACATGGGGTTCTCTAGCGTGGGAGGGGGAGGTTTATTAAGAATGGGAATCGCTGGCTTGGAGGATGTGGATAATACTGGCAAGGTGTAAGGGCACACATAGAACACCACGTCCATGCCAGGGAACTGGATTCCCTTGTAAAGGATGACTTGGTTCAAAGTGAGGGTACCAAGCTCCAGTTCTTCAAGTTCTCAGGGCCCTTTGAATGATTTAGGGCATTTCATCACCTTCTGTGCACCCAAAACACCTTTTTTTTTTTTTTTTTTACTCGTGTAATATTTGAGGCTGCGTTGGCTCTTTGAAACTTGCTCCGAGCATCCACATGGGCTATGACGAGCCAATGCAAGATGAAACAATAGTGAGGATAAAGGTATTTCTTTGAAAGACTTTTTTGTTTCCCTCAGTGGGTTGGTTTGAAGTTGATTCATGTTTGCTATGTATACAGGTTTTTAAGGGTTGTCCCACCCTTGTTCCCTTTTTTAAATCCAGCTATATCCCATTGGAAGAGGCATCAAAGATTAAAGTGTGAACCTGTTGCACCTTGGGGTAGATAATTGGTTGGAATGCACAGCATGTCGAAGCAGGGCCTTGAGGACAACCAGCACCAACCAAAACCCATGGCATCAAAACCAGGTAGGTGTCCAGATTTGGCATTCGGGATTTTTAACCTGTCATGTTGATGCCAAATGCTTTGTAACATGGTCTCATCGTATTCCTCCAACAATCAGGCATCAGTGACATTGACAAGTTGATTTTGAGTGGCCCTGTGGGCCCTTTAGAGAGGCCTCGTGGTGACAGGCCTCACATGCTCCCAAGGTGGTCCAGGTAGGGTGTTTTCTATTGCTACTGACAACTGATCTCTTGGTTATATAAGCCACTCAAAGATAATCTGTCAGTGATTTGAATAATGAATTTTAAAGCATTTAAAGAATCCAAGTGTGTTCACCACAGGCCAAAAAACATGATGAGAATTGATTATCCCCCTTTAATATCATTGTGTTCTGCACACTCCAGAAATATTGATAAATATTTTCAACATGTAAGCTGTGTCATCTACCCTCCATTTTGTTGGACACTGTTTTGATAGGGAGGGCTTCTTCGTGTGTGTCTGTGTGTTTGGTGTGTGTGTGCTGCTCGACTGCGCACCTGTCTGCCTCGAGGCTGGAAAGACTACAGCCTCTCATTTCTGACTGGAACTCATGGGGTAATGCATTAGAGGGCTTGTCATTGTACTTCATTGAAGGCCTCTGACAAGCTATTTGACACCCTGACAGGGTCAGAGGTGTCAACCTGCTCAGACTGACAGGGAGATGGACACATAAAAGTGCAGGCGAATTAGGTTGCCACCCGAGTCAACTGCAGGTTGTAGCCCTAGGGCTGCTCCGCCAATAAAGCCCGGATGTAGTCACGTTTGAATGATAGACAGAAAACACGAGACATGTAGATCACTTTTCATAATTTAAACCATATTTAGCTTTCTGCATTTTTGCATTCTGCATTCTTCTTTATCATATTTTCCTTGTGATGTCCTCATGTTTGGTTTAGGCAGAAAAAAACTCTATTGTGAATAAAACTGTTTTGTCTTTGGGGGAATCAATACCTAAAAAGGCTGCAAGACGAATGGACAATGTAAGTTGTGTGTGATATTTTCACATGAACGGTATAAAAGAAGTGGTTGGAGTCAATGTGACGTTAACAGTACGTTTGTGGCTACATGTGCCAGACACACAAAACAAATGTTGTCATCTTCGCATTAGTTAAATTTTTCCTTTTATCAAATTTAAACTAAATAGCTTCCAATAATGCCTGGATCAACTGCCCCACTGTCTATGGCTAACAGAGGGGCCAGGCAACATTAGCATAGCAAACACTAAGTCATCAGATAACGATAGTGTTAGCTAGATATCCTGATTCACACAACGCAGCAGGACATTAATAGAGAACTGGCTAAAACCCCCAAACTTTTCTTTTCCTCATAAGCTTACATAATCTCTGACTTCTTTTTGCAACCAGTGGAGTTGCCCCCTAGTGGCGAACAGAAATACTTGTTCTGCACTTTATCAGAAACAGAGGCTACACCAGCTTCCTTATATATGTGATTTATCCACCTCACAAATGCATTTTATGCTCATCCAGACCAAATACGGTGGCATGCATGTGGGAAACAAACTGGAAATGGTCTTAAATCCAAATAAAGGGATAATTAGCACATTAGGTCACAATTATTTTGAATATTGTGCACACACTTGCATGTAAAGATGTGAAGGACTATGGGCTTGTAAGGGCCACAAAACGGCAAACAATTTAGCTGAGACTGCACAGGATGGAAATAATGGAACAATGAATTCTAAAGTCTCAAATCCTTGTTAAGACCCTCCATCTTTCAAACTAAACTAGATCACACCAAGAATCTCCTATCCCTTTATCCTGTTTAGATCCTCTAATCCCTCAGCCATTTTCCATTCTTTCTCTTTTTCCCCATTTCAAATGGCAACTGTTTGGTTGTCCGGCATTGGAACGTTGAGAATTTGTCCTCTTGGTGAAAGGAAAGTAACTATATTGAAGAAAGGAAGAACAGCTTGATGGAGCCAAGAATGCTACAGATCTCTTTAAGTCCCATAATGAGATGTTTTCTCTGCTCGGAGCTTGTATTGACATGGAGACTAATGATTTCCACAAAGTAATAGATTGAGAAGGTAATGCGCAGGGGTGGGAAAGACAACATGAAGTGATTTAAGTCGTAGAGTAGCCAAGATGCTCAGTGCCTCTCTTTGTATGGCATGTAAAGAGCCTTAATGATATCACTTCTCGGGAGCAGAAGCATGCAGGAGCATTACTGCAGAGTTTGCATGTATCTCCATAATGGCTGTGGTTTCTCGATCACTGCAAAACAGAAACATAGTTATGGACTCATATGAAAGTTTCCTGGGGTCCAAGACCTTTCAATTAGGTACTAATGTTATCTATATTAACCCTTCGCCCCTTCCCTGACTTAGCTTTATTGAGGGAAGGGCAAGGGGGTTGGGGTTGCCTCAATAAAAACAGCACTAAAAAGCAATTACAGTGCTGTGAAGAATGGGACTTGTCAGTAATTTGCTGTCTAAAACCGAGGAGATTGCAGGTCTGGGGCCGATTGGAATTCTGAGCCTGCAGTGCAGTGTGGGAAAAGCAGTGGGAAGGCAAGCACCACCCTTTGTGAGGTAATTACTGGAACTACCAGAGGCCAGCGCCAGTCCCTGCTAATGATAACCCCGCTCCTCTCCCCTGCTAGCCACCTTGTAATTGATATACCCAAATCTCACTCACTCAGGACATGTCCACAATAATGCGGATGAATTTGTGGACGTGCACCTCTTTTTTCCCCTTCACTTTGGCTTTTGAGTTGCCGTTTTCAATCACGTACAAAACACAATACTGAAAAAAAAAAAAAGTTTGTGAATGCACATGTTAAGGTAAGACTCAGGCGTTTACTCATGGAGCCCCACTCATTATACCAAATTCTCACTTCAGGCTCCCAGATTTCCATGATTTGTTTGTCAGTCGAGCCACTATATGGAAATGAATTGGAGAAAATCTCGAATAGAAAAGGGAAATTAGGGGTGTTTGTTAGTTTTGTGTAAAGATTTACTCACAGCTTCTATTTCTTGTAGTGTTAGCTGTGTTCATTTTATTGAGCTCCCCTAGCCATGACAGTCTGATCTGTTGTTCAAAAGGTTTACTAATAAAAAGTAAAATAATCCTATCTTTATACTGCAGTAACAACTTTATGAATTACTCTGGATTTTTTTTATGATTTAGAGTGCATGTGAGTGGCTTGCTGACTGAAAAGGCCATTTATGTTTTCAGTGTTTAACCTGATAAATCTTGAATGAATTTGACAGTTAAAAATGACCTGACAGTTAAAGTCATGTACTTTATCAATTTTATATTCAGATGACTGCACACATATATAATAAAGTTCTAAATTCTAAATGTTGCCCCCTGCCTGATACAGATGATGTCCTGGCTGTATTGAGATAGTTATTTACTGTACATCACTGGTCAGGGCGATACCTGATGCATAAAATAAGGGCTTCTTTCCGTCGCCATTTTAGCATTTCATGATTAAAAGTACTAAACTACACTGAAAATCATCTGCATTCAAAACCTTCCGTAAGTAAGGGTATATAATTATTACCAGCAGAATCATAACTGCTAGTGTTTTACCATTAGATCATTATCTGTTGCTACATTTATGTTGCATGTTGCATTTTGCCACTGTGATGATGTAGAAGGTCAAGCTAAGATCATCATATGTTTCCCGTGTTGCTGCTGTGGCCGATCAATTTGAAAAAAAGACGCAATTTTTATGCCATTTTTTTGGCTGCTAAGCTAAAGGTTTCTAACCCTTTTCAAATCAAACTGGCCTCTCAGAGCTGCTGGAGACTCGGGTTGCGCTGGTTGTTTCTTTCTGTGATAAACAAGTTCTTCAGTCGTTTAGGAGTTGTTTAAGCTCCGGAAATGTTTAGTGGGCTACAAAACTTTACTCGACTTTCCATCAGAGTGAGAGTGAGTTGACCATTATCAAAATTTCCATTTTGGGTAAAGCTGCCCTTTAAAATTATGGAGGGGGCCGTCACAGAAAAATCTCACCTAAGGCCCCAGATCATTTTGGACCAGCCCTGTCTATAACAGGCATCTGAAACTTTTGAGTTATTAACTGTATGAAATGAGACACACGCAGTTGTAGACCAGTTTTAATTGGGGGGCCAGGTTGGGGCCGGCTTTTTTGAGGGGCACATACAACCAGTGAAAAAAAAAGAGCCGACTGAAACTTCTTCTGGACGTGTGCACACCCTCATCCTACCTGCTGAACCGCTTTGAGCTACAAGAGAGGTGAAAAGGTGACTAATGAGCGATCATGTCTGCCTCCTCCCCCCCAGCTCTACAGCCCCAGCCCACACTGATCTGGATGATGACCCCTTGTCAACCTCCAGGCATGGGACCCTTCCACCACCACCACCACCAGACCACATCTTACGGCAGCATACCTGAGCACTCCATGAAAAACTTCCTTAAATTGAAGAGTCAGCGCTGTAACCAAATGCACACACATGCACCCTGCAAACACACACACACACACCTGCAGACTGTGTAGTGCATTAGTATGTCTCCCATATCACCCCCACCTCCGCTCCCTCCTTGTTATCTCCCCAGTTTGACTAATGTTCTCTTGTAAGTACAGAGGTGGCAAAATTCCTTTGTTGGCTTCAACAATACAAACAGGCACTTCAAAAGGGGATAAGGCTGCTTTACAGGTGTCACATCTCTTCTGATGATGGCTGTCCTCTTTAGAAATCTCACAGATAACCCATCATCCTCATTCAAGGTGGGTGACATACTTCGCACGTCCCCCTCCCTGGCTGTAAAAGGGAAAACATATTGCCATGATTGCTACAGACGTGACGATGTTTCGACACAGCCGCCAGAGGAGGGTTTATATTTTGTGTCGGCGCAAAGAGTTATCTGTGGGGGATTATTTTTTATCCGTCTGCTGTGACTAATGTTTATCCAAAATGTGGCAAATTAGTGATTAGTATTGTGTGATAAACAACACATGGCTCAATCTAAAGTTAGATTTTAGTGGCTGAAGTGTTGGGTGAAGGTGTGAGTGCTGTCAGGATCTATTTATTTAGAAAACAGAAGTGAGAAATATCACTTACAGGCCATATAAACAGGACCATTAAGGATAAATAACATAAATTTAACAGTGTGAGAGAGAGATTAGTTTGTAATATTTGAGATTGGGAGTCTGTCATGACTGTTTTTCTTGCAATAGCCACGTAAAAAATATATTTTTACTTTCAGTGTTTCTCTGATCTGGATGGCCCGATGTGTTACATGTGTTAAAGACCGAATCCGAGGGAGTGATCTAATTTCAGACAGAAGAACATACTGACATCAAAAGACCTGCTTCAAAGTCAGTTTCATAATGAAATGCCCACACACTGCACTCTCCCCTCTGTAGCTCTGCTTTGGACCATCACCTTTTGGTGTGTTTGACCTATCAACAAGAAGAGCTTTGAGAATCACATTCTTTAAAGCTGCAGTCAGTCACATTTCATGTTGAGCATCAGAGCAGCTCAGTCTGTCATCTTTTCACATTCAAACTCATCTTTCAAACTATTAAAATGTTTGCACGCAGGTAAAACATCAAATTGAACATATCAGTTATTCTAATAAAATTCCACTTATCATACTGACCAGTGATGGAATGTGGCTAAGTAAATGTACTTAATATCGATTGATAATCATTTGATAATATTAGTAAGAAGGTACTTTGCAAATTGCACCTTGCATCAGAACCAAAGTAGCACATTTTAAAAATACATTTATTTTGTGGCCAATTGCATAAACAAACAGACTATCAGATCACATATGAATACTACTTGAGCAGAAGTCTTAAAATGTCTTATATTAAAGGTACTCAACCAATTAAAGTAATTTTTCTACGAATGAATGTGCGCAAGCATCAAAAGTACAAATGAAAGTAATATATATACATGTTAACATGTATGTACAGTACATGATATCTCCTGTGATATTGGTCGACAACCTCTCTTTTTCATCTGATTGCAGACAAAATAAATTAATTCAGAAATGCTGAAAAAACAGGCTTTTGATACTTTGGTGAATTTACTGTCAGAAAGTACATTCAATATCAGATACTTTCACTCAAGTACTATTTGTATGGGTGACTTTCACTTTACCAATTAATATTTTACAAATATACCTTTACTTTCACTCAAGTATGGCTTATATCACATTATCACACTGTTTATATTTCCATCAAAATTCCACTGATACAAATAAAATTATTACTGACTACTGCCACGCTGCACTCTGTTGCTCTGGGCTCACCAGCCGGTACATACTAGTTGAGATCACTTGCAATCCTTCAACTGTTCACTGTGATTTCTATGTTATGTTTCTCTATACATACTCTATGTCATGCATGCTGTTCCAAGACTGGGAGGCAGTACTGTATAGCTGAGTATCACTTTAATGTAAATAAAGCTGAATTGAATTGAGCCGAACATCAAAAAGCCAAACTAAGAGCGAGACAGGAGCTGGCTGTAGCCGAAGTGTGACTTCTGTGGGAGTATTTGCATGGTGTCCTTTGAGTGTGGGCCTTTGCACCACTCCACTGTATATATGTCGCTCTGCTCTGCCCCGGCTTTATTGAAATGCATGCAGTGGTCTGTTGTGAATGTCAGGGTGAAACTCGGGACATAAAATAAGAAGAAGACACCGATTGCAATCAGTCCCATTGTCTCCCATTTATATGGTTATTGGGTGGTGCCTCTTGCAGTCTGGTCGTGTCGAAGTTCTCACAGTCAGGATGCCATCTCCCTCACTGGAGCCGCCGTAGCCTCCTCTGGCAACTATCTGCTAACAATGTACATCTCACTTGGGTGACAAAGCTGCGAGGTGGGTCTGGCTGAAGGGAAGGGCCCATTTCCTTCAGCCCCAAAGACAGCGTTGCTGCAGGGCCGGAGTTTCTGTCCATCCTGTGATCTGTTTCATGTTCTGTACTTGTTTTCTCCCATTCAGATGGTGTGAAAAGTGTCAAAGGTCGAGGTGTGGAATGACAGCCTCCCAGTCACTAAACCAAACCTGAACCTGGCTGGCTCCCAGGAGCTCATACACTTCAACAAGTCCTTATTAATTTCCCAACGTGAGGAAAGGGTCTAAATGCCATAACATTTTTATATATGTCTGGGAAAATAAGTCCGCCCAAGTAATGAGGTTTAGTCGTAGGACAAACTCTGAAAGACGGCTTAAAATATAGTTTGATGTGGGGGTGGGCAAGACTAATGAATCCCCATGAATGAGAACGGAAGGGTATCACTTTTTGTGGTGCTTCCACTCTGGAGGGGGTGTGTATCAATCTTTCTGTGAGATAATGGGGTTAGATAGCAGTGAGACCTGGCCTCTGGTGGTGACATTGTTGCAGGGCTCAAAGACTATCAGGGGTCCAGCGGCTGAGCCGGAGCACCGGTGGGCTCTATTCACATCCAACCCCTAATCTATCTTGAGATCAGGTCTTTCTCTTCGACAAAGCTCCATCTTTTTCTAAACTCTCATCACTAAGATTTTTTTCTCTGTTATTATTGTCTCTCCAAAAAGCACAGCTGGCTCCTGCAGCCTGTCAAAGGAATCAAATTATTAGTGCAGCTTTATTTTCTTCTTCTTTCGTCCTCTGGACCAATCCATCGCCCGTGTTTGGGTATTATGGGCTAAATCTATTAGTCTTCATGACTGACAGCTTGTCCGTATTCTAAGTGTGTGACTGTGATCAGATTTTTCATTTTGTGCTGAAGAAAATCAATGGACAATGTCAGAAAGATCTGTGGTAGGTTGCAATTGTGTTGTCAGGATGAGACACCGTCTGCAGATCAGACAGTTATACTAATGCTATGATAACTTATCGGTATTACTATTGGACCGTTACAGTTCAGGTTCTTTTAGACATGTCATCTTGTACCATAGTGGACCTGAGATCTCAACACAATGCAAATTAAGAAAACATTTTTACAGATTACCCTCCCAGCTGAGACACAGGATCAACCACAGTTTGACTAAAATGTACTCCAAATGTCAAGAGGGAAGTTATCAGGATCATATGTGCACATGGATCCACGTTGAGGAGTAAAACTGGTAAGCAGGCTTGATGGAATTTTTGGTATCAAGCTGGGGGCTGAACTTCAAGTTTGCTTTTCAGTTCCCATCATTGGTTCCCATCAAAGAAGGCTGTTTAATATACTAACATTTACTGCCCAGGGAAAATGTAGGACTCAGATGGACCAGTAATAGGCCACCCATAATTGTTGATGCAAGATTATGTTTTAGACAATGCCATCATACATACAGGTTTAAATGCAAAATAGATGATTTTTAATAATTTTAGGGTCAAAGGTCAAAGGTTAAGGGGGGTGAGCATTCTGAATAACTTTTAATTTTATTCATTTACATATATTTTTTTGGACCTCTTTCTCTCAAGATGTTTATCTGTTGCACTGTCAACTGTATCGGGATTGAGATACACATGGATGCAGTTATTTAACACCAATTTTCTAAGTGCACAACACTTAGAAAGAAAAATCTGCGAATGAGAAAACAAACAAGTACAAAGACGCAGCAAGTAGCACAGACTACAGCAGAGACCATTTCCGGGGGAACACTACAAAGTGATGCACACGTCCAGAAGCTGCAAGGACGTGCTTGTAGTCTCACTTTAAAATCGAAGAATTTAACAGATGTTCCAGTATCACATTTGGATAGCCCACTTCAATGACTTAACCACACAACCACAGCAACAAGCACATCCCAGCTATGTGCATCACTTTTTATTGTCCCCTGCAGGGTCCCTCTGTTACTTTGGTTGTGTTTTCTCTTTTGGCTAAATGCTGTGCTTGCTGTCAAACTGGTGAAGATGTTCCGATGTTTTCTTAATAAGCTTGCGTTGAACTCTCATGGTCACCATACATGTACACCACATTCTGTTAAGCTTCACACCCTTCCAAAGCTGAATTTGACCGACACTATCATTTATAATTCTGTTCCAACACATAATCTTCTCGGTATAAAAATAGCTAATTGGGCGTGATTGCACATATTCGTGTCCGCTGTGGGAAAGTGTAGGTTGGTGCGACTTTTCTATGAGGGCTGTGTTTAAAAAATGCCAACAGTATCTTTTTGCTTTATACTCTTATACAACTATTTCTAAAAATGTGAACAAAACTTTAAGCTGACTGATGCTGAAAGGTACGTTTTTTTCCCCCTATTCAAGACCAGAGCTAGTTATCTCACAAAAGTCACGACTTTCTTTGGGTTTGTGCTGTTTTAAAGAAGTTTTTTTAAATTGTCCAAAGCATCTGGGGGTTGAAGACACATTATAAAATTACATATTTATTTCACATTGTGTTCTCATCTTCAGATTCGAGTTTATACACATGAAAATGTGAATGAAAAATGAATGAAATAATAACATGTACATTTCAGTCATTGATAAGAGAACAACGGTTTGATTTGTTTATGTTGCTTTATTTTGGTGTTACAGAGTTAACTTTAGAAATCTACTACAGGCAGCAGGACAAACGATACCTGTGTGCAGTCAGTGAAAAAAACAGAGATGAGGTAAAAAAAAAAAAAAAAAAGCTACAGTGTTACGAGTCACAACACTGCTTCAAAAAAACGTAATATTTCTGCAAATATATACTTTTACTTACTAATATGTACATAGCATGAAATAAATAATTATAAAAAAACATCAACATTTTAGGAATCCATAAAAACACAAGAACTACTTTGTACAAAACTTTGGATTTTTAAGACTTAACAAAAAAAATTAGAACATACAGCAAGTGGCCCACACGAGCAATCGATCACATATAAAGTGTACAGTAATAAATGCAAGATAACAGCTCTTGTATTGATAGTGGTTGCTGTGTAGTTTTATTAAAGACGACTTAAGATGTGTATTCGGTTATGGCTGCTCATTACAATTTTTTCAGTCAGGATGAAAAGTAATCATGGGTGGGCAAATTTGATTAAAAATCTGAGAACTATACATGCCTGAGACATACAGTAGCATCACATTAGCTGTAAACAATAATTTAACAGTGTTGGCACACATCTGTCCATAGTTGACGCTATCATTTAAATGGCACGCGCACTGTTTCATCACAATTGTGTACCTTGTTTCGACGTCTCGTCTCAGCTTTCAGTAGTTTTTCACTTTCCAAATAAATAAACACTGTGTCATATTTCATCTCAAATTGAGGGAGAGCAACATGAGTAATTTTCGCCCTGATGTTTAGCATGACTACGAAACCCACAGGCAACTAAAATAACATAAGCTCTACTTTGGTCTACTTTGGTTAACATGGATATTACTGTATGCAAATATTAGTCAAAACTTCACATTTTTTCTCTCCAAACTATAGATAATAGATTTCTTTCACAGAAAGAATCAATACAGGCAAGAATACACACAAAACAAAGACATACTGTAATGTAAGGACCTAAACACTCACACACAATCACAGACTCGTACTCACACACATACAAAAATATAACTTTACTTAGCAGCATTAAAGTAAGGGAAGTATTGATAGTTTCAGTGATGCTGCTTGTTGTAAAGTTCGGGGAACAAGAAGCCACAGCTGAGAGTCATCACATGCACATAATTCTACTACAACTGCCAATCATACTGCATTTTACAGAGCTTATATACAGCTTAGTTTGCGGTTTGTTTGCCATTTGTGATTCAGTTGACTTACATTTCGTCTAATTTCAAAATAAAAGAATGTTATATGTTTAAAATGAAAATATAATGGAAACATCCCTTTTTTTTATAAATAACAGTCCCCCCCCCACACACACACACACCCGGTCACATGCGACGTTGCTAATACTGATAAAAACAAGGAGGACATGCTTCATATTTCTCAACGGGACACAAGTGCTGACCTTTCTAGATTCCTTTACAGTTCTCTGACCCAGCCCTGTTGCCAGGATAAAATGTAGGCATTTAACGTTTCTGCAAACCACAGATACCAGCGAGGTTGACGTGCGTAGCAAACGCGACATATCATGTTCACATTATTAGCTGACTTTTGCAACAGGAGGAAGAGGGGATGGAAGTGACGTCATTACAGCCAACAAGGCTACTGGATGCCTTGTCGGTGACCCCGAACTGGAACATAAACCAAACCTTGATGTTTCCCTCACCCTCACCATGCACCTGAACCTACCCAGAAGTGTAGCATTGTGACAGGAGAGAAATAGAAAATTGAACCTACACAAAAAGTTACGTTGCAACAGAAAGAAACGTTCGGGTTCAACTTGTCTGTGGTTGTGCAGAAACGTACTTAGCTAAAATTTATTCTGGCAATTGTGGGTTGTCTGACCTCCAGGGACTTACAGCATCTTTTCTGTTCTCGTCTTTGGTCATAACTCTCGATGTCATCCGAAGCATTGTTACTCTGAAGAAAAAAAGCTTCTGGCGTTCTTGGGTGTTTCTGGGAAATGTGCAGACCGCACACGTTCTTGTTCAGCGAATGTGGCTCATGTCTACTCTCTGGATAAAGTTAGTTGTAGCAGATATTAGCTCGTTAGCTTAAGGATTGGAGAACATGTAAACACATTGCAGCGTAACAATTACATTCACTCAGGTGCAAGTGCATTCTTACCCAAACATCAGTAACATATTAACACTATAAAAAAAAAAAAAAAAAACACAACCCATTCACACGATAATGTTAGTTTTTAGATACATACTTATAATGTTGAGGAGGAGAATGCATGCTGTTGAGTGTCTGATCATGTAAATAGCTCATAAATCTTGTTGTGGCAAAAAACGAAGGATGATTAAACACTGAAGAAAATGTGACACTTTCATTGTTTGCCATACAGACTTGAAACCATTGGCAGTGCTGGACTATTCTCAACAAAAGGAACTACGTGGAACACAGAGACAAAAAAAATCACCAATATGGTGTTCGTCAATTAGCCGACAGTTCTCCTTTCCTACGTCAGTACATGAAAACTCATCGCTAGAGATATCAACATTGTTGTCATCATCAGCAATCATTGTTGCAGTTCATATGGACGATGTCAACACCTACTTTTCAGCTGATCGAGGCAGAGACGGGCTCTTTCTAGCAATCACGCCACAAAAACACAAGACTGTTATGCCTGCTGCTGGAGTCCTTGATAACTCAGGCAGCCTTACAGCCTCTCAAAGTTGCTGTATTTGTTCTCCTGCCTACTGAAATCTTTCAATTTTGGTGAGCAAAGATGAGAACCAGGTGTCTTCATTTGCAGGTGTGCACGTCGTAGACTCTCACGCACTCCTGACAGCTGACGTAGCAGCACCAGTGGAAAATGCAGTGGCACTTCTCCTTTCTCTTCTCAGTCCTGGTGTTGTGACCCCTGCCGCAGCAGAGGAGGTCACAGCCGTCTATGCCGTGGGACGTCAGGTTGCAGATGCGATCGCGGGTGCCGAAGGAGCCGGTCTCGGGGTTTGGGTCGCAGAAATTGGGGGAGCTCTCGTAGTAAACCAGGTCACGTTCTGTGGGGGGTTTGAAATAGTTGTACTTGGGTCTCAGGGTCTCCACCCACCCGCGGGACTCCTTGTGTTTCTCCACTACCATCTCTGACGCACTGTCGTACTTATCCTTCATGTAGTCACCAATGACTCGGAAGTCAGGCTGAGACCACCAGCACGTCTTGACCTCGCAGCTGCCCGAGAGCCCGTGGCACTTACACTTCAGGAACATGTTGTCATTGAGGGACTAAAGAAGAAAAGAAAATGTGTTAATCAAACGTTTTCATACTAGAAAAATGCTGCAACACAATCACCAAAAAAGAGCTTATTAGAAAACCCACCATTCTTCCTGCCTCATTGTTATGACGGTTCATGGCTGAGCGCGCATCAGGCCGATTTTCCCTCGCATCAGCAAACTCCCGGGACACCATGCTCCCAAACTCCACATCCTCGCTGCAGCCACCCCACTTCCATCCCTCGCCGGGGGGGCCCTTGTGAGGTGTGTCACACCCGCAGATGGTGGCCGGACCCTCGGCGCAGGCACGCGTCACTGCGAACGCCACTCCCGCCGAGGCGATGGCGTGAACAAATGCTGACTCTCGAGTGGCTGTAAAGAGAAATTCGGATATCTGTAAGACGTGGAACATTGGGGAAAGAAATAGCTGCAGGCAACATCCCGCAATGAAACATCCCAGCAGTCACGTGAGTAATGAGTTTCTGCTGCTGCTGATTATTTTCAGGATTACATTTATAAGAAAGCTGTAGCTATAATTACAGAGAATGTAGGTCACCACCTGTTTAGATGGATATCTGCTTGTGTTGGGTCTTATGTGATTGCATAAGCAAATATTCCGCAATCTAAGTCAAGAAGACAACATCAAATACACTATACATACGGTTGAGTTCATTGCTATTGTTGATTACATGTGTTAAGGTATCTACCAAAGTTGTACCAAGCAGCGTGTGGGTTCATTTAGCCCACACATCAATCGTCCATGTCTCTGAGTAAGGCCAGCGAGGTCTCTATGCCTCCGTCTGACATAGCTAACTGATGACTCAGAGGGATCAGGATCTTCCAGAGAGATGAGAGGAAGAGACGGGTCTGACAGGCCTATAATTAAGAGACTCAATTAAGCTTTTGAAAGGTTAGGAAACTGCCTCACACTGTGGGGACAAAGCATAGGCACAACACTGAAATGGGACTCTAGTGTCCAGAGCCTGAACAACACTTTGAGCAAAAGGCAAGTCATTATTTTGCTTCCCCGCTCAAACTGAGCTCACTGCGACCGGGAGATCGCCTTAAATAATAATGTACTTGTATGGTCTTGCACAATCACAAGAAAAGAGACGGAGAGAACAAAGTTAAAGAAAGTGGGGAACACCAGGTGGTGATATGACATGAGTAAACAGAGTAAAGAAATGCACAGAGGGGGTTAAAGATCAATAGTGAAATTTGGGATTGTGTGCGTGTGTGTGTGTGTGAGACAGATAAAGAGGCAGCACAGGCTTCTGTCTACAGAACAAGAACGACGGAGGGGAAGAAAGAAACGAAAAGGAGGAGTATAAAGCTGAAGGGAATAGGAGCTCCTCCCTTACAGCAGGTTCCAACCAGTTCGAGGACTAAAGGGCATTAGAAACAATGATGCAAGAGAAAAGGTCTGCTGGCATCCTCCACCACCCACTGCATACTTACTTACTAATGTTCAGGATACATCTGAACCTCTGCTCTCCTTCCTCAAGTCCTGCTTACTGCACGCTCACTTACATCCATCACAGATCATTTCACTTTACTATCATTTTACTTCGTTTCTCGTGGTACCTGAAGGCTGTTAAGATGTAGATCACAGTTTGAGGAAACTGCCTCCAGTTAAATGCTAATGTTTACATGAGTTCAGAATGAGTTGAGGTGTGATCTCTACTTCTTTCAAGATTGTTAAGGTGTTCATAATATGGTTTCTATTTAATGTGTGTTAAGGGACTCTACAACTAAATTGTGTACTCGATGAAAAACTAAAACCTCCCTGCATTTACAATCACTGATGGAATGTAACTGAATACTTTTACTCAAGTACTGTACTTAATCACAATTTGAGGTGGTTTTACTGTCCCCTCAATCTCCTGCTACATTATTTTGGAGGCAAATGTTGTTGTCGGCACTTTGATTATATTTGTCTCTACCTTACGGGACTACATCATTGGCATAGACATAGAATTTAATTTAATGCATCACAGAAGTTTGAGCTTGATTTATTCAAAAAAAGTGGGCCGAAAATGGAACCCTGGGGATCTCCTTTACAAACGTGACCTTATGGATGACTGGAACTGATGCTGCATAGCATAAGGGGGAGGAGGAGTTAAAATGGGAGAGGAAAAGAGGATTATCTTGGGATGAAATGAGCAAAGGCGAAGGATCGGGGCAAATTAAATATGTCCTGGTGTCTTTGAGCGTGAGTAGACAGGCTACCCCAGAAAAAAAGTTAAGTAGGTCTCTAAGGTCGCAGAGTTCTTGTAACAGGCCCATCCTCTTTAGTAACATACCTTCTATTCCCAAAAATACTATGGGTTGTCCCAAACAATGTTCAGTGCATTAAATCACATATGAGGAGAGTATGAGTGTATACATACAGCTCAGTACCAGACTGTGAACATGGTGCCAATATCAGGGTATTCTTGACTTGGTATGTGCTTGAGACAACTGACACTTCAAAAAGCCATCAAAAGACCTAACCTTATAAAAAATGTTCACATTCACATCTTAAACATTTTTAAAATTATTTTTAAGAGGGTTAATAAAATGTCCTCTCAAACTTCTACTTATGTGTCGTACTCTGTGTTTCACATAACTTCCAGGGGCTTTATACACCTGCATTAGTGTTTGCTTCACCTGGAGACACCAGCTCTTACATCAGTCGCTCAGTTATTCTTGGTTTTATGACCAATTTATGGTATTTCAGGATACTTTTACTCTGACAATGCTCCTCCACCAAACTTTGCCAGACCCTGGCAGGCCAAGTGGTCCCTACAACCTGCTGGGGGGTTGAATCCCCTATTGTGCTGCCACTGTCACGCTGTGTTAGTCCCACAATGGCCCCAGATATTTTATATGAAATTTGCCCTGGCCAGTGATTAGTGGGGACCAAGTTAAGTCATAGCAACAGAGAACTATGCATTGGCCGGACCCCGCTTGTCGGCAGACGGGGAAATCCCTATTCAAATGGTTTAATAAAACAATCTAAAGGGCGTGTGAATGGGGAAAAGCACTTTTTCTCCTGCTTAATCTCATGGTTGCGAAGATATTGTGCTCGGAGCAGTGCCCAGCAGGGAGTGGGGCTAAGGTCCCCCCATCAACTCCATTTACCACGCCCCTTCTTTCTTTCTTGCCCAGAGTTAATGATATACTGGCGCGCCAGCTTCCCTCCCCCAGCATGGAGAGACATACGTCTCATGAAAAGCAGAGACCTCTTAGCTCATCCTAAATAGTTACACTTTCTCATCCTCAGGTCACAGGTCGTAACCCACATCCCCTGACCTTTTCCCAGTTAGTTTGGATGGGACTTAATGATTTAGGTTAATTCATTAGGTGGATTTCCTGGCATGCAGGGTTTGGGCAAGGGAGGGATACCTACAGGAAATGAAGGTTAGATAAGTCAGAGCTACACACGTCCCTTCCACACACTTTACGTGTTACGTAATAGGAATTTCCTGTGAGCCTCATTTGAATTTAATGGTTTCAAGTAGAAAAGTGATGGTGCATGTCGCTACCTGTCTGCGTGGTAACACCTGTGAAACTGTGACTGTCCACTCTTTGAAGCCAAGGTGCCCTCCCTAATTCTATCATATGACTCATAAACTGGAGCCTGATTGTACCCATATAGTAGGTAGGTGTTCTGTAAATACCACGAATGCCGAAACGGCTCTGGGATCGGCTCCGCGGACTAAGAACACCTGCGCAGCTTTCTATTACCTTTCATCACGGGCAGATTCCAGCAGTGCATGTTTTGACACTTTAGTTAATGTAAATTAATGAGTGCTGACGCAGACATAGCCTGGAGGCAGGGCTTGTGATCTGGGGTGTGGAGCGAGAGAGAAACACAGAGGGAGGATCGAGCCATGTGTGAGGGAGCAAGAACATGCACACAGAAGAGTCATGTGTCCCATCAAAAGGCGGGAGTGACTGTTTTATGTGCCGGCGCATGACGTAACAGCGTGCGTGACAGCGTGCATTTAGACGGATGAATGTTTGTGTGTGGTCATGCCAGTGTGCGATCACATGTGGCCTGAGCGTATTTCTTGCTCGCATTTTCGTACGAGCAGAAAACTGTTTTCCATTCGGTCCTTGCTCAGTTCACGGAACCTGCCCTCTCTCCGCAATGGTCCGTGTCTTTCATTCTTCTAGCACTCGGCCTAATCCGCCTCTGTAAAACAAACTTCTAATGTCCTCTCTGAAGGTGAGGAGGACATGGGCAGTGATGGGCTAACTGATAGGAACTAAGCCTCTGAAGCCCGTAAAGGCGCCTACCCTTCCTTTCAGCTTTCGCACCCCAAAAAAGGCAGGAGGAAACCGACACACAACAGTCTGAATCGCAGACAAACAGACACCAGTGAGGACAATGGGCCTGTTGCACAGACAAACACCAGCATCAATCAAATCCAATGAAATGGAAGCCCTCTCCTACTAAGCCCTATCAAAGGCCTGTGAGCCCCTGAGTCACTCTCCTTGGCCTCTGACAAAGGCACTTAATCCAGCCACTTTGACCTCTCACATTATTAAGGGCCTCAGTGACCTTAATCCAATCAAAATGATTCACTAAAGCCCAGTAGCAGCCTCCTCTTTCCACTCAGTACCCCTGCAATTTACGCCTGGGAGGGGATGCAACGGGAGAGATGTGGTGGCATTTTGCACCACAATGGGGCCCGGATTGAGAACCCCTATCGTTAGCCACCTACTTGAGCTCAAGCCCCTTCTATCAACTGGCTCAGGAGTTTATTAAAAGCAATTGCCCCGGCTAACCTCCGACCCCCCCTGTGTCCGCATCAATCTTCCCTAAACTAGGTGACAGGTTTAGATCCTTGACCCTCCCCTTCCACTCATTCTTAATTTTGAAGCCTTTAACTCATTTTAGAGTTAGCAAGGAATGAGGAACACTAAAAAAGCCTATCGTAAAAGGCATCCTCTGTACTCACAGGCCTCAAAACAATATTTGGACATTTTGAGAAATGCACTTATTCACATTCTAGCCAAAAGTTAGGTGAAAGGTTCAATACCACTCTCCCATCTGTCCGTTAAACATGAAATGACTGCTAGCAGCTAGGTAGTTTAACCAAGCATAGAGACTGAAATCAAAGGGAAAGAGTGTTTGGCGTCGTCTGGAGGGAACCAAATCTGCCTACTAGCACCTCTAAAGCGCCTTAACATTATATGTTTCAATCTGCTCAAAAAACAAACTCATGAAGCTCAAGCTAACCTACAACTGCTACCTGTAGCCTCATATTTAGCTAACGGACAGACACGAATATCAATCTTCCCATCTAGAACTCCACAAAATGTCAGACTATTGTATCTGAGGTGCATTACATTTAAGCGTATGTCCTTTTATACAAAGTCAACAACCCCTGAACACAGTCAAACATGGATGTGTAACAGATTTTCTGTCGTGGTTGTGGGGGTTTCTTTCTTCTTAAATTGTGCATGGCACAGTGGGGATTTCTACAGTCTGAGCCCATGATCAGACCTGAATTGTCATACATGCACAGAAGCTAATGGGACAAAATGTATTTTTGGAAAAACTCCATAACTCAAATCACAATCACGCTTAAGGCCCTTCAGAGGATTGCGCAGAAGAACAATCACAGGGAATTCCCTCCTAAAGAAAACTCCAACAAGACAGAACTCACTCGTCCTAATTGTGTACATCATTTCATGCATTCAGGCCGCTCGGAGCTTGTTCAGTCTGGGGTCTATTTAAACAAGGATTTGAACGTGCATAATGGATGATGCATGCAGGGGAGTGCGGCTTTTCTAATGCAAATATAAGACAGAGAGAATACAGAATTGATAATGGAGGAGTTAATCAGCACAGAGGTACAAGTAAGTCACTTTCATTGGATGGACTTGCAGTCTTTTTTGCAGTTGGTTTGAAGAACTAAGACCTTCTAAGGGGGTCTGAAGAGCAGAAACATAGAAACATCTTTTTGGGGTCATGAGAGTCAGACAGCATTACCAGAGGAACAGTGGCATAGGTGTAAACAAGTCACTTGAAGCATTATTCTTTCCTTGCAAAGACAATCTTTACTTAAGACTTGGGCTATTACTTGTTGATTTTTGTAGAATATGTGTGGCTCTTTTGTGTTTGTCATACTTTTTGTAGACTTCTGACAGCCCCTCGAATCTATAATTGAACTGAGCAGCCTTTGGAAATGCTCCTGAACCACAGCTTTTGTCTGGTTTTCAAGCCACTGACATATTTGGTAAAGGTAATTTCAGTTTATAGCCCTGACCTCTGCTCAGGGTTGCCAGGTGTATGATATTTATCGCATTTGCACAATCATTTTGCATCCTGTATGATGTCAAAGAAGGCATAATGAACGAGAATTCGACCATCTTTTGACAGTAATCTGCAGGTTTTCTGTGGAGGTGATAGAGGAAGTTCCCGGGGAAACAATTGTGGGTAATACTTCAGGCCCTCAGCGAAACTGGCGTAAGTAATACAAATCATAACAACTGATGCACTGGTGGCATTTCCAAGGCTCTAGAAGCATTAGCTAAGTGGGCCAAGCAATAATCAAAGTGTTAGCAGTATTCATGGGATAAAGCCTAGTTTTGCGAGTGAAAGACAGAGCACTGAATACCAATAGGAAAGGAAAGAGGATTGTTAAGTGCTGGAATATTATTTTATGAATTATTATAGCAAAATATGATGTTTGGTATAGACTTTGATCATAATTTATTCAAAAATGTGACCTGTGATGTTACACATTCACACCTTTGTTTTTTGTGGTTATGACTCACATATGATCATTTTCAGCCTCTGGCCATCTGGCAAACTGCTTCTCCTCATCACAAGTGACCAAGGAAACAAAAATGGTACCAAATTAAAATGCCAGGGAACCTTCATGGGATTTAGAGCACAAATAGTGCCATCCTGTGCTTGAGGTAAACTGACAGGTTCTTTGCATGACAGAATAGTAGCAAAGACAAGTCTAACGTGCACTGTGGAGACCCTGAAGAGAGCATGCTGGGTTTGCTTTTAATACCTTTGTCCAACACTGGTCCGAAAATGGCCAGATTGTCGTTGACCGTGGTGCAGTTCCAGCGTCTTCCTCTAAACTGGTGCTGGCACTCCTGGATGCCAATCTTCACCCCCTCGGCCACGCTGGGCATGATCTCCACGTAGTTCCGGCAGAAGCGCAGCTGCTTGGGCACCAGACCCGGGATGCTTCCGCAGAGGATCGGCTGAGTTCCCAGTGAGGAGTACTGGTGGCCCACTGCTAGCGACCTACAAGGAGAGGGGAAGTCGACATTGTCAGTGCACGCCTGCCTGTGTCTTTATTTACTGATTTAACACCACTCAAGCGGGAGACTAATTTCCCTCTCCAGGTGCGGTGTAATTTTACGTCTGAGCGTGTTTTGATTGTCTGTGTTTATTTGCTGTATCAGATGCTACCATTAGGCGTCCATCCTTTATCCCCTCAACTACCCTCTCTGCAGACACCTGGCCTTTGTGTGCATTGAAATTGCAGCCCTGCTGCCACAGAATCAGCCACTGCTTCTGTCTGAGATGAAAGTCCACGATGCATCTCGAGGTCTTCATAGACCTTAAGCTGACAACTTGGAAAACTACACCTTGTTATTAACTGTCCGCACACTTAACAGGCCTTCAGCTTAGGGTAATAAGAGTGCAAACCCGACATTGAAACTTCAGAGAGTGTATTAAGTGTGACACAGAACCCAACCCCCCCTCTTTTCCTTTGAGGAAGGTATTCTGGGATACAACAAGTGCAAACTTGGTTCACTGATTACATCTCTCCGTCTCGCTGCCTTTATTGCTTTCTCTCTGTCTTTCTGTCTTCATTTTTTGTGTCCTCTCAATTAGGACTTTTAGTAACTAGTAATCATAGAAATGGGATATCCTTTGTGTCACTGTGTAGCGTGTAATTTAGCCAATTTTGGAAACATTTTGTTTCACTGTACTTCTACATGACCTTTTGTCAGTTTATCTGGAGGTGTTTCCGCATCACAGTACACTTTATTGGCTAAATATGAAGGTGGATAATGGGGGTGATTTGAATGTGAAGCTCTTGATTAAAAAGGCTGGATGAGAGTTGATAAAATTGAAATAAACAAACACCACTTCTTCTGTAACTGCATGACCTGCTGACCTGAGTTTTTATTGAAGTGTCACAAAAATCAATATTTTGACTGCTTGATTATTTAATAGCAGAGTTCTTATTATCTTTGGCACATGCTCTGCAGAGTAGCTACAAAGTAGCTTGTTGGCAATCGAGACAAGGCTTCATCTCACATCAGCTGTCAATTAGAGACTGAACACTGGCAGCAGTCATCAGCCGATCCTCCCCCGAGTGATATGGGCTCGATAACAGTTACTGTAGCCAGAGCAGGTGTGCAGTCTTCTGCCTTCTTCACTTAGCTCACTACCCGTTGACCTGCTTACTGTTGTTCAAGGACTAATCGCTGATCACAACAAGATTACCAAGACTCCTGACACTGGCCTCAGGCTGCTTTCTTTAAGAGCTCTCCTCAGCCAGCTGACCCCTTGTTGACAACTTCTGACGGTAGCAAGCATGCCGTCCTTGATTACCTGAACCCTGCCTGCTTTCTTTTTCAATATTACACAAAAATGTTGTCAGTTAAGGAGTGCCTAAGCCATCAGATGACCTAGTGGTTGAACCACTGCTTTTTTCCCCCAAAGCAAATGTCAGAGTTATGTGTCACCCAGTCTTAAACAGAGTTTCTCGCCTACTTTGAACTGCCTAGACTGCTGTGGTTAATCACAAATGAGGCATCCAGTAAGCGAGCAATGGCAAGTTGAAAATGACTTCAGAGGAAATCATATTTGTCTGCAGTTTGTCTGCAACATCCATCAGTAAACATAGGCGCTCCCATCACAAGCTGACCTCTCTTTGGCCCTTGTCAGTCCACGCACCCTGAAGCAAATCGTTCCCAGCAGAAAGCTGGTGCAGACTTTTGCACAACAAACAGAGCTTAGAGAACCACATACAACCATTCACTGCAGGCCTGCCGAGCCTCCTCTGCTTCCTTTTCCTCTACAGATGAAGAATGTGGAGGGTCTCCATCAGCTCAATCATTGACACCGATTTGTGCATCGGTGAATGAGCACCAAATGTGCCTAAATGACAGGAAACAGTGCAGAAGCGAGGTGGAATCAGCTCTAATCAATGCAGGAATATTAGCTGGAAAATGTTCTCATATATATATATATATATATATACAGCAGTTTCCTCTTGGCCAGGGTCTGTAACAAGCCTTCAGGACTACATCAGTGAGGGTATTTTTGCATGCATCCCTGCCAGGTCATCTCCCTGAAAAAAACCCATCATGAGTCAATGTGCTTAGTTTGCTTCACTCGCACGCGTCTCTGTGTCTGTCTCAGTGGGGCTGAGTAATCCATGCCACTTCTTCCTGTGTTAGGAAATGGCCCGAGAAAGGAGGCAGGGCATGTTCCACCAGGGATGATTTATGATTTTTTTTTTCAAGGAGCTATTGTCTAAAGAGGCCCAAACAAATATTTGAAGCATCTATTTAGTGCTCTTGCCTTCATTTCTTTCTTTCTTTTTTTCCAATTCCCACTTAGAAATCCATTTATTGTCCGAGCGCCAGCTGCCAAAAGACACTGGCATTTGGTTTAATTGACAGAGAAGCAGCTTTGCTCGCGCTGTTTAGGTTTATTTTGTCAAATGAACAGTTTAGTCGGAGCTGTAACAAATAAATACTTAAGCAAAACATATATCACATTCAATTTTTGTCTTAGTACAGACTTTCCCCCTCTCGTCTAAGTGTATCCAGCACAGGTTTAATGCATATTTCAGCAAGCCCAAGCAGGGTACCTTAGAATTACCACTTTACTCGTGGGCCCTGGGGCCTTGGAGCCGACTTTGACATCAAGAGAATATGTTTGGGAAAAGGAATGTGCGGCAAGCTTTCACCTCCAGGTATTTATCTTCTAAGGTGGGGTGGACTAGGGAAGGGAAGGGGGTGGCGGTGTGGCGGGTGCAGCCAGGCTATGTCATGGCAGGTCGGAATAGAAGAGACAGACATGAACCTGTCCTGGTGCATATCCCTATCCTGCTACCACTACAGCGCGTGATGTGGCTCTGACGGCCACTCGAAACCAAGTTCAGCAGAATTTGTAGGTGAAAAAAAAAGAAGCGATTCAGCCCTCAGATAGCCGACATGCTGCTTGAAAAGAACATGGAGACAATGCAGGCGCTAGTGAGTGCAATCCAGAGGGAGCCATGTTATTTGACTTGGGATGAGTTGCCATGAAACAGAAAATAACATCAGTGGCCTTGCAAAGAAAGAGAAAAAACCTCGCCGTCGAGAGCGTGCCTTCATGTGCAGCCGAAGATTGTTCGCGCTGATAGGAGTGATACAGCAGATCTGCTCCCGTTATGTTTGCCTGCCTCTCTTTTTACCTCCTGCAGTCAATGACAGACCTGACCAACCCTCCAGCATCAAACCGTCGACACACAAGTTTGCTTTTGTTATGACAGAGTGGAAACCTGCTTTCCATTGTGTCATTCATAATCGGCGCCACAAAAAAGTAATGGAAAAAAAAAAGAGATAGAGATAGAGAGAGAGCTCTTGTTCAGTGTGCACGAGTGTGTCAGTCAGCAGAGATAAATCATGGCACTGCACACGCTGGCATCAAACTGAAACGGTTGAAAAACAAACTCATCGGGTGATGAAACATCCAAAAATATAGTCTACAGAGTTGGTAAAGGATGCACAAACTTTTTAGTCCTCAGATTTGGGTGTCTTGAGTCTTTTCTTTTTCCCACCTCTGCAGAGGGCCCACTGTTATATCAGGATTTCCTTCCAGCTGTGCGTGTAATTAGTTTCTCATCAGTATTACCACCAGGGGACCCATTAAGGGAAGTAGATTAGGGTACAGCTAATATCCAAGCAACCCCAAATATCGAAGGACTTACGGTAAAAAAAAAACAGGCATCACTTGTTCGTTTTGTGTGAAAAAAACACATTGTGACCTGACACAGAGCTTCTCCAGAAGATTAAATGTAAAAAAAGAAAACAGGAAGCTTAAAAACTTCAGGCCTCAGTTTCTTAAATATGAGGAATAATCAGGATCAATTTGCAGTCATATGAGTGCGCGCTCTGCAGCGAAAGGCATCCGATACAGACAGTGTGGAGAATGTCCTCGGTCTCTGATTTTTGTGTCACGATGGAAAGTGATGAAATGTAAAAGCCATCCATGTTCACGATATTCATGGCGGCAACCTGAGTGTTATCACGCATCACACTGTGGTGTTGTTTAGTAGGCCCTCAGTAAAAGAAGTGTGGCAAGTTTATTTATGTAAAGATAATAACGAGTCACATTTTAATTGTACGTTGAAATGTGTTATTCTCATGGCATTACCACAATTAATATAAAAAAATAGATACAAATGAAATAAAAATTACTAATACACCAGTTTGTCCAAAGCATTAAAGCTGAATCTTCATACATGTTCTGTGTCACTCTTACCCCTGATACACACATAACACACACACAAGCACACGAGCACACGCACACACACACACACACACACACACACACACACACACACACACACACACACACACACACTTGCAGGCACACAAACTTTGCACCTGCTGCACTCTGAATATTAAAAACGCTCTCGTTTCGTGCTGCAAATGTCGAGGACATAAAACACACACACACACACACACACACACACACACACACACACACACACACACACACACACACACACACACACCATCCTGATTTAAAAACATCTATTTTCGTTCTCCACGACTTGGCTCCCTGCTTCAGTTTTGAAAATTAAAAGTCGTTCTTCACTCACGTGTGGTTTTTTTCTCCCTCTCTTATCAATACTGGACTTGTTATAAAGCCATCTCAGACTCGCAGATAATAAACACTCGTGTCCAAAAATAAATGAATGAATAAATAAATAAATAAATCAAGCTGGGACGACTTTTACCATCAGTGCGCTTTGAAAACGTTCCGCTGAAGTCGGCGCAGTGACCTGCTCACCACACTGCCTCAACATGTGAAAAACAAACTAACTAAACCAATGTCTGCTTTCGTTTTGGGAAATGAAATGAAAATTAAGAAGAAAAAAAACCAAACTTACCACCAGATGGGATAACTTGCCATGACATGCGTGAGCCCACAGAGCAGCAGGAAACATCCAAGGTATATCATCCTTAAAAGTTTCGCAAAAAAACCCCTCTCCAGTGGAAAAGCCTACATGCGCGCTCAGACGCGCACTGAGATTTTAACTGAAGAAAGGAGAAAAAAAAAAAGAAAAAGAAAAAAAGAGAAAATCTGCCTTAATGGATTTATATGTATGTATATTTGTTCGATCCTCCACATAAACTGAGGGAGGATCTATCTGTCGCGACTGCTCGCGGCAGAACTCGGGAGCCAAATATTAAAAGTTAAAAGCTGCTTGCTGCCTTTTTTTTTTTTTTTTTTTTTTTTGAGGACCCAATCAGCAGGTATCGCCAAAGGGGGAATTTCTGATGATATGTTCCCTCTGTTGCCTAGTCAGGCAGTTTGAACTCAGACAGCCAGAATGAGCCTAATTTTAAGATGTGTTTTAGTGCTCATTGAGAATTGGTTCGCATTAGCATGCAGTGTGTGTGATATATAATGTTGTTTAAAGGAGAGAGGGAGGGTCCGAGGGGTTTTAAATAGACATCGGAACCCCTGTGGATCGCGTAGCTATAACAACCTGTCCGGATTTCACTCCCTGGCTTGAAGCTTCTAAAATGCAGAAATAAATATGTGTGAATTGCTTGAGACCATTATTAAGGTCCGCGCTCCTTTTATTTGTGCCTGTTTGCCATGAATGTAAAATTAGAGGGCTGAGTTTTTTTTTTTTTTTTTTTTTTTGGATCCACAACGAACTGAAAAAAGAAGAAAACGATTAGATTTGTTTTTCTCCTAATAATCTGATAACGTATTGCATGTATTTAGTATTTACATTTTAAAGATAAAAAAAAACAACAACTATTTTTTTTAGGCTTTCCGTCATGAAATTTAAAACAGCGACTTGAATGCTCCTGTCATCACGAATTAGACATGAAGGAAGTTTTTTTTTTTTCTTGTTATCTTTAGATTGCTCTGCGCTCACTGTGTTGTGTTCACGGCCCTGGTAGTCGATCAAACCGGCCGCACCACTGAGTTTAAAACGCCGTTTCGTCTTCTCAATGTCAAGTGGCTGTTGATAGCCGACCCGTCTCTCCTTTTAAAGGCACTGATGCTTTGCTGATGATTAAAAGACAAGTGTTGTGCAACACCAGTGACTAACAGGGCTGCACACGGAGAACAAGGAGATTATTTCTAAATTTAACACAGCAAGTTAAATCAGTGTTTCACCACTTTATCTTTTACAACATGTTCTGTATAATAATACAATGATCCTGGTGATTATTTGATCATATTTCAAACGTATCAAATCATATCTCATATCTCTCAGGCAGCTTTAGCGCACTTTTGTGTCCTTAGGGGAGTGAAAAATAAAACATGCAGCAAAGAGTGGAGGGTGGTGCGTTAGTGGACGTTTGACCAAATAGCAGCAAAAAACATGTAGAATCTAAAAATATGCGTACATATGACTGACTTTTCTCATATTTCTGTTTATGAGTGGTCAGATAAAAGGCAGATGTCACGATATAACAACTACCTCAGAGAAACTCATCACCTCTGTGGGATTTGTAGTGCAGCAACAGTCATTCCTGATTCTTTCCTGAGACTTCGCTGTTCAGTCAGACCGTATTCATCCACTGCTTCTTTTTTTTTTTTTTTTTTTTAAATTTCCATCAAGTGTTCATCCAGCCTTACCAAAGTTTAATGACTCTGGAGGAGGCAACACCTGATCCAGACATCCTGAAGCCTCTGGAGGCGGCACTAAGACTATATGTTAGCGCCATCTAGTGGTGACTCCTCTGTACTGCAGCCCTGAAAAACACTCAATTAAAACACGTCATGTCATGACTCAGACTGAGGCACGACACCTGCAGCCTGTCACTGCTGTTCACATCCACTGTGGAATCTGCTCAACTACTGTACTGTTGTGCATTTTTGAGCTAATTGAACTTTATCTTATTTTTTATTTTATTTTTCAATTTCTGCCTCTCGCTTCACTTCATTTTATTGGGAAATATTTCCACATTACAACACTATTTTTTATTTTATTTTATTTTATTTATTTATTTATTTTTTACATGTAGGGCATTTAGCAGACACTTTTGTCCAAAGCAACTTGTATAAATTCAAACATACATCGTACACTGATGGCTGCTATGCAAGGTTCCGACCAGCACATCAGGAGCAGTTTGGGGATCAGTATTTTGCCCGAGGACACTTCAATATGCAGATGAGGGGAAGTGAACCAGCAACCTTCTGAAAACAAAACACTGGCTCTGCCCCTAAGCCACGGCGGAAGATTTGTTGCAACAAGTTCCTTGACAACAAGTCTCACATGACTTTACATATATGAACAATGTTTGTTTAGAAGAACAAGTGGAACTGAATGTTTACAGTGTGTTCACTTTGTCAGGTTATAACAGAAGACAATCCTTGTGAGTAAATGGCCCTCTAGAGTTGTGATATTGTAGTGATGCTTTCCATCATTGTACCACTGGTCCTGGGTATGTGTTTAAGTTTTAAACCAGCTAATTATGCTAAGTTTATGTGCAACTAACACAAGAACTTGGAACATATTTAAGTATACCCTCCTTAGTGATATATTGCCTTGAATCAGCTGGTGTGATTAAAGAGATTGGAACTTATTATAGGTGTCCTAAGCAAAAAATCTTGTTCTTAACTGCTAGCCAGATCTTTACCAGGCTGGACTACAATCATTTACAAGTCCAAGACTCCACACTCCTCAGTTATCATGTTGGCCTCCAGTTCCCAATTACTTATTGTAACATATTGTTATTCCATTAGAATCCCTCTGTTCAAACAAGATATCATACTATTAAATCTATTTGACAGCTATAGTTACTTGTTGCAGTGACATGAAAAGCATATGTGAAAATATATGGTATGTTGCATTGCTGCAGACTGAACAGCCAGACATCATATAAAGTGGTTAAAATGAGGCCGTCCAGCTCAGCTATGACATTAAAAATGGTTCTTCCAGGTCCAGGCATCAATACTGATAATCCAGTTTGAGTTAAGATTTAATAATAAAACTCTGATTGGTGCTTTTACATTTTTTTTATTGCATTTTTGCTGTGTGTTCATGTACTGATGTTGTCACTAAATTACCAAACCTCCACACATACACAGTTAGATGACTGGACAGATACGCAGAGGAGGTGGAGGGTTTGGGCAGCTGCGGAGGGGGAAATCTGGGAGTTGCAGCAGCTCTGAACTGGGAATTTTTCTCTCCACAGTAGCTGTCAGCACTGGCACGGAGGCCAAGTCGGCGAAGGGTGTTAAACGCATGAGAAAAATGTGATGCCTGTTCGGCTTAGGGCAACTGAACATAGATCACATAGTTCACTAAGTGCCAAAATGTGTGTAAAATGTGTGGAACTTGTGCGTGCAATAAAAATCAATCAAGGTGTTTTATATAAAGTGGCCACACAGTAAATAAACCTTTTACAGCGTAATCAACACCGACTCCGTCTCCATCCATTCTGGTTCCCCCCCCGAGCAAATAGAAGGAGATCATGGCACCTCCACATGCCCGTGGTGACCTCACTGCGATGGTGATGTCATTTCGCAGAGCGTCCCACAAGTGAGTCTTGTCACAGCACTGCATCGTGGGCCTCAGTCAGACTCCCTCTGTTTGACACAACGCAGCTACACTAACATCATGCAATACACAAATATTGAACTAATCACTCTTTCATTACTTCACCGAGTTTTCCATGAACGCTCTCGTGATGTGCCACGAAGCTGCTAACGTTCATTTGTGCCTTCAAGTGTCTAATAAGATGTAGCACACAAATCAAATCAAATCAAGCCCGGCTTCTGTAGGCATGATGGTTTTTGATGTGCACAAATATGACAGCGCCACTAGATGTCAGCATTGTAATGGGGTTACAATATCTATTGTCACTGCTGAAGTTACAAGTGGAAGCGCAGTGGAGGTCCCTACATTTTTATGTATTCTGTAGGTTTATAGCTTTACAGAAAAAAACACATATATTTGCATAGCACCTTTCAAACACAGAGGCAATTCAAATCACCCTAATGAAGCGATGCATCGGAGCAACATTTACAAACAATAAAAATGGAAAGAAATACATTTAAAAAAGAGAAAAAAAAGAATAGTAAGCTAAACATACAGTACAGTATAAGATATGTAGATTGTAGCAAAACAAAGGAATAAAAGTAAAACGCTGTAATACACGTACTACAGTCCAGTTCAATCTGTTTCCCTGTTTTCCTCCTTTCCTTTGGAAATGTGCTTATATTTTTTTCAGTTTAGGAAGGTAGGTAGATCTCAAGAAGTCAGACTTGTTCTGTGGTGGATTATCTAGAAAAGGACCTGGTGAATGAAATGTTTAACTCTGATCAGTGTTTGATGCTCTTTAGTTCAAGCACATGCACAAAAAATAAAATTAATAAAAATACAGCATCATAACAACCCCACCATTGTTAAAAAAAAATCACATGTTCAGTATAAGAAAACATAGAGAAAGGTGTCCAAGAGCAGACCGAGACTTTTTCTCCTGAGTTTACAACCCTTCCAAGGGGAAGGGAGGAGAGTTCTGACACACCCCACGAGCTCACACCTGGAAATAACCCATCACTTTCCCCTGTTCGTCCCCCGCTGGTCTCCAGACATGGGAACCAGAGCAAAGGGTCTGCCTCTGTTCTGGCTTTATCTTCAGGATGGGCATTACCACAGGCGTTGACGTCCCCTTCTTGCCTGCTCGCCTCTTGGCAATACAGGGTGTAAAAAGGATTCTGATAAGAGGAATCATGGGAGACAGCTTTGAAATCTTAATGTAAACTGCCGCTGTAGCCTCTGAGGTCAGATGTGTTGCTTCTGAGCTCGGAACACACCTACACACGTCATTCATTGTTCTGAATGTTAGCAGAGTGCGAGGGGTTGATATTAGGTTCAGATATAGCTGCTCAGTCGCTCTTTTCACCACCATTAAAACCTATTTTTTTTCACAGAAATACGTTAAATGTTTTTTGTGGGATCCTGCTCGACAGACCGACTGACCGACCAGACAACCAACAATAAATATGAAAACATAATCTCTTTGCAGATAAAAACAACTGAATTTTAGAAATTAAAACTTTCATGATGCTCAAAATAAATTCTTTTTTCAAATGTCACTCTGAGATTTTGGCAACAAGGCTTGATGTTTAAAGGAGCATAAATTTGAGGATCTCTGAATCTGAGCATTTATCAGAGCTGTACTGACAGAAGTTATAAGTTAATTCAAACAAAAAAAGTGAAACTGATCTGATAAATATCTGCGCCAAAAATGGATATGATTACCATGTAGATGCAGTAAAGAGTGAAAGACCGACAACTGATCCCTGCGATACACATGACTAATGTCCTTTCAGAGAGCTAGAGCTAATACACTTCTAAAATTGGTAAACAATATACCTACTCAATACTTCAACAGTTAACATCATGTAGTCAACTGTATCAAAAACAGCAGTAAAACAGATGGTCTGGTTTTGTTTTAATCCTTTAATCGAGAGGAGTCATGAAAAGCAAATGGATGTTCCTAAATACCTAAAGTCATTCTGTCTGTCGTAAACAGTCTTGTGGTGGGAACGTTTTGCTCAAAAGATTTTTTTCCCTCAGAGGGACTGAGAGATAGTTTTGTTAGCGCTGAGGTCACACATTAAGCCAGCGGGATGAAGCCAGACAACAAGAAGAGACAACGCAGCTTTAATTAGGGGAACAGCCCTGCGTGTCATATCAGGGTGAGGGAGAGAGACGGGGAGACAGAGTGTGAAGCCACGTCTCTTCTTCTTCCTCTCCGGTCTCCACACCACACGGTCCACACAATGACACTTTCCTCCGGGTCATCCCAGGTCACAATCAGCTGAGAGGGAGGCTGCGCCGACTGCAGCTGCTCAGCTGGACTCTGTCTTGTTTCATTAACGCTAAGTAAAGCAGATCGTACCATTCCATCAACACCACCTGCCGGTCAAGAGCACGACCCATTCACCATTCTACATCTGCCATGTCTGTCTTACAGCAACCTGTACTTTCCTGGCTCCGGGTCATCATATGCGACTACTTTGACTGTTGAGACTGCTGTGTCATTGTAGTGAGATGAGGTACATCTGGATGAAGGGCTGTGTGGTCAAGGGAAAATAAAAAAAAAATAGCGATTCTGTAAACACCGATTGCGCAGGGTGTTTCACAGGTTGCTCAGGAACCAAAGAGTGGGTTGTATCAGGAAAAAAAATATATGATACATAAACCAAAAGATTCCATCGTAAAAGATGGTATAGCTGGTGTCACGCCAAACTTCGCTTTCTGGAAGAGTTTACTACAACCATTTCACCTTGCATTAAAGGTATTCCTCCCACAGTCACACGGCAGCCGGAGCAGCTTACATGAGCCTGCTTTAACACTTTCAAGAAGGGACAAGCCGCCACATGCTCACATACAATTTGGCTCAAGTGTGTCATAACACTTCACTAGAAAATGCGCATGGACCATAGGTTACATGCCACAAATGAAGCACCGGGATTAAGTTCCACTCCGATGTTTTCTGATAGTAAGCTGCTCTTTCTTTAAACTGTGGCTACTGTTTTGGTTCCTGCACATGAAGTAAATCCGGGGGACGGTATTGAGCGAGAGCTCCGTAACTTTTCTAAGCTCGTGATGACACCTTTTGTTCTTAAAATTTGAAACTTTTCCTTTTGCTCCTTGTTACATTTAATCACATTATCTGATTCGGTTGCTCCCTGTGACGCAATCAAACCAATGCAAGAGGCTGAGAGTGCTCTGACTTGAGGTTTCAGAAACAACAGCTACCTCTCCACTCCAGCCCCTGAGAATGGGCTTTTAATGAATCCTGAGAACTGCTGCACACGGTGCACCCGACGCCTGAAACAGCAGAGTGGCGCAGACGCACCGTCAGCCTCCAAACCTAAGCCACAAATTATGTCTGGTACATGGAAAAGATCATGTGGCCCTGCAGTGGAGTAGGGGTGGTGAGAATGAGGAGTTTGGTGGTAACTGGGTTGGGATTGGACGGATACGATTTACATTCCTCTCCAGGGATGTGATATCAAGACAAGGTCAGACCAAGGCTAATACATAAGACTCTGAAGAGAGGGAGGAGGAATCTAATCTTTGCTCTTCACTCAAAATGACTTTTTTTATGTTGAATACAACACCATTAACTTTTTTGACACGATACAGTCGGTCTCACGTCATATCAATCATATCATATCATATCACCCTCGTATTTCTCGATCTGTTTGTCTAATTTATGTACATGGTCATGCTCCGGAGGCCTTGCACGTGGTTTATCAAAAATCTATACTGCACATTGAGATGTTTTCAATGCATTTTTGGAGATTGTGCCTCCCAAGGAAATACCTCAAACTCCATCATCCCATAGCACATTCCATCTCATTTGAATAGCCGGTGCACAGACTAACCTCAGTGCCCAGAGGAACCTCATTGTAATTGCAAAGAAATGTAACACTCTAATCTGAACTGAGTATTCTAGTCACACTTGGAGCTGAAACAAAGTTGACTTTTCTACGCTGGTACTTCAGGGGCAACTCTCCCATGGATATCCGATTCAAAGGATCTATAATATTCACATCTATAATGCATTTTGTTCACTTGTATATGCACGTTAGCTTCTGAGACAGAGGAGGGTTTCTCCGACAGCAGGAAGGGAAAAATGTCCTGACAGCCTAAAGAGATTAGTGTCCATTACCAAACAAATTTCTGCTACCACCTACAACACTTATGACAGCCTTCAGCTCAACCCTCATAGGAGCCCTGCAAAAAAAAAAAAAACCCAACACGCTTTTGTCCCCATGGTCATGTTCCCTCGACGCCAGAATGAAACAAGCTCTGTTTTCTTGGTAGCTGGGCCCGAGTAGAGGGGGCGACTGTGTTTTAAGAAGGGTGTGGGAATCAATTATCCCACTAAAGAGACATGCAGGACCAGTGGGTATTGCTTGGGATTAGTGTCCATTCTTGTCATGTACTGACAAACCCTCTGGCTGATCTTCTTAAAACCAGGTGTTATGGAGAAGCAGGGCTCTTACTGGGGGCCTATTTTGAAAAACTGCCCTTTAGGAATGACTGACAAGCTGATAATGCTGAAAATGGTGCATTCCTGTGCTTTCTCCTTAACCTGTGTGAATTTCTCAATGATATTGAGCACAAACTTAAATCATGCGCATAGCAAATTCATAAGACTTACAGCCTTGGCTCTGACTGCCTTGACTAATTCTGTTATACAAGTATGTATCTCTTATCTTGCATGAAAACGGCAAAGCAGTATTCGGTTTGAATTTTCTTTTCTTTTTTTTAAGGAATGCTTCAACATTTAGAAAAATGCACTGATTTGCTTTTTTGCTGGAGAGATGGATGATAAGATAGATTCCACTCATCAACATAACATAACATAACATGAAACAAGATATCAATAACACTACATAACATAACATAACATAACATGAAACAAGATATCAATAACACTACATAACATAACATAACATAACATGAAACAAGATATCAATAACACTATATAACATAACATAACATAACATAACATAACATAACATAACATAACATAACATAACATAACATAACATAACATAACTTATGGCTATCGCTGCCTCTGTCTAAGATATAGTTTGAATCATGCAGCTTGGAAGTTGCACTTTTGTATGGAGCAACAAATGAGATTTAATGTGTTAAATAAGTGACACTTTAAGGTGCTGGTAATTTGACAGTCAGGCTAGCCATTTCCATCCGTTTCCAGCATGTATGCTAAGCTAAGCTAACTGCCTAAGATTCAATGGACAGCTATGACAGTGCTGTCAGTCTTCTCATCTTACTGTCCGCCAGAGAGAGTAAACACATTTCCCAAAATGTCAAAACAGCCTTTCACAGTGCAGCAGATCAACCTCTCACATACACTCCTACTCAAATAACACACAATGCAAAAGCCGAATAACTGGTGATCAGTTTACAGCAGGGATCACAAGAGATCTAGTATCATATGAGACACACAACCAAATTATCAAATTTACTGTCTTTTGATCTCTAATTTCAGGCTCTATTTTATTTACACACAGTTAAGTGGAAACTTGGCCCAGCGGAGCCAACTTGGCCCATCTGCGGCTGTTCGTCATCTGCGGTGAAGGGGCTGAATATTGTTTGAGATCGGGAATGAATAGACTTCATCCCAAATCCTGGCAGAGGCGCTCCCCAGGTGTAGCTGAGCAAACCTGGACTCTTCCCAAGTTCAGATACCTCTCTCTTGACATGCCAGATATCAAGGTGTGTGAAGACACAAAAGATGTCAGGTGGTAGCTGAGCCATTGAAAGGTGTTTACACAGGATTTAAATAGGGTTGTCTCTGACTAAAGACATTCTCCGCTGGCAAACAACCTGCAGGTATTATTTACGAATCAAGAGGTCAACTTAGTCAACAAATCTATCGTACTGCTTCTTACTCATTATTGCTATCATGCTGGTGAAATGCCGGGAGCCACTGCCATTCAACCATCTTTTACAATTTGAAGTGATGCATTCAAATAGGAAAACAAACCATGTCATGTGCTTTTATGTATTTTTCATGACTTTCTAACGCAAGAGTGTCAATAGTGTTCGCATGTTAGGGGAGGCTTTCTGTAACAATAACTAAATGTTTCGGTAATCTCCAAATCTTATGCAATCAAATGCGTAGGAAGAGTAAATATTTTTCAAGAGCAGGCCTGCCAAAGGGCTCAGATTACTCGCCAGAATGATTGATAGTTTGCCAATTGATTTACCGTACTCAATATGATATTTTGCAAAGTGATTAAAGGTTTCTTCTTCAGCTCTTGTGAAACCGCCTACGGTCATTCTCGCGGACAAATTTGCTTTTCTCAGTGTGAACTGCCGATGAACTCACCTCAGTGCATGTGCGTGGCTGAGGAGACCTGATGGCTGTGTCTCGCAAGAGGCAAGACCAGACTGATATTTAACTTCAACAGACAATCTTTAACCAAAAAACCTTCCACACAGGAAGCCTTTTTCTGCTGTATATGATGTCTTATTGACTGATAAAACTGACACTGATATGATGATATACGAGGCGTATGAGTGGTCATATGCCTCGTATATCATCATATATCACCGTATGATCACTCATATGCCTCATATATCACCATATCAGTGTCTAGAAGTCTAGAAAAGTGTTGTGAAACACTGAGTGGGACTCAAGTCAGCAGTGATAGAGAAGCAGCTATTTGAGAAAATGCCCTTAAATAATCGAAATGCTGCAAAATGGCCCTTGTGGGTGAATACACATCAACTGTGAAGATGAGAACTTTTAAAATCTAAAAGGCAATTCTAATGCCAAAGAATGCCCAAATATACATAAATAAACAACATAAGAATAAAACACTTAAAAATAAACTAATAACAAAAGAGCGTCAAGGAGCAAATGCTGACATCACTGCCAATGAGAAGACAAACAATAGAAATTACTTAAACTGAGGAAAATAAGTACTACAAACTACAAAAACATATTTTGAAAAGTAAAAAGTACTATTGTGCTATTTTTAACCAGAGAAAATATGTCACAACATGACTTCAGAACAGACGCTGACAAAACAATGTTAACTTAAGATACACATTTATCACTCTAGACCACAGCACAAAAATGAACCGTCTATTTCAGCCAATATGGACGTCTAAACTGTCTGCAATTTGTTAATTGTTAACAGAGCGGACGGACACGGTTCACTTCATCTACGTGTGACGAACTGACAATCTTGAATCTGGCTCAGTTTCTGGTGTCAGAGCCTTGGTTGGGGCTGTAGATTTTACCTTGTACAAACCACAGTCAGGTAAAGGACCGATGAGTCAGGCAGACTAAACACAGCAGCAAACAGGAGTATCCTGCAGATGGGACCACCTCTTTCTGGAGTTCTCTGTCTTGATTGGATAAAGTGGACAGGGATACCACAGAAATTAATTTCTGTTTTACTGCATGCGAGAGACATGGGTTACTGAACAAACACTCGATAACACTGATGTGTTGAAATTGTTTGCTGTTTAAAGGTGCAATATGTGAGAATATGCCACCTGTAATCATTAATTTACTGCTTATTGTAGCTGCTGCTAGCTAGTTAGCTCAGTTAGCATTGCAGCTTCTCCAGACGGAGAGCTCGGGGAACCTGGGGTGTGCTGGTGCAACTGGGCCGGAGCTAGCTGGTTAGTGTGCTAACTTCAGTAGATATGTGTTTAACATAAAACATAGACCACATAACACAAAAAAAATCTTCACATTTTGTTGTTTGTTAAGGTCGTTTTTGAATGTTTTCAACTAACAGTCGTACGTATTGCATCCTTAACACTTATTTCGATAAAGAAAATATCATTCAGCAGCTTTGTGCACCATGTAGTTTTGGGGAAGACATTTTAATCAAAAGAAAACTAAATTCACCAAGTGTTTTTTTTCTTAAAGCACAATACAATCTCATACTGATTCACTTTGTTTACATTTGGCGGACCCTGCCACCTTCGTAGCTCCAAACAGTGTTTTCCCCTGAGAACAGCTGAGAAATACAAATATTTGTGTTTAAATATTATTACCTCATTAATGTAGTAAATATCAAAATCCTGAGTTTGAATTTCCTCTCCAGAACTACATAGTGCCCCTTTAATAAAACCTCCATGAGTAATATAGCTGTTCTTCAAATTTTATTTGGCACCAGTGGATAAATAAACACATTCAGAGTGATGAGATGACGTGTTGTAGAGTGGAAACAGGTGAGCCTTGAGATTCTGGCTTACCTTCGCTGTCCCTCGGGCACAAATAAGTTTGAAATCCACGCACTGCTCTAGGGAAATAGAGAGGTTGGTATGTCAGCACAAGGACTAGTATAACTCTGTTATCCTTCTTTTCGTGTTATACAAATTCAAACATTTGCCATCCTGGAAATAAACTCTCACTGACTGGAGGTAAGCAGGTATTTCATCAGATGCAGGCCAGCTCAGACTGACTGCAGCCGCAGAGGAGAAACTCTCATGCCAGTCATAAACGAAGACAAGTGAGAAGACTTCCCTCTGAGTGGTCTGAGAATCAGCTCTGTGTGTGTGTGTGTGTGTGTGCATATATTGCCATATTACTCTCTCTCTCTCTCCTCCCCCTCTCTGTTTCTCTCTCTCTCTTCTGATGGGAGGAGCGCAGCGCAGCTCCTCTCTGTATAAGAAGTGTTGAACGTTCAACAAGGGATTTTACACAGCTACTCAGGAGAAACGAAATGATCTGCCCTGGAGCCGCAGCAAAATGCTGGATGGACACCTACTCCTGGGATGGTTATCGTTCACAGTTATAGTCTATCTTCTCAACTTGCCTGGACCGACCGCGGCGTATTTCGGGTAAGCAGACTGACAGCACTGAGTCCGTGATGCAGCTTTCATTGATTTGATTGGTTCCTGAATTACAAACCAGGTATCAACTTTTTTTTTTCTTTTCTTTTTTTCTTCTTCTTTTTTTTTAGTTCCTTCTGCTGATATCTCTTGTACAGACGTGTATCTGAGAGTCTGTTTAAAAAAAGAAAAAGAAAACCAGACGAATTCTGTTTAAAAGTTGTTTTTGATTTTGCGTTCATGTGTGCGGGTCAGTGAGGTGTCACTTGGCCGGCGGTTGCGCAGCGCAGCGCCGCCTCACAGCTGGTGGCTGCAGCAGGTTGACCGGCCTCACTGGGAGCCGCTGACAGTTACGCATGTTTGTAACAAGCAGCATCTCACACACGGGAGCTTCTAGGAGTAGTGTTTGACTAGGAGAGCTCACCAGACCCCCACCCACCCACCCATTCTCTCCCTGACAATCGAGCCAGCGCCCACTGTAAAGTAACCTCTCCCCTCCCCTGGCACGTTTGAATGGCAGGTAGCGGTCGGCTGATTATTTTGCTGAAACACTTGTAAAATCATATCCTCACTCGACTCTGAAAACAGCCGCGGAGCGAAAGGTGAGTGCATGTGCCTCAGACCCAACAGCTGGTAACAATAAAAGCAATCTGACTGACTGAACTGGTGGCCGAAACGTCTGCTCAGCTTGCACAGAAAAATTCCCCCATCCAGCATAAACATCACACAACTCTGCTGGCAGCGTTTTCTCTCTCTCTCTCTCTCTCTCTCTCTCTCTCTCTCTCTCTCTCTCTCTCACACACACACACACACACACACACTCTCTCTCTCTGCTGCCTCCATCAACTTTAAATAACCACTTGGAAACACGTGTGAGGAAATCAATCTGAGAAATTAAGCGTTTCATGAATCATGTCATGTTCACAATAATGTTTAATTTAGAAAAAGAGAGCGAGGGTGTATATTTCAAAGTCATTTCCCAGGGAACGCCTTGGATTTTTTAAGGTGTAGCCCACAATGACCTCCACTTTTTCAGAGCTCTTACTTTTCCCTCTCTGTCTTGGTTACAGAGTAACATTTGCCCCCCCCCCCCCCCCGCAAGGTCATTCAAATGAGGTCAGCATGTCAGGTGAGAGAGCAGGTCTGGGTTTTCACCTGGATAAACTCCCCCCAAAAAGTGATGCCCCCAGTCTTTGGAGTCGGACAGAGTGAAATGGTAGCCTTTAGAGCTGAAACGGGATCTCGGCGCTTTTCCACGTAGTATCCACAAATATCTGCGTTGATGGGTGTCGTTAGTGCTCCCCTTTGCTTGGCTGCAAGCGCGGAGACAAATGGCCGTGTAGACTGTGGAGTGATGACACTTGAAGCCTTTCCAGCAGAGTCGAATTTATGGTAGGTATGGGTGTTGTGCCCGGTCCAGGAGTGTTAGGTGATCTGGGAACTGTTGTGGATCTGCAAGAGAGCACAGGAAGTGTCCCCTCAGGGCCCCCGTTAGGCTGGTGTTGAAGCAGGTTTCACCTTTTTCCCCCTGAAGACAGAGGCCGGTATCTGTGAAAATCTTTTGAGAGTGCAAGAAGCGACAGCGACTGTGGGAGAAGTGAATCATTTTCTAGCCGATTGTTGTATTTGACTCACAGCGTTTCATGTCTCTGGGTAAATGTTGTTCCTTTCACTCATCTGAATGATGCAAGCCCGCTCCTGTAATAGCTCCGTATGATGGAAATATCTCAGCCGTTCTCGGTGGAACGTCATCGTGTGTAATGCTCATGCACGGATCGAGCACTTTCCCCCGTCCCTGTCTTCGGTTTCAGCTCTAAAGTTGCGCTGGAAGGGACAAATGTAACCCCCGGCTCTCTGTTTCTGCCTCCCTCCCTGTTGCAGTGTCGCCCTTGGCAGGCGGCGCTGTACCGAGGCTGACGTGCCAAACTGGCACTCGCGTCGGCCCTAATGGTCCTAATGGTAATGCATATTTACTCATTCAGTTAGCACTTGTTTTCAATTCCCTTCGTCGGTCTGTTCTCTATCTGTGGGCCTTAGCAGCGCCGAGAGACATGTGGTATTACGATACTCCAGATTTATTATTCCGCGGCCCATGGTGAGGTGGGAATATGAATGAGTGTCAGTGAATGATTTAGCCCTGCAGCTGAGGAGCATGAAGCATGACTGAAAAAGAGCCTGCGCAGGTGACACAGATACAAAATGTGAACTTCCCGGAAACTCGACACCGGTGACGCTCCGGCACGGACTCCTGCTCGGCTTCGACCGCGCGGGACAGTCTCACACAAACCTGTCCAAATAAATATTCCACGAGCACGAAGGCATCCTAGGGCCTCTTGAGTACTGATTTACTCAAAATAGAGGGTCAATGTTGCATACCCAATTTCCAGAGTGCGGTGGAGCGTAAGTGTAACATAAACACAATCTCTCCTGCCCATAGTCTGCGCAGCCGAGGGTGGGGTGGGATTCCTGGCGTAGTCAGGCACCCGCTTAAATTGTCATCCTTTGCCACAAGAATGTGAACGCTCATTTTCTCTCCCTTCAGCCTGTTGTGGCAGGTGCTGGTTCTGCTGAATCCCTTATCATTAGGGCTCGCACCGGGAGACGTTCGCTCAGCTCACCTGACTTAATAGGTTACGGCACCTTGATGGGATATTGTGTAAACCGTCGCGGGAGGGAGGGTATTTGTTTGCCCAGTTGACCCCGTCGAGGCTCGGAGTGCTCCTCGAGACGACTCTGTTGGTTTCAATTTGAGTTTTTCGGTAAAAGGCATGTCATTCTGTGGTCTTGTAAACTGTGCTGAATGCGAGTCCTAACACTGAGTCAAGAGTTTGTTTTTATTTAGTTCATGTGCGACATATACAGGAAGGCTGCCCACAGTCATGCGACTGGGATTTACCGATCGCAGAGGCACCGCAGCATCCGGAAGAAGCGAATGCAGCGGTCACTGTTTAATCACTGCAGTATCTTCAAACACTCCGTCATCGGCGTGTTCCTGGAGCAGAGCTGATGCCTTTTCAGATGGTATCATTGTTTTCAGCGCTCCATTAAGTGAGGCAGCACGCCAAAAAAAACAGGATAACAAATGGGATGTGTGTAAATTTACTGAGGAGGAGTGATTTTTCAGTTTGCAGCTGTAAAAGCTTTTTTATCACTCTGCTGAATTAGTTCCTGGTGCGTATCAAGCGTCAGTGCGTGTTTCGGAGCTTTAAAGGAGCCTCATTCCTCCAGCGGCACAGAAAATGTCATAAGTTGTTTTTTAAGCCGCTCCGTGTAAACATTTTCCTCCTCTTTCTCCCCTCCCGTCTGCTGGTTTTTGCCTGCCTCATGTGCGTGCCGGCATCCCTGCAGTGGTTTGTGGGGAGCTGCTGGGTGATTACCACTCATTAGGAGCAGCAGAGTTTAGTGTGGGCTCAGGCTGGCGTTGCCTGGCAGACAGTGGTGGCGGGCGTCTCATTACCAGGCCTTAAGGACTGATTAGCCCTGACGTGAAGCAGGGCGGGGAGCACCGTTGATAGAGGGATTTCCCAACTTCATAGGATATCCTGTGGCTATAGCCACACCTCAAAGGGTATCACTTTACTGCGAGCCAAGGAGATAGGATTCTCTCAGCAGCCGCGCTGTGACCGTGTAGCTTGGTGAGATCACACAAACCTGGAGGCTTAGATAACAGACCGCACAGCCTGTGAAGAGAGAGCTTTGTTTTCTTTATATTTCTGTTTGATACATCCGGATTTTGAGCTAAGCCGTGCTTTGCTTTGAGTGCCCTCCTGTAGAACATCCCTGTGTGAGGGCCGGCTATGGCCCATGGATGCCACAGGGTGGTGCAGCGAACTTCTGAGAGTGCAGGACGGTCCTCAATCAGCACTTTGTAACCTTTTTTGTGTAACACAAGGAGAGTGGGAAATGAAATTTTGAAAAACATCAAATGCAAAGGCGGCCAAGTCCGTGTAAAAATAATTTGGGGCGAGGAAAATGGCTCTGCACATGCACAGCTGTGGTCAACCTGCATGACATGTACGAAGTGTCTCTCAGCTTCAGCTTACAGAGCAAAAACTCACCTCTCTGCGCGCAGCGGCTTCTCTACAACTGAGTCACGCACAGTGTTTCTGTTTATTTTGCAGGTTGACTCATCAGAAATTGCAAAGTGGCACACACCTTTGTTATGAAGGTTTCAGTGGTGTCTGTAGCGGTTTGTTATAGGGCTCCTGCTGTATAATAACATGGTTTTTCTGAATATTTTCGAAGATTACATGGTTTGGTAGGGCTTTTAAAATGTGTTTGGCCTGCTCACATCCTCAGGACTTACAGTTATGGTGTCATCAGCGGGCCGACGAGACCGCAGCGAAGACATATTCGATTTTAAGTGCGCTGTCCCGCGCAAGCCATTGGTGGACAGTCCGAAGATACTGGGAAAGGAAACTCCCTTTGAAGGGAAACTCTTGTGTTGTTGGTGAAGCTGTACACGCATGATGATCTTTGCAGATGGAGCTGGAGACATGGGCAATTTGCAAAACAGGAAAACGAATATAGACTTGAGATACTTTTAGTGGTCGGTGCATTGATGAGATGATGCTTGTTAGTGCGACCACTATGCTCTGTGTTTTCCATCCTTGACCACAGGCGTTTTTTTTTTTTTCTCTGCCTGGTTTGCGGGGATGGAAGAGACATGGCACTTAACATGTGCCAAGATTAGCGGATCGACAAACCCTCACTTAAGGCTTTGGTATTCAAGAGAACATCAGTGAATTTCTCATGTGCGACTTTGTTTTTTGGGGTCCGTTTTCGAAATTTAAAACGTGTTTTTTCTGCAGCTGCCGACGTTTAATCTTGGTTTTTAATCTCATGCACCTGTTTGCAAAGGCTTCAAATGAAAAGGATGAAAAGAAAGTCGACCGTACCTTTACAAAACGGCAGGGTACGTCTTTTATTGCACTTTATCAAGGCGATCATCTTGCATAAACACGAGCCTATAGAAGCCTGACCTGACATGCACTCCGAATCTCCACTCAAAATATGTCTGTTTGCCAAATGGGTGTTATTACATAGACTAAGGTTTGCCTCAAAAGGCATATTTATCCATAAAGCCTGAGCATTAGTTTGAGTGTGGACACAGTCAGACGTACACCGACATGAATGGGCCCCAGGCGCGGCAGACCTTCCGAGCTCTGATTAACCCTGCAGGAGTTTTTGTTTCTCGTTGAAAATGGCTCATTTGCATGACTTCAATCAGCAGCTAGTTGTCAGGAGCCGAACATTCTCACCCCAGGCGAGTTAAGCTGCACAGAAACTCATGCTACTGAGAAGTATTTGTCAGGCGAGGGCCAAGAAGCAATGTCTCTACCTTTGAAATTACTGTCATAACAAGTGTTTGTGCTTTGATATTTCAGAGGAGATCAAAACTTGTTTCTTGGCAAAAGTGCACACATTCTTTCTCCAAGTAGATGTACGGATACTTGTGTACTCAGAGTTAAAAGTATCCCTCTGCAGGACATTTCTAGGGCCGTTTCTGTGCAAAGCTAACTGAAGTCTATTAAACTTAATGGTGGAATCAGTCGTATTTTAGAAACATCATCCGAAAGGTAGTCGATTGTTGAGTCTCATGGACTCCCAGAACGTCAGTGCCAATTTTCTGTGTTGGTAAAGCGTCTCGAGCAGCAACAAACTGAGAAAATTTGAAGATTCTGGTCTTTTCTCCCCATTCTAATCTTCCTCTATGTCTGTTTTCTGTGAAATCAGTCTTGTCATGTATGGAAGGCGGTGTGCAATGACACACAATTAATAATAAGAAATGAAAATTCCCCTCAGATGTGTTCAAAAACTACAGTAGCGAGCCCGTTCAAGAAAAGTACAGATACTTGAAAAAATACAGTACATTTACAAAGTATCTGCGCCTCGTTATCTCCCCACCTCTTATGCGTTCCAGGAAAATAATAATCTTTCAGGAGTAAGGGCAAATAATTGTTAATGAACTCTTGTAGTTACTGAGGCATGAGTGATTAAAAACAGCTACTGTTTTGTTTCGGATTTTGCGGTTTGACTTTGCATGCTCGGGTTTATTCACAGAGGTGCTGCGGCAGGAAAAGAACCAACCTGACATTTCCAGTCCCTGCACAATTAAAAGATCTGCTTTGTCGAATTGCACCAGCGGGTTTTGCTCTCTCACCAAACAGCCGTCAGTCTGGGTCTTGTGTCAGCATGTGCGAATCGGTGCGAGCCGAGTACAGTATGTGTGCCTGAACGTGTTTGGTGCGTCGGTGGGCTGGTACAGGGCTGCTCTGTGCCATGGTGTAGGCTAGAACAGGGGAGTCATGTGGACACACTGCTGCGCGCCCAATCTGTGCCAGTCACACAGTGACTATAACTGAGCTGCTGACCTTAGAAGCCTTGAGTTCTCACATAGCAGTTAAACCTCTTACCATGCCCCACACTCCCATTCCCAAACCCGGGTCCTGCAGCCCTACCGCTCAGCAGCTACCAGCGCTCGCATTCACGGCTGTGGATTAAAAAATTAGGCCGAGCAGTAACTCCCCCCCCCCCATTTTTTTTTTTTTTTTTTTTTAGGAATTGAAAAAGAGAGCTATGTTTCTGGTGCGCCTTCTTGTGTCGCACTCGCGCGTACGAGAACTTCACCCGATCAGTAAAGTTAGAGGGAGTAGCCCGACGCGGCCTGTTGTGGGCTGTAAATGAGCAGAAAGTGACAGCGGATGATATAACATTGGGTCATATCCTGTTAAGTCATTCAAGATAGCAGACTTTCCCCCCGCGCACTGGTGCCTCCAGACGTTGCATGACATTCACACTACGCAGAAAGGCTCATTACTCAACTAATAATGACTTACTAAGTCTCGGGCCACTGCTGCTTTGTTTCCAAAGTCGTTTTGTCATGTTACTGTACTGTGTCAGTCACAGCTTGTTAGAAGTAGTCACAACACCCAGTGCTTTCGACCGGTGACTAATCTTATCTTAGCCTCATACATAATCGTTTACTCTTTCCCCCATTTTCTGGTTTTAACGACTCGGGGAATGAGCGGTGTCACTCGTGGCTGCTGCCGGGGAGAAAACGCGAAAAAAAGGGTTTAAGCTCGGGGTTTTCTTTCCTCTGGAGGTGGACAACAGCCTGGAGACTCCCTGTACCGGAGAGTCATTCGACACTGATTCATGGTTTCTTCAATTATTCACGTTTAAGCTGTGGAGCACATTGTCAGCCGTGGGTTGGAGCGGGCCAGCGGGAAAACACCACACACACTCGCATTCCTACAACCTCTGGCATGGCCCGGGCTGTGATACACCAGATGGGACTTGGGCAGGGTGGTCTGAAGTTCATCCAACATTTCTGAGAAAAGCACACACTTTTTTCCCCCCCAAAAAGGAGCATTTTTAAACACAGCGAAGGCAGGCAGGAGGAAAAAAGTGAAAGGGAGAAAAAGGAGATCAGCACCACGAAAAAAAAAATCTTCAACGTTAAATGTTTTAAAATATGTACGGATTAATCTCAGGTGAGCGCGGCAGTTTGTCTTCCCGACAGTTGAGCTGTCCCAGGACTACACGCTCGCGTCTGTCAGTGCCGCTGTGTAGGTTACGTTTGGTAGACGGCGGTGGTTTTGTCTAGAGGGGGCCTTTGTTTTGAGCCAACAGCTGGGCGGAATGATTGGCATTCGTTTAGAGTAATTGACCAGTGGGAATAGGGGAAGTTCGCAGAAAAAGGGAAAAAGAGGAGAAGCAGGGGGGGGGGGTAGTTGTGATCCAGGAGACACCAGACCACACAACCTGCAAGTTCAGGCTGATGGAGGAACTGTGGCTTTTGTGCTTTTTCTGCCCGGGCGCGTTCAGCCACGACTGACTGTTGTAGGTGTTGACTTAAGGTAGTAAGAGCCCATATGCACACACATGCACACACACACTCACGTATATAGTAGCTACACACACACACACACACACACACAAAAGCATAGCCAGCACCTGTTAGCCTGGTGGAGGGGAGATGATGAGCAGACAGTGGCTGAAAAAAACAAAACACGTCACTGCTTTGCTGATCTTTCAATTTTTATGTGTATAACACAGAAATATGTTGGTTTTGATTAGCGTTTTCGTTTAGTTGTAAAATCTAAGCGAGCCTTTTCTTTGGAAACACGATAGTTTCATTCTCCTGTGTCACCTGCAGAAGTTGCAAACTCAAAAGTTGAGTGTTATAAAAAAAAGAAGATGATAGATGCCCCAGAAGTGAATTTTTAAGGCGTAACATGAGGCAACATTATTGTTAAGGATTCAATAAATGTTTTTTTTAAAAGGAACAATTCACTCAAAACTCATTATCTACTCTGATAGCTATGTTTTGTAGTCCACAAAACATTTCTTGAGCTTCACGGCAAAACAGCGCTGCAGCCTTCTTCTTAACAACTGTACAAAGTTGCTAACAAAGTAGCCGGGACTAGTTTTAAAATGTACAAGAGACTAGGATCATGCCAGACGAGTCCCCTCGTATTCCAGTTGTTTAAGAAAGTGTTTCACACTGCGTTCGTGTGAAACTGCAGAAAATGCTTCGTGGACTACGAAACTTCACATGACTTCCCGTCAGCATGAGGGCAGATAATGACCTGATATGTTTAGGTGGACTGTTGAAAAATAAATTCAGCACTCTGTTGGACAAACTCTGTGAAGGGAACACTGTTTCTAAATCACCTAAGACGTATCTTTGGCATTTCTGCACTTCGATTTATTGTACTAAGATAACTGTGATGAGCTGAAATTGGCTGATGTATCACCCTGCTCCAGCTGTGACCAAACACACCAAATGTTACTTGCCCCAAAACATAAAATGTAGTCATTATCGACTCAACGCCATGCTGAGCGAAGCATTAGCGCGCACCCCGTCCAAAGTGGGTGCACGAGTTTGACGTCTTTTCGAATGAGTTTGGATTCAACAACGATGTTTTGCTGTGAGGCTCCAGAAATGTTTCATGGACTATAAAACTTCATTGGACTTTTCATCGTTTTGGGTGAACCTTCTCCTTTTAATCTGTTGGTTCTATTTTACGTTAGGTGATGTTTATAAGATGTCAGAAAATGGTAGAAAAAATGACCCTTTGCCAAAGGTGACAGTGAAGCAAGTCCTCACATTTCTAAATGCTGTAATCAGTGATTAATCAATTGTTTGACAAATTCTTTCAGTCCTCGATCTGATTTTTGTAAAGTTTACAGTTTGCTCTGCTTTAGCCTCCAAAGATTAATCCGTACCACATGGACGGAGCTGCCTTTGTTTATGTTTCTTTGTGTGAGCATATGAATAACACCAGCAGCTATATGTGTCTGTACCCTATACACATGGCGGGCAGTTCAGTTGGGCCAAGAAAGTTAAAGGAGCAGAGATGAAATGTTTTCCACTATCTAAGAGTTTAGGTATTATTACACTCCTCTAACTATTTACATACCGAACAAGTGAAGAACGAGCTGAATTACCAGCTGAGAGGCGCTTCCAGGACTGTCATGTAACGCCAGAGAGGGAGAGATGATGCCGAGGTTTAGCACTAGTAAATGATTCCCTCGAGGGATCGACTGCGAGGCTCCAAGGTGTGAAACGAACCGTCTTCGACCGAACCCGCTGCATTGGAATATGTATGTAAAGTAAAACGTCACGGGCAATGGGAGGTGCTGACAGGTAGAGAGAAAGGACTAAACACACGGCGGCGCTCCCAAAATGAAAGACAGTGGAGGAGAGTGGGTCAGTGGTGTCTGCGGGGAGTGCGGAGAGGCAAGCGTGTGAATGGAAAAAGAGCAAAAAAAAAAAAAAAAAAGCTGAGCAAATATCAGCGAGAATCCCACCTCGCGTAGGATAATAATGACTTTTATATGCTGGTGTTGTATTCCACGTGTAATTTGTGTTGCTGTGCCAACACCTCAAACAACACCTCAAACAAAAACACCCACAGAGAAATGTCAACGACGTGAAAACAGCCCAGTCACATGTTCTTACGCTCTAAATCAGCGTGTCGGAAATACCGTGTAGGAGCCTCACTTACTCTTTAACAAGGGCGCGATCGGATGTCGCCATGTTGGTGTTGTTCCTGGAACATCGTCGTTATTGTTGAGAACATCAGAGCAGGGTCATAGCTTTGCCACTCAGGGAAAAAAGGCCTGCGCTACACACACGTGTTGAGTTATTCCCACAAACTCGTATTTCATGTTGTAAGTGTCTAATTTAACTTTAGACATGGTTTACTAAAGTTAACAAAGTTTTTGTTGCTGAATCCTGACAGAACAGCAACAGAAAACAGGAAAGAAACAGAAAAAACAGCTCAGAAAGTGAACTTTTGATGGTTAATAGAATTATAGAATAGAATAGAATAGAAATAGAATTCATTAAGGCTTTATTGATCAGTTATCATATTGGATTAGATTTTGGGTTACAATTCTGTTTGGTACTAATGGTGTTCTAAATGTTTGAATGATTAGTTGATTGATCAAAAAGCCAATTGACAGAAAATGTACGTGAAATTTTGAAAATGTAATAAATCGTTGGAACCATTTTTCGCGCAGTAATGCAGAAATGTTTTCAAATCAATCAAAATTAGTAATTTTCCTTCGTGTTGCATAACTCTTAGTTTTGGGTCCTAATTTTGGGACAAAACAATACCAATTAAACTACTTTTTTTTTTTTTTTTTTTTTTACAACTTTCCTGACATTTCAGAAACCAAACAATTAATTGATTAATGGAGAAAATGATCTGCAGATGAATCAGTGCAGCCCTAAAATGTACATTATCTATTTATTAATGGCAAATACATTGTTGATAAATGTCTTTGGTGCTAGTTCGGCTGATTCGACCACTGAAGAAGCCCATTATCATTACCTCATATCCGATTCATAAGGATTTATCAGATGGTATATTAATCCCTAATAATGCTCTTTACAAAGTGATATATGTTGTAGAATAACTGAGCCTCACTGAGTTGTCAGAGAGGACATCCAACTGCTTTTTCCATTTGTCCTTATAAAAGTGGTCGTCGTTATGGGGATAGCGATGATGATTTCCGTTTGGCTGAAGATTTCAAGCTCTGATCTGTAATGATTTTTGTGATTCAACCCCTGCACTGCTTTCCAGTTCTCCTTTCCTCTTAGTGAGTTGAATGAGTTCGTTCCTCAGCAAACAAGCAGAGTGAGAGTTTTTTTTTTTTTTGTGTGTGTGTGTGTGTGTTTTTGTCTTTTTTTTTTGCAGATCACCATATTGGAATGTGTGACAACCGGGGTCACGGCTCTGCAACCCGTGAAAATATTATCTCCGATTTCCAGCAAACCTGAATTGAAGACACATGATTGACATCGACTCTAGTTTTTAGTCTCGTAAATACATATACATATAAAAAAAAAAAATGACCCCACTAAAAGATTTTTATTATTTCACAAAGACAGAAGAGATGGGATCAGTGTACATCTGCGATACTATTTGACTCTCTCTTTCTGCTCTGCCACAGAGTGGAAACACGCACGGGAGTGAGCCAGTAGTTTCTTCTCTGGAGACGTCAAGTGTTTCTCCGCTCTCGAATCTCTCCCCCCTACATTTTGCCCCCCCGGGCCGTCTTTATAACTAGCTAGAAATATGCGTTTGTGTGAAAAAAAAAAAACAAAAAAAAAAAGAAGCCGCAGAGACAGTAGCATTAAGATCAGTGTCGTGTCATCTTTGGCCTCCCTCCAGCTCCACTCAGACCGTCTTTTTTGTCTCAGACAGGCAGACGTCACACAGTCAGTTGAGGCCTGTCACTCTCGCGGCCTCTTGTTTTGGCAGACCTGAGGACTTTTGGAAGATTTGACGCTGATACGTGTCACTGTGCATGTCTCCTCTGAGGAATGTGTGCGTCACGTTGGTGGTATTGAGTAAATTAAGACCCCCACTTGTGAGTCGGACCTCACTGCTGAGCTATGTTTAGTCTGCGGACGTATGTGGTAGTAAACGGCTTCCAGGGGTGGTGTGAAGTTGAAATACATGCTGAATTTTACACGTTATTTAATTCCCTGCTGGTGTTTTGGGGCAGGTACTCCACATGGCGCCATCATTCAATCCCTGACTGCTTGCTTGCCATAGAAATGTTGTGGAACGGTTGTAAGTCACATGTAACACGCCGGGTCGGCTGGGGTTGTTTGTTTTGGCACTTTGAACATGTTTCCTTGGCATTGTTAGCACAGTGCTTGATACAAAAAAAAGGGGAAAATGTTAGTTATTCACAGGGAGACACGGCTCTTGCGCATTGTGCTCGCCTCCTTGCCCTGCACGCCTCAAACCGTACATTTTTTTCCTCGCTAAGTGTGTTGGGAGAGCGATCTCTGTCAAGACACAGCTCGCCAGGTTTCCATTTGAAAATTCATACCTGTCAGAGAAGTTAAGGAAAGGCAAACAGGCTTTGTAAAAAGGAGACCATTTGACCCAATCTGAAAGCAAATCCTGATGCCTCCCTTTTTGAATTGACTGCTCTGACTTTTTAACCAGGCTGTGAATGCACCGTAAAGACAATTTTGCGTAGCATATGTGAGCTATTAAGTCCAACGGTATGAAACTGGGGACTCAAGGGAAAACGTTTCAGTCAGTTATTGGACTTAACAAAACAAATCTCTTGTTGGAGAACTACTGTGACCTTCTGCGAGAGGCTGAAGCAAATATGAGTGGTGACAGAATCGTCTCTGAATAACAGTAATGAAGTCAAAAATGTAAGTAATGGAGATCATCGATCAACACTTCTGGTGCATTAACTTAGCCAGTGTGGACATCCAGCAGGTGCTCGGCAGCTTTACAAAAATATTGTGGAATCATTTCTGTTACGCTGCCTGGCTGTGGTTACTCTTCACAGTCTTACAGTTGGACTTCTTTTCATTTATTTGGCTGAGCGCCCTGATAGCTCACCTGGTAGAGGGGTCGACCCGCACAGGGCTGAGTCTGGGTTTGATTCCAGCCCGTCGCCCCTTTGCTGCACGCTTTCCCAAGTCTCGTCCCAGCTTCTTCTCCCAAATTCTAAATGGCTATATTTACAGTTTATTTGACAGCAGCAGGTAGAGATTATTTTCATTACTGATTAATCTGCTGATTACGTTCATAATTAATCAGTTCATCAGTCTAAATGTAAAGAAAATGTGACAAGTGCCATCTTAGGACTCTTCATTTACAAACATAAGAGTAAAAAGCAGCAAATGTTCAAATTTAATAAGCTGGAAACAGCAAATGTTTGACAATTTTTCTTAAAAATTACATGATTAATCAAATCTACAAATAGTTGCCAGTTAATTTTCTCTGTCATCTGAATGATTTATCTAGAAATCATTGCAGCTCTACACTTTTTTTTTTTTACAAACAAACAAACAAAAAATTCATAATTGCCGAGTTAATCACAATTTGTTTGTCCAAACAGCAAGATTAGAGACAGTTTGGCTGCAAAAATTTAATTTTGAACAACTTTAAATGAGTTTGATTTAACATCTAAATGTCCAGATTACCATGAAGTCCAATGTAGAAGATTAAGTGTGATGTTAATCAGTTTTTCGTAAAGCCCAATATGTCACAAATCAAGCGTCTTGTTCACTTAATATTGACTGCTTTATTGTCTTAAAAAATTGCTGAAAAATGAATAAATTATCAAAATAGTTGGTGATTAATTCAATAGTTTAATAATTAACTGTTCAGCTCTGTATGTCAAAATAAATTGAATAATTCTTAGTAATGTTATTGAAGTACAGTACATTGAGCAGTCCTTGTTTACAATAAACAAACATAATTCTGCACTAACTATCTGTCAAGACACTTTTCATTCTAAGTCCTGCAATTTTCCACTGCAGTATTAGTTAGGTGTTAATCCATGCACAAAAGTGGCCTCTAAACGTCCCCAGTCCGTCTGCAAAAGGCACGTTGACTTGTGCTTTTGTGACTTCTGTAAATCCATTTATTCTTCAGTTTCACTTTAAGGGTGTAAAGGAGGCCAGAAATTCCACATAATGAACAACTACGGTGCCAATCCTGTCAGTTGGTGTGACCAAAATGGTCACAGGCTGACAGTCATGTCCCCTGTGTGTGTTTGTGAAAGTAATGCTCTGCTTTCCCCATCACAACCTCAGAACGCTGGTCGTCGGTTTCGCCAGCTATGTGGCAGTCCCCGCTTTGTGTGTTTTATATACGCTTCCCTTAAATAAACTGACGAGAGGAGTGAAAGTCTACCACATGTTCTCCATACCATGTTTAGAACTGATACTTCTGCTTGTTAGTTTTCAAATGGCTTCCTGATGACTGGGGCTGACTTTTGTTATGGGGATTCTACAGCGAGAGTGTAAATCCTGCAGTGTGATCGTGTTTAAATCTATAGAGTGACACCCCCACCCCCTCCCTCACAGGACACGACATAAATATCAAACCAAGTGGCTACTGTTTCACATGCGTGTGGTCTGTCAAGTTCATTGTCTAAAGTATGTCGCCGTCCCAGCAACATGACTGAAGACTTTCCCCGTCTCAGTTTTCAATATTTCCGTGACTCGGTTTGGTGTGTGAGGTCTGAAACAAAAGGACAAAACGGTGTCAAGAAACTTCTTATGAAAAGAAAAGAACTCTTCCACCTCTGCAGAGAATTCGCTCTACACACAGACACGCCTGTGCTGGAGGTTGATCTCAATCTCCAGCAAATGTTGAATTCCCCTGAACATTAACCACTGAACAGCTGAATTCATTTGAACATTAACCAAACTTTTGAGCATTATATGCCCCAGCTGTGCTCCCTGAGCTGTTTATGTAGCATATCTTTGCAACTCTCATTGTTTATCCAGGAAGGTCAGCATCCTGTGCTTTATTGGAACCTCTTATCAAGATTATATGCTCTCCGTGCTCTGTGTTTTAACTGACCTGAGTGGTTCTGTGATCTTTGCCTCTAGGTTGACAGGTAATGAACCCTTGTCTATCCTGCCACTGAACTCTCTACCAGAGGAGAACGTGGGCAGGGCCCACTACAAGCTGTGCGACCGGCTCAAACTGGAAAAGAAGCAGCGCAGGATGTGCAGACGAGACCCGGGCGTGGCGGAGACCCTGAGAGAGGCCATCACCATGAGCGCCCTAGAATGCCAGTATCAATTCCGCTTTGAGAGATGGAACTGCACCTTAGAGGGGCGCCACAGAGCCAACATACTAAAGAGAGGTAACGAGCTTTCCTTTAATATTCACATAGAGGAAGGCAACTGAAACATCTTAGCATTTAACTCCCCTCTTCTAAGAAGCTGAATAAAGGATAAATTTGGTCAAAATTCAGTAACCAGTTCAGTTGGTTAAATTTCAGTCATTATATATTCACGCCCATGCCAACGTACAGTCGGATGAAGTTTTGTAGTCCACAAAACATTTCACAGCAAAACAGCGTCCTCTTTAACAACTGAAGTACATGGGGACTGGTTTTAAACTGGCAAAAACCTCAATAAGGTGGCTCTGTATAGCTCATCCAGTGTAGCCCGAGATCCCAAATTGATTTGTAAGGATAAAATACTGACAGCGTTTTTAGACCTAAATATTCACTGTAGCTGCTGAGCCAACAGCGTTAGCTGGCACTTCTTCTGAAGTGGGTTATTACAGCTAGTCCTTGATAGATTGTGCTAGGCAAAACTGTTTCCCATCATCTCATTCGTCGCTCTCCAATCTGCTTTTCCAGGATTTAAAGAGACAGCCTTCTTGTATGCCATCTCCTCGGCGGGCCTGACCCACGCGATGGCCAAAGCGTGCAGCGCAGGACGCATGGAGCGCTGCACGTGCGACGAGGCCCCCGACCTGGAGAACCGCAAAGCGTGGCAGTGGGGCGGCTGCGGAGACAACCTCAAATACGCCAACAAGTTTGTCAAGGACTTCCTGGGCAAACGTTCCAACAAGGACCTGCGCGCACGCGTGGACATGCACAACACAAATGTGGGCATGAAGGTAAGCGTGGAGTGTTTTAGAACCTTTTAGCCAGTTGTTTTGGCTTGTTTTTCATCTCACCGTTCACCAACGCTGTTTACAACCCTAACCTCCCTCTTTTAAAGAGAAACCAGGTGAACAACATTAACAAGAAGAAAGGTAACTGGAACATCAAGGCATTTAACTCCCCTAAAACAGATAATGGAAATAGATAATTAAAGGATAAGTTCAACCAAGTATGAAATTTCCGTCATCTACTCCCTCACATGCAGATGGAAAGTCAGGGGAATTATTGAAGCCCCTAAGCTAAATTATGCATTTTAGCACCTTTTAGTTTCCTCTTTTGGTTTTTCTGGCACCTCGACTGGACAGTGTTTTTCTCATCAACACTGTTTCCAGCCATAAACATAATCTCAGTTTGGAGACTAAAAAGCTTTGTTTCAAACTGCGTGGTGGAGTTTGAACAATATGGAGGGTTGACCATGCAGGAAGCACAAGATGCTTTTGAGTTGCATTATGGGAAGTTAAGGATCCAGTGTTTCTGTTATGGAGAATATAAATCAGAAAATCTCATCCTCGATTTGTTTCTTTAAGGTTGCCTTTATTCCCCATTTACTCTTCCACTGATGATCAAAGCTTGCATGTGACTTTTATTGACTCACAATTTGTACAAAACATTGAAATATGACTTGTTTTTGTTGTGGTAGAGAATTATTCGTTTAAACCTCAACAGTTTCAGAAAAATGTAGGGAGGTACTTGATGGAAAAGAATAAAGAAGCCACGTATCACAACTGTCAAATTAATAAGCCTTTTATTAAAGTAATAATTCAGCTGTTTCAAAGCAAAATAGTTACTTTGAGTTATAACACTCACATGAGGCAAACCAGGACACACTCATTAAGAAAACAGTTTGAATTGGGTCAGAGTTCACTTGGACTCAGGGACACTATTTAAACAGAAATGTTGGTTAATTGCTCACATGAATCAGTTAAACGGTGGGAAAACTTTGATAATATAACCCAGTCTGGTGCAATTATGTAGACAAACAGTAACGCGAAGTGCCAATTCATTGTGCGCCCTATCCCGGATATACTCTGCTACTGTATCCATGGTTTAAACATTACACCGCTGGTCAATGAATGTCGTCCAAGACAAAGCGCAGGGGCCAAATATATGGTCGAAAGTGACCAAAGAGGAATTTAATATGACCACAGGAGAATAAAATTGATAGAGTTATACACGAGGGCATCCCGGGGGAGTGAAAAAAACAGCGTTGGGTTTCATGTATCTCTGAGAAAAAAAGAAAGCTAATCTGATTAAAGTAATTGCCACTGTAAATTTGGTGAAATCTGAAAGTGCTCATTAGTCAATATTTGTTTTTCTCTCCCAGATTAGATAGGCAACCACTCTCATTTGTGCTCTGGCACAATGCAGCAATTGTTTGTGGTGAGCAAATATGGGTTTTTCATCTTGGAAGTGTTTTTAATAGTAGAATAAAAAAGAAGGAATGGTCTTAATCTGTCGAGCCAAAGCAAACTGAAGGTCTGGAACCTGTTGCTTTTCCTCGGCTTTTCTCATATTGTAGCCATTTTCAGTTCGGTTTCAAAATGAATTATAGCAGAGACACACTTCCCAAATGTTAGCAGATATAAAACTCTCCCAAAAGACCACTGCAGACTCTTCCTTTTCAGCTCAGCTCTCCAACATCCAATCTCTTGGGAGATTTCGTTTGTGATAAAAGATTTACAGCGCTGTTTGTGCTCCCTTCTTTCTTTTTTGGGGGGGATTTGCACATGCAGTGAGGTAGACCGCATTCGTTCAGGATGAATTCCCACACGGAGGACGAAACTGGAATGTGCTAGCCTCTGCATCCCCCCGACATTTAAAAGCTGACCTATCAAATTTTCTTGACCTGCTGGTGTGATGAATATGCACTTCCTGTTCCCCGATCTGTTTCACAGTCTGAGAAAGGAGCTGTAGATGCTATCCAAGCCCTGTCGAAGACAATGTGTTATTGTCATTGATTTTCGCACACACACACTGCTTTTGACACTGCGGTCGATGCTGGAGTGAACTTTGGCTGACTGCGAAGAGGTCAAGCTGCGTTAAAATAACGCGTTGTGGTCTTGTGTGGTTTTTTGCTGATGATCTCTATGTTTCACCTGCAATTATGTCTGATTTATATAAGACAAGGCTTTCTTTGCTATTTGCATGACATGTTCTTTGTGTGTTATGACACAGTAGTGCCCGGCTTCTAACATATGAAGGTCTCTTTCCCATGACTGTCTTGATGGAGCACTTTGCAAAACCCTCCCCTCACTCATCATAATAATAGTCGTTGAGTTTAATCAAATTGTCAGCTATGGTCATAACAAATCGATCCTCCCACCGGCATATATTCATTTGCTTTGTTATAAAAAGGCAAAGTGCTCTCTTCTTCACCATCAGAGTAACTTTGATGTTAGTTCACATTTAATAAGTGAAGCCTCTTCTTTCCCCTTTTATTATAATATCAAGAAAGAGCAGCGAATGTAATCATTTTCTTTACATTCCTTCCCAAACCACTGAACTCCGCCCTAATTGTCTAGTTGTGAGCATATTTTAGGTAATTTGGCTGTTTGAAATTCTGTTTACTAAACAAAGGCTCATTAAATCATGTAGCTTTCATCCTCACATTCCTTTATTGTTTCATGGCAGTTAAAGAAGACCTATTGTGCTTCACTGTTTCTTTTCCCCTTTCCTTCACTCTTTTTTATACTGTAGGTTCGTGTAGGTAGGTGCATGTAAAAGGTCAAAGTCAGCTCCAACAGAAGCCCCTCTCTCCCAAAGAAAACACTGCTCCTGAAACGCCTTCTCAGTAGTCCTGCCTTTAATTATGTGACATTGTGACATCACACTATATCACACGTGTGCATAATTTAATGCCTAGCAGCTAGTTTGACACTTACCAATGCACATACGTTGTGCTGGCTCAGGCACGTGTGAGCTGACCAATCAGATCAGACTGGATATTCAGGACTTTACGAGACAGGAGCTGAAACCGAGCATTTCAATTTGAGCATTAATGAACGTAAACCTATTCTAGTAGTATCCCCAAAATATAGTTATGAACTTGAAAATGATCATATATCACCTTTTAATAGCACTTTTTTTTTATCTCTGAAGGTGATCAAGGCTGGAGTGGAGACCACTTGCAAATGCCACGGAGTCTCGGGCTCCTGCACTGTCCAGACCTGCTGGAGGCAGCTTCAGCCCTTCCACGAGATAGGCAAGCAGCTGAAGCAGCGCTACGAGACCTCCGTCAAGGTGGGGAGCTCCACCAACGAGGCCACGGGGGAGGCAGAGATCTCCACAGGCCGGAGCCAGCCACAGCAGCAGCCCCTGCCTGGCCTGAACGATCAGATCCCTCGCACTATGGACCTGCTCCACATCGAGGACTCACCCAGTTTTTGCAGACCCAGCAAGTACTCGTCGGGCACGGCAGCCCGCAAGTGCTACAAGGACAAGAACTGTGACGCTATCTGCTGTGGGCGAGGCCATAACACTCAAAGTAGGGAGGTGACCCGGCCCTGCCAGTGCCAGGTGCGCTGGTGCTGCTACGTCGAATGCAAGCAGTGCACGCAGAGAGAAGAGGTCTATACCTGCAAAGGGTAAAATCAGTCACCTGTCAGCCCCTACGATCAGTGGAGCAAGTGAAAGATAGTTGTGTTGAAGAGGAGTGGTTGTTTTGTTCTCAAACAAGGTTTTCCTCCGCTGTCGGAACAGTGTTCTGCAAACAAAAGAGGAGCGAGCCAATGGAGAAGCAATAAGCACTTTGAGGGATTTCTGTGGGTTGGGTTTCAGAGCTCCTGTGGCCCCCGTGTCTGGGGCATGCAGATGAAAAAAAAAAAAAAAAAACCTTCTCAGACAACTGGGTCAACATCTCAAGCTTTTTTTTTTTTTTTATCACAACTTTGCCTTGAAGAGAGAAGCTTTTATTTTCCTATTAAAACCAATCCACAAGAAAACAGAGATTAGGGTCCAGATCCAACACGAGGACAACACCAACAGACTGGTTTCTGGGGCCTTGCCCAAAGAAGAATGGTGTGTGTGTGTGTGTGTGTGTGTGTGTGTGTGTTTGTCAATCTTTTTAAATGTGTGTGCTTGTTTGTGAGTGTGTAATGAGGGCATAATGAGGGGGTAGGGGTTTCGAATGACGACTTTTTATGGCAATGAAATCCATATTCAGAGACTGCTAAAAAGAAAAAAAAGACAGGGTGTATGATTTACTCTACACGCACATATTTACACTCACACACATTGTGTGTTTGCATATGTATGTACATAAATTCAGTTATATTGTAATGATATTATACAAGCCACTTATCTAACTATGTTAAAACAAACCACTAACCACACAAATGTTTTGTTGTTTGTGTGCTCTCGTTTTTCTTGTTTTTCTTCTTGATTCATGTCGACAAGGCCCTTTGGAAAGCAGCACACTTGCGTCCGTCGTCTTGCTGTGGATAATTTATAGATCCTTTGGGACTTCTCCTTCACAGGGAGAAAAAAAAGATCACATTTTTTCTCTTTTTTTTTGTAATAATATAATATGAAGCTGTTACTAAATGCATTAACAGGAAATAAGTAAACCAGTCAGTTTAGGCTATTCTCAGCCTTGAGCGAACCAGTGTTCAGGGAATAACTTAAACCACTATGACCATTTGGACAAAATAGGAAAGACGTTGTGCAAATACAAATAATATCAAAGTTGGAGATGACAGTGGCCTTGTTATTACAGCCGACATCAGTGCAACAGGTGATCACTTGACCAGCAAAAAGGTCCACGTGTGACTCAGATCAGAAAATTGTTGAGCTCTGTAGAGCTTAAATCTACTTACTATTTTTTTTTTCTTCTCTTTTTGTTTAACTTTTAATACTTTGAAGTTGTAAAGAAAACTGTGGAGAACTGGAGGAATGTAGCCCCCTACCATTTCACATCCTTCTTTCCTCTTCAGCTTCCACGATTTTGATTGAGCCATATTCAACACATGTAGACATGCAGCATGTGCAGAGGGAGCTGCGTCAGTCGGTCCAAACAGTATGGGGCAACGGAAGTGGTAATCTAACCTGACGTGTCTGCAGAGTTGCTCAAGTGAAGATGAATGCGCAAGTCTCGTAGCTAATATAAATGTATTTTATAAGACTAATATTTGTGTAGTGTTCAGCAAATCTGCTGTCTTCATTCAGGAGTCAGTGAGGTTTGTTATTATACATGATTTAATTTGCTTCTTTTTATATTGTTGCTTGGCACAAAGTGACACAGTTAACATGATGCCGCATACTGAACCCTGCCATGCAACTATAGTGACAGTTTAAAGGAGTAGTCTGACATGTTGGGGGAATACCATTGTTCACTTTCCAGCCCAGAGTTAGATGATTGATACTACTCTCATGTTTGTCTGGTAATCATATACTTAGTTTAGCATAAAGATGGGAAACAGGGGAAACAGCTAGCCTAGCTCTGTCTCAGGGCAACAACATCAGGCTATTAGCACTTCTAAAGCTAATTAATTCCAATGTTATATCCATGTTGTCCAATAAATAAACTACAACACCACAGTCGACAGCCAGTTAGCTTAGCCTATTTACTAATTATTAGAATTGTGCATATCATGTTTTCCAGGAGAATTCTAGGCCACAGCTAGCAGCCTGTTAAGCTCAGATTTAGCGTAAAGCCTGGAAATGCTCAAATAGTGGCATGATATATCTTGTTTAGTATGGTAAACATAATGTCACAGCCAGCAGACAGTTAACTTACTATAGCCTCAGCATATCAGCATATCTAAAGCTAGCTGATTAGGCTGTTATAGGTCGTGTTGTCTGGTTAATATAAGGCCACAGCCAGCAGCCAGTTAGCTTACTTTAGCTTAAAGACAGGCAACAAGCAAACAGCTTTGGGCTCTGCCCAAAGTCAATAAAATCAGCTTTTCAGCATGTATAAAGCTTACTGATTATGCTATATCTATGCTATATCTCACGTTGTCTTGCTTCTTTTTGCACATCAGTTTTTGAGTGGATTAAACGTGTTTGATACATAGTTTAGCATTAAGTCTGGAAAAAGCACAAAACAGCTAGCCTGGCATTGCCCACCGCTAAAGCTCACTCATTAGCATGTTATGTCTTGTTTAATAGATCCAAACCCAGGTGTAAGAAAACGCAAGGAGCATAGCGACATGAGATACAACATAGGTATTACTGAGCTTCAAAGGTGCTAGTTGGTGGAATTTTGCTACATTTAGCCAGTGTTTTTTCTGCTGTTTTCAACCTTTTTGCTAAGCTAAGCTGATGGCTCCATATTTACCGGCCAGGTATGACAGTGGTATCAGTGTCCTCATCTAACACTTGGAAAGAAAGCAAATTTATTCCCAAAAATGTTGGACTATGGCTTTAAAACATAACCTTGGAGTCAAAGATTTAATTTTATGAGAAATGCCTCTGTACACACAAACAATGCAGACAATAATATTTAATAATTGTATTCTCAGCACTCTTAGACCATTATGTTATATACTAGAAGATATGCCTTGTTTTAGATGGGTGTGAATTAACTACTGAGTGAGGGACCCAGCTTTGTATTATAGCGCCATTCACGCACTGAAGCCCAAAAACCCTTTAAAGTATTTTAAAAATCTGTATTTATGGATACAGTGCAGTGCAGAATCTTTTTTTTTTTTTTTTTTTTTTTAAATAAATTGTAAATAGCAAAGGTTTCTTCTCCTGTGGTATAGAGACAAAAAAGTGAGGCACATGTTCAACTCTCACAAGCACCTGAAACAGAAATTGATGGCAATAAGAAACTTGAGGAAACAGCTGCTGTAACAATACCGTTACAGATTGTAATCAGTTGATACAGCACCATGCCAAACATCCTTAAAAAAACTAGCTTCTACATTTAACGGATGGTTTAGTTTTTAAAGTTGATTATCACAATGTATTAGATACTTAACCACCATCCTTGACAGCAATATCATGCTTTAGGAAGCGAGCTTTGCACGGGTTATTTGTCCCGAGGAGATGAATTCCAAGCATTTTGATATGAGAAGGCATGCCAAATAAAGACTGGTCAAAACATATACATAGAACTTTGCACGCTACATGGAAACCATAATAGCTATGCTGAGACTCAAAGCATAAATGCCTGCTTCCCACAGCTTTCGGCGTGTGTGTGTGTTCTCCACACACACAGACACACACACACACACACACACCTCGGCCCCAAACACACTGAGGTTCTCGACTATTGATTCAAAACAGGCATGACAGGAATACCAAATGCACACCGAGTGCATTTTTTTGTTTGTTTATAGATTGTACATAGGCCTAAAAATGTCTCCCTGAGAAAGAGGAGCATGATGCAGCAGCCAGTCGTTTTTTAATTTTTGTTTTTTTTTTATGTCAAAGCCGTCCATATTCTCAAAATCCAAAAAAACTCTGCACTGTTTAGTTGTCAGTGGATCATGTACAAAATTCTGTTTTGTAGAAAAAAATAAAAGATAAATTATTTTTAAATATATTATGAGCATGTGTTTAGTGTAAATAACGTCAAAGTCTAAATTGATTTTATATCCTGTATTTTTTACTCTGTTATTTTTTTTTCTTTTGGGTGTTTTTTTTGTTCCTTCTTTTGGGGTGGAGGCTTCGAGAAGCAGTGTATACTTTAAAACATATTTCATTTCATATCTCATCGTTTGCTGTTATCTAAGCACTAACAAATCCTAACAAATTTAGAATCAACTCACCTTTAGCTGTCTTTTATTCATGCGCACGATCATGATCACATCTTTGAGAGTATTCAAACCAAATCACACTCATCACCATTATTGTTTTTATAGGATTTGATCTGTTTATATAATCGACTTTTGTGAAAAGACTTTGTAATGTTGGTTATCACCATATCGACGCGGTATAAACTCCCGATTGCATCAGTTTGGACTAATTCATTCATTTGGATCACTTTACATGGACATGTACTTTTTGTTAGGATTTGTGCTGTGCTTGTAAAGCAAAGATAAAACACACCAGCCGTGTATTGCCCTTTGTGATGATACTACACCAACAGAGCTTTGTCCATGTTCACTTATTCATGTCTTATGGGAACCCTAAATTATTTTCCTCTACCTCATGTGTATAGCTTGTAGGTATAAACAGATCACAAATGACTGGTAAGAATGTATTTAAGTTATTTAACATCTTTGTATAACAAAGGCGAAAAAAATCTGAAATAATAAATGAATTTTTAAATTACTTAATGTTTGGTTTCATTCTTTGTTGAGCAATTTGTTCATCAGTCGATTAACCTGAATAATTCAATATGATGCGATAATCCTTGGAACAGAGCGCAGACACGTGGTGCTGTTGATTAATTGATTAGAAAATCTATGCACAACATATTCAGTCAGTTTTATATCTTCATGAAGCTGTGAAATGTTAATCAGACCAATTAAACACTACAAAATCCTTTTCCTTTCTCCTTTTCCCAAACTTGCTGATAGATTAAGGATCAAATCATCATTAATTCTTGTGATGCACGTTTTCAAGTCACGCAGATATCTGCACAAGCGAACGGCGCTGACAACAACTCTCAGGTTTTAACGAACATTTTCACAGCATCACACTGGGGGATCGACTACATGATCCAAGCAGCCTTTGGCAGAGTAGCTGCAAAAACAAGTAACATGAAGCTGATTATATTCGGTTGTCATCTCATTGAAGGCAGTGGTTTTTCTGCCAGTGGAAGCGAATCAAACTTAAAATATTGATTTTGGAAGTTTCATTCCTTAAACCGGATACAGAAGTTGACAATACTTACTGGGTTGCAAAGAATCACAGTTTACAAGTTACATTAACAGAATAATCTGATACAAATTATTTGTAAAGTGAATGGATCCAGGAGGATGAGGCATCACCAAGTGGTGCCCGAGCCACATGACCTCCTGTCCACTCTTTACACTGCAATAAGTTTCTCAGAAGGGATTTCAATTTATTAGAATGGATTGGCTTGCCTAAGTTTTTGTTTCTGTATAGTGTTACACTTGTGTGGAGCATAGTATTTTAAACAATAAAGATTCTTTTATTTGCATTGTGATTTGAGACTTAAAAGTAATAGTCGTAAACTAACCAGAACAGGCACATAAGTGCTGTGTGGTGTCATTTACACCTGAGACACTTTTAAATGACTGATAACTTCCCAATTCATTTTCAAAACATACACTGTGTAAGTTTCCTAGGTACAGTTTTGGTTACATAGTCCTATATTCTTGAACTGATGGACTGATGGATGCGCAATATGTTTTTTTTTTGTTGTTGTCACCCCACCATAATTCAAAACACAAGCCCACACAAGATTTGCTCTGATGTCTATGAATACGAATGTTAACATATGGCGTCAAAGTACATTGAAAACTCATGTTCTTTGGCAAACTGCTTCACTTACATCAAGAGCTCTGTCTCCATTTCTAGGCCCGTCAAAAAAGTAGCACAGTGTGCCTCTAAAAGCGCGATTTGTTAAACATATGCTGACACCAAGAAATGTTATGCAACAAATAAGACGAAATGAAATTTGATATGCTATTACGCTATTTTTCCCATACTGTAATCATTTACTCCGACACATAAGTTAGACTGATAAATTGCATATAGTGAAGACCTCTTTTTCATCTGACCCTTATGTCCCCACGACTTCAACATGAGGTGATGCCCTATGCTTACCTTAACTTGAAATTGTTTCATTGAAAACTTGATAAAAGAGACACTAAATTGTGCATAATATGAAATTTGTGGAATTCAATATTTATTTTCTGCCTCCACATTAAAAGAGATCAGCAAGAGAAACAGTCACTTTAGGGTTTCTCCCCTTTGCTACAGCAGCAGATGTGATGAGAAGCAACCTGAATGTTTCCTGTTCACATCTCTGAGGTCCACCTTTTGACGGAAGAACAGTGATTGCAGCAAAAAGCCTTTCTTCTGTGCGGTCGGACGTCATTGTTGAGGTTAAGTGTTTATGGGAATCTGATACGGCCGTTGTTGGATTTTCACAGTTTCACGCAGGATCACCCTCCCTTTGCTATGACATTTCATATTGATTTAGTGTAAACTGATTATCGAATCCTCCGTCATATTACGTGGCGTAGTACCGTGGAAGTGATGTTTTCACCCTCAATGTCAAACAACGTTACGTTGAGTCTCATCAGTGGAGGATATAAACATTTCTGTTTTGGGTTTACAGCGTTCAGACGTACATAGGTGCAGGAGAATCCCCCTGCTGAACTGATGTTGTTTCAACAAGCACTATTCCCTCAGCAGATGAGTGGAGATTTCAGGGAGTTTTCTCTCCCAACAAAGCTTGCGAATATCTTTGGGCCTCATCATACAAGCCCTGAAGCTCGACTAATCCGAGAGAAAAGAACCTTTGTGATCCCGCGCTGTGAATAGGAACTTTACATCCGGGTGGGAAAACAATACGCAATTTCGGAGTGTATCTGTTCTAATACCTAAAACATCAGTGGAAAAGCCCATGATATCCCTGACACGTGTACCTAAATTAGCAGTGCAGGAGCAGCCCCCTCCTGGTGTTAGCTATTCCTCCCCTGGGGTCCTAGCTTCTTTGCTCTGAGAAACTGAGAGGCTTTAATGTACCCCGCTTGTTGGACTCCTCCTAACTTCCTGTACCAGGCTCTAATATGAGCTCTAACTTTGCGGTGTGCTGTAATCCGACCATGTTTTGACAGCTGTTACCATGAAGGAAGTGGGTGCAACTAAAGCACATACTGAAAAAAAGGTTAAAAAAAAAAAAAAAAAGAAAATCAAGCAAGCTTTGCCCCTCCACCTCCTCCCGACTACCTTCCATTCCTGCTCTCATCCTCCTGGTCTGCTCGATCATGTGTAAGCAGGGCTGCCGAGCAGACGGAGCGGACAGTGAGATAATTCTCACTGAAGAACTGCTGAAAGTTGCGGAGGATTTGTTACTCCAGCATCACCCCGCTGCACAGGGATGTCTATGTGCTGCCTTGTGGAGGATTTGCTGAGGAGTGTCGATTGTGGTCTCAGCTGTGTTTGGTCGTGTAAGTGGTTGCGGAGACGTCGCTGCATCAAATGCATAGCCTAACCCTTACCCAGCAAAAACTGAACTGGCAGATGACGGAACAATTCAACATTTAGTTATAGTCCGATGAGACAACCTGTTCTCAACAATCGATGTGTGAATAACATGACCTACTGGGGCAAAACGTATGGCAAAGTCTACTTTTACACGTGGGGAGCAGATCCATATATTGTTGACCCTTGTTGTTTCGCAAAGAAAACAAATATGAAACAGTTAATATGAAACCTACTTGGTTAGGTGAAAGTCCTGTGTTTGTTTGACCCATCCTCCATCTTACTTGGGTTTTCCTGCTCTTTATAAAACATCACCTGACAGTTTTAGGTGTGGTATTCAGACCCATCTGTTTTCCACTGAACTTCAGTTCATGTTTTTTGTACACACGTAGAATCGACTGGGAAGACTGATACCACTTTCAAGTCTGTATGGTAAATATCAAGCTATCAAAAGCAGTTGGTTAGCTTAGCTTAGCACAAAGACATGGCAACCAGGAGAAATCGGCGAGCCTGGCAACCACAAAGTGACAATGAGACACAAGAAGTTACTGTGATGGTCATTAAACCAGTAAGAAGACGCAGCATGAAGTATCTTTGTGAGCCGTCCTAACTTGAGGACATGTATCCTAAATCATCTTTTCCCCTCACAGTCCTGTGCTGCCGACATGATTGGTTGTGAAAGTAAATTTAGATTTTCGTGAAGACGAATGTGTCCTTTTTTTCTTTCAAAACTTGATAGTGAGATAGTCTCACTTTAATTCAGCGTTGGTAAAAAACAATGAATTTGACAGTTTTCAACAGAAACGTAAGTCATGGATGCAAATAATCAGAATCCAAGCATCAGCTGCTCAAAGACAGAAAGAGTCACTGGGTGAAACATATGTGCCGAGCGCTACAAAAACACCTTAGCTCATGCCACAGGTCTGTGAAACTCACAGATTTATGATTTTCTTTTTTTTTTTTTCTTCAGAGTGTTGGGAAAAAGCGAGTTCCTCTCTGGAAAGTGTGATAGGGGTCTGAAGGGTATGTGCCTTCCTCGCCTCCTTCCTGCACCCTGCCCAATAGCTTACCCTGTTTATAACTGTTTTTGATTGTTGTTAAGTACCTGTCAAAGCTCCCGCTTGTCCCTCGTGCCTGGAAAAACATGTGAGGTCACTCAGCATCTCCCAAAACAGGAGCAAATTAAGAAAATGCAGTGCATTAAGGAAAAACACTTAGAGCCCTGTATATATCTGGTGGTGAGAATAGGGATGACTTTGTCTGAATCAGCATGCGGACTGTCAGTCAAGTTGAGTGAAGAGGTTTATAGTGCTGTTAGTGACACAGAGACACTTTTCATTTATATACTCCTCGGGTAACAGCAATATTAACTCAATAATCACTTTGGGTAGGATTACAGGACAGGCTGCTCAAATGATTAAACACCAGGAAGAGCATTCAAGTGTAATAAATCTTGAATATGTCTCACGATACATGCACTGTGAAAACTATCAACGTTTTTTTTCTTTTTTCATTGGAAGCCAACTGCTCCGTACTGGAGGTCTCCGCAGCTTTTTTCCCCATCGACCAGGGAGACAGCTCATTGACCACGTCCGAGGCCTCCGCACAAGATGCGATGGATAATGATGATAACTGGCTCAGGAGGTTTTCAACACTTACTCACAATCATAAAAATGTCAGCTTCGCATGACAAAGCTCATTTTTCAAACACCCCCCCCCTCCTGTTATTATATGCTGCACTCCTGCCCGGGTCCAAATGAAGAATTCAATACAGCCTATAAATTGTACAAAAAGTCGACGTTCTCCTTCTGGAAAAATAGAATAATAAACAAACAAATTATTCTATAAATAATAATGGAGCATGTGTTTCTTCCATTGACAAACATACTCGGAGAAGGGGGGAAAGCCCCCGAGACCCCATAGCGGGGTTTCTAGAGGGATGGGATAAACATAGATCTGTGTAGACGCCTGACTTTTTTGGCAAGCCTGCCGCACTTGCGATCGCACCAGGAGAATTGGAGCGCTCGCCAGGAGAGGTGCAGGGTTAGAAACATTTTATTCTTAAGGAAATTCCTCCTATTACTCCATTATTCATCAGAATCTCTGAGGAGATGGATGCTCTAACTGCTCTAGCAGAGACTGTTTGGAGGAAAACAGTTCATCATGGTAGATATCCTAGACAAGAGAGTGTTATGATGTATCACCAGTAGGATGTATGCGATGGACATATACCCCTCAGTCCATCAATTCACCTGGACAGTAAGTACTTTAGAGATCACTGAATGGATATTCAATACCATAACTACACAGCTTAAAATGTCAGAGCAGGACAGCCTTTTACAATTGTGAAAGAGAAATTTGCT